>NW_006287255.1:455785-479175 GCF_000327345.1 Myotis davidii | reverse complement strand
CAGCCAGCCCTCCTGTGGCTCTGGACGTTGTCCTTTCCCTGGATCAAGCTTAATTTGACTTGGTTGTTCCAGGCGGCAATCTCTGGTGTTAACCTATGCCGCCATCTTCGGTTCTCGAGCTTCATTTAAATACATAGGTCTTTTGGGGGTTTTTAATGTACAATGTAATTGTCTGGAAATAATAATTTATTTTTTTGCTTCCAATCTTTATGCTTTTTTTCTTTTATTTTTATATATTTTTCTAGCTTTATTAAATTGGCTGGGAGATTAAGTAAAATATTAAGTACAAGTGGTCATTGTGAGCTATAGGTTTTCTAGAGTTTAAGGGCAGCCCTTTATGAATACTTATCAAAGTTTTTTTTTTGTTTGTTTTTTAATTCTTGAGTGGATCTTGAGTTCTCTCAAATGTTTGCCTAACTTTTTGAAATAACATAATTCTGACTTTTTTCTATTTTCAATTATTATAATGTACTACACTGATTGACTTAGTATTCCCTTCACCTAAAGCGAGACTTTGTTTAATATCCCTGTTCTTTATACTCTTTAGAAAAAAATCACCATAGAAACCATCTGTGTCTGGTATTCTCTTTGTTTTATTTTGTTTTTGCTTTCAATTAAAATGTCTTTAAATTACAGATTCCATTTATTCACTAAATAGTAAATAATTAAGATTTTATGACAATTTTAGAAGTTGTTTGCTTTTCTCAGAAACTGTATTTTATACCTACATTTTTCTCTTAATTGACATAAAAAATGTCATATTATAATATTTTGCAAACCTGTTACTCTTCATTCCTGATATTTGCTGTTTATATCTTTTCCTTCATGTTCTTTTACTCTTTTTGTCTTGATTGAAGACATTTATTAACCTTTTTTTTTTTTCAGAATAAACTTTGGGCTTTGTAGATTGTCTCTATTATAGGTTTCTATTTTATCAGTTTCTCTCAATAATATTTTTTTCTTTTAATTTAGCTTGATTTAATTGTTTTCCCATTTAAAATCATTTTTAGAGAGATATTTACATTATGATTGTCCAGCCATTCTGCTTTTCTAACATCTAAATATAGGAACTTCTCTATAAGTCCTGATTTAGCTATATTCTACAATTTTTGATATCTCACAGCTCCATAATTATTTACTTCAAAATATTTTTCTTGTTTTCTTAGGATTCTCCTAGAATCCATGTGTTATTTTTAAATATTTTACCTTATTTTAAAATATATGGGCATTTCTAGTTATATTTTTAAAATAGATTTATAGTTTAATTTCAATTGGGTAAAAGAATATAATCTAAATTCTTTCAATTATTTTAAACTAAAGACCCAGTGCATGAAATCTGTGCACTCAGAGGGTCCCTCAGCTGGGCCTGAACTCTCTTATAGTCTGGGAGCCCTCAGGGGATATCTGATTGATGGCTTAGGTCTGCTCTCCCTAAGCTGTCAGTCGGACATCCTTAGCGCTGCCACAGAGGCAGGAGAGGCTCCTGTCACTGCTGCTGCACTCGCCATCCATGAGCTGGCTTCTGGCTGAGCAGTTCTCCCCTTGTGGGAGTGCACTGACCACCAGGGGGCAGCTTCTGTGTTAAGCGTCTGCCCCCTGGTGGTAAGTGTGCATCATAGTGACCAGTTGTTCTGCCATTAGATCAATTTGCATATTAGCCTTTTATTATATAAGATTTATTGTGGCTCACTTAATGGATTAGCCAATGATCAATTCTGTAACTATTCCATATGTACTTCAAATATCTGGGATATTTTTCCAGTTGGCTGTATCATTTAAAATAAATTGATTAGGTCAAACATTAGTTGTTGTGTTACCTTTATCTTCTATGCCCTCAACAATTTTTGTCGGCAAGTTCGATGAGTTTCTGTGAGGGTATATAAAATCTCCCACTATGGTTGAAAATTTGTTCACTTTCCCTTTAATTTCTGTTCTCTTCCTTTTTATATAATTTAGAGGTATATTTGTGGAAACCTGCCAATTTATTACCATTAATCTTTCCTTTGGATTGACATATGTCACTGAAAAACATTGCTGTTTATTTCTAGTAATGTGACATTAGCTGCTTAACTCACAAAAAAGCATGCAAGAATCTCCACCCCAGATGCTCTGCCTTTTCTCAAAATTCCTTAACAACCTTAATAATTCCCCAGTAATCCTGGACCCTTCCCTCTGCCATTATACACTGTCAGGGGTTATTCATCCTGACCTTCTTCAAGTCTCCTAAGGGATTATATGGATGGAGAGGAGGTGTTGCACTAAATACAAAAGCAGAAACATGAATAATGGCCTCCAACTAGGATCTTCTATACAGATCAGCCTTTTGTTGCTGTAGTAGTTCTATTTTAAGTAGCATTTATCCTCCAAGTCCAGAGGCCTTTTTCTTTGGAATTCTTACTCATATATCACTCCACTTTCTTTCAAATTACATCATGCATTCAGAATGAAGTGAACTTGAATTGATTGAATAATGTCTCAATGTTCCTCATAAATTTGTTTCAGCTGATTTCCCAGCCTTTCCTTTTCTTATAAGACAGTTTCAGGATTGTAAGCTACAGAGTCTGTATGGTACTATGGTTCCTAAGTTGACCCTACTAACATTTTTTATTTTTATTTTTGCAAGCTGCTAGAGATGCCCTCACCTTTGGAAATGATGATATCATATACTCTACTTAATTTATGTTAAAACATCCTGCCAATATTTGTTATGGCAGCAGTGAACACAATCTCTCTTTGTCTGAAATTTTCTTTTTTAAAAATATATTTTTATTGATTTCAGAGATGAAAGAAGAGGGAGATAGAAACATCAATGATGAGAGAGAATTATTGATCAGCTGCCTCCTGCACACCTCACACTGAGGACCAAGCCTGCAACTTGGGCATGCGCCCTCACTGGGAATTGAACTGTGACCTCTTGGTTCATAGGTCAATGCTCAACCGCTGAGCCATACCAGCTGGGTCTTTATCTGAAATTTTCCACTTATTTTGGCTTATTCCCTTTTTGACATATTCCATCATAAATATTTGTAGCAAGACTCCCAACTTGAGGTTAAGCTTTGTCCATTTAAGGATTCAGCTATGTCTGTATATGTTTGGGAGACTTTTAGGGTAAGTCTTTTAGGACTCTAGTTACATGGTAGATCATGAAACTTCTGGGGGAGGGGGAACCCACTGTGAGGGAAGAAGAAATCAAGTTCACAGGTGTGGTCCAAGGACCATGTGTCCTCATCAGAGCAGAGCTGTAATTGTGAACACAAGTCTCAGTCATTTCAATTACCTTCTGGCCCAGCCCCCAGGACACATGTCTGAAGTCAGTAGTATTATGTGAAGGTTAATGAAATATAAAAGAACCATTTCACAAAGCATTTGTGCCAAAATCTTCTGCAGGGATGAATGTCTGCACCAGCCGTGTCGGCAGGACCTACTGCACACATCTGCGCATTTGGTGCTGGACATGCAGAACTTCGTTCCTGAAATGGATGAGCACCAGCAACTGTGGTGGCCCCTGGCAGGCAACAGCAATGGCGGCACCTTTGGAGGTGCTAACTCCACACTTGCTGCATCCGCTAGTGTAGCTATGGCAGATGGTGTCAGAGTAAGCCAGAAGGAGAGATGGAGAAAAACAGTGTATGCGTGAAATCTCCAAAAAAGCTGGCTTGTGGAGCACATAGGAGACATGTCTTAAGAAATCCTCAGAATACTCTGAAGGAATTAAAGTTTCTTCACAGAAAAGTTTTTGACACAGAAAATTGTAATACTATATTTATTATACCATATATTTTTATTATATACTGTAGTATATGTCTATATTATATGATATATGATGTTATTATAAATTATATGGTATATATTTATTGTATATATTATATGCACATATATAATATATATAGTATGCATATGATATTATACATACACACACACACACACACTGTAGATAACTTCTCCAACACCCACATACACTTATATACATACTAGGCTGGAGCCATTAAGTAAGTAGTTATGAATGCTTTAAATATTAGGAGATCCAGGATAAGGGTCTAGCAGTTTGGAACAATTAAGATAAATGTTTTCTTCTCCAAAGTTTATTTTAAGAACTTATGCTTTTATATTAGTATGTTAATGAAGAAAAAAATCTGAATTTTTCTTAAATATTAATCATACTGATCTTTATCTGCATACTACCAACATTTAGATGATAAAATTTAAATGCCATCCTCATGCTTGCTTTATACCTGGCTTAGTTAAAATATAAGTTTTCAAATTAAATAAAAGTATAAAAATAAACATATATTTTCTATTATTTGTCACAATATCTTTGAATCTGAGACTATTAGAATTATAAATATCACCCACTACTGGTAGATTACTATCTACTGATAGATTAATACTGAGGATGAAAATTATTATATCAGTCAAACACTACCTGGTTATCAGAAAGATACAGGTGCTGGGGAGATCCTGGGTATTTAATTTAATTTTTTTCCATTGCAAATGCTTTAGCATTGAAGATGTGTTTTTCACATGTAGAGAAATATCGTGGAATAAGGGAAACAGTTTATGAGGAGGAAGGATTATCTAATTTACCATAGCCTACATTTTCTTGTATTTTAATTGCTCCCTAAACTGATCATTACTAAAACAATTAAACTACAGACTAGGTACTAGTAACCAAAACATTTGGTTCCTCATTCATGGTGATTAGGTTTCACAGCTTTAACTTTTTTTCCTCAAAACATTTTTCTTTAATTTATCCAAGGACCCAAAGAATAGTATTATTACATTAAAGGCCTGGTGCCCAAAATTCGTGCACTGGTGCGGTCCCTAGGCCTGGCCAGCAATCAAAGCACGGGCATCTGTCAAGGAAGGGCAGATCCCAGCTGACCTCTGGCTTCCCAGCAGTGCTGCACAGAAGCTGGGCGGGCACCCCTGACCCCAGGTAACCAATGAGAGGTGGCAGTCCCCTGCCTGGGCACTGAGAGGTTGATCGCTGCCACCCACCCCCAGTTCTCTGTCCCAGCCCCGGAGCCTGGCCCCAATCAGGCAATCAGGGCCTGCCAGCCATTGGTCGCCATCAGCAGAGTGATAGGTCAGGGCTGGGCCCCCTGTCCAGCTCCCTCAGTTCCTGGGAGCCAGGCAGCGGCCCTGCCCCCCACAGCTGCTGCTGGTCGCTTTCTATGGGGTGATTGGCGGGGCTATCAGATCCCTGCTCGCACACACCTTGGCCTGGTGCCACCTGCTCACTTGCTCCACCATCCTGCCACGGTCCCACTTTCCTCAGGTCCCATCAGGGCTGGCAGTGCCTCCACTGCTGCCTACTGCCAGTGCCACATCCCTGACACCCGCCATGTTCCACACCACCCCTTGGAGGTCAGTACATGTCATTGTGAGCGGTCGAACTCCTGATCGAACTCCTGGTCGAGGGGACAATTTGCATATTAGGATTTTATTATATAGGATAATGCAAAATAAAAATCATTTGCGCTGCTCAAAAAATTAGAAAGAGGTAAAAATTCATTTCATAAAAAAATAGCATGGAAGCACTAAAACCATCACAAATGCTATGCAATACTATATTTGACTTTTGAGATATTGCAAGTCAAAGCATTTGCCCAAATATGTACCAACCACAGACCATCAAACTCATGTGGCTCTCCTAAAGCACCAGCATCCGTCACTGTCCCAGACATGCTCCCCAGGTCACTGCAAAAAGAAAGATGCAAAATTGTGTAGGAGGGGCAGAATTCCAAAAGGATATCGGAGGGAAGGTAGTAGACTCTAACTTGTACTTTGCTGACTTGAGATATGATTTTAAATTATGAATAGCCTATGAACTTGTGCTAGGATTGGTCTCTGTAGATATACCAGGAACTCAGCACAGCCCTCGTGGGTCTATGGGGAAGCCTAGGGAGCCCTCCCACTCGTGATGGCAAGAGAGCAAATGGGTTGACTCCCAGTCACTTTAACACACTATGGAAGGAAGCTTTGCCTCAGCATCTTTTTGGCAGATCATAACTTTTTCAAACAGTAGCTAAAGAATATTAAGTTAAAGTAACACAATTGACTTTTCTCATATAATTCTCTGAATGTTTGATATCTGTTAATCATATTTGTCTAGGATTAAAGACTCTTGGAAAGCAGAAAACATGACCTAAATTTTTTAGCTTTCTAATTACATCTGAGAAGATACAGAGAATATACCAAATCCTTTATTTTCTCCTTTGTCTTATAACTTTTCATAATCTGATTATAATATTGTGAATTATAGAAAATGAAAAAAGCATAGAGAAAGATGAAAAAAGTTAATATTATCTGTAATCCCACTACCAAAAAAAGTCTCTGTTGATATATTGTTGCATTTCTTTGAAATTCTGTGCCCACCCCTCCAATCACTTTGGAAAAACTTGTCCATGTTTTTGTTTGCTTGTTGTGCTTTTGTATAACTGGAATCATACTAATTTTGCACACATCTTATTAAATATTCTTTGGTTCCACATCTTTATGGCTGTACAATTATCCATTTGTGGCACAAACAGCTAAATCCTTGTTAAAGACACACACTTCTCCTTTATAGTGTAGAGTCCCCAAACAGGGACATTCTTTCTTAGATCTAAATTGGGTCATGTGACTGCATATTAGCTGGTTATGTATGTATATAAATGATGTACACCATTTCTGTACATAAATGATGTATGTTCTTCTGCTCTAGCACACAAGAACCTCCTCCAAAATATTCCACTTTTTCTCCTTCCCACACCTGCCAATTTGAAATGAATACCCAGGGACACCTGGGAAATCACATGTCCTGAGTGGCAGAGCGTCCATCAGCCTGGGTCCCTGAGTGATTGCGTGGAGTGGATTCATCAGTACTCCTTCACCAGGAGTTGTGAGAAATACCTCCCACTCTGTTAAGCCACTGAGATTTGAGGTTTATTGTTAGAGAAGCAAGCATGATCTTAAACAATACATAAATAGGACCTAATTTAATTATTCTTTTATTGTTGAATATTAACTGGTTTTCAAGTTTTTATTCTGCATGGAACTATAATTATGATATTTCTGTAATTATGATATTTAGCAATAAATCTTTGTGCATACATGTGTCTTCAAGACACATTTCTAGAATCATATTATTTGAATAAATGAACATTTTAAGATACTGGTACATATAGACAACTGACCTCAGAAAAAGTTGAAATAATGTACGCTTCGATAAGTTATGTGTAAGAATCCTTGTTTCCCTAAACACTGAATCTTTCCCAACCTTTTCCAAATTCATAAGGGTAAAACAAAGTTTTTACTTCTTGGATTATACCTGAGGTTATATTTTTTCTATGTATTTTTTATTTTCCATTATAACTATATGTTTGTATGTTTCTCCATTTATGTTCAGATATAAGACCAAGATCATTACCTGCATGTTCTGAGCCACACTAGACCAAGGTTGCCAACAGATCAATATAGTCAGACTCATACACTTGTGTGTTAGAGTTGCTCTTGCTGCTGTAGAAAACATAGCTGGCCAGTTTGAGCCTTAGCACCTTTTTTGCTGTAGCCTATCCTTACTATTTCTGGGGGAACCTATTATTTTTGACTTGGGCCAAAGTTCCTGATCTCTAGTCTAGATCACCTGCTAGGATAGGAGAGTTCACCTGAACTCCAGTCCTCCAGGGTAATTCTATAACAACCTGCCCTCTCCTCACAGCCTTCTTTCCAGGGGCCAGATGCTGCTCCACACACTCCTGGTCACTGACTTCGGTGATACTGCCTCCTGCATTTTGCAAGTCTTGTCACTATCTGGAGACACCTGAGGCTTTTATGTGTATTCATTTATTTGCTTATGTTTATGAAGTGTCTGTCTCCTGTGGTCAGGCTCCTGAGAGGTGTTGGTGTCACTGGTGTAAACACAAAGGCATGGTCTCTTCCCTCACTAGTCTCCCTGGCCGGGTGACTCAGTTAGTTGGGGAGTCATCACATACACTAAAAGGTTGTGGGTTCAATTTCCAGTCAGGGTACATATATAGGTTGTGGGTTTGGTCTCCTGGGCATGTACAGGAGGCAGCTTATCTACTAGTATATTTCTCTCTCACATTGATGTTTCTCTCTCTCTTTCTCCCTCTGTCCCTCCCTCTCTCTAAACAAATCAATAAAAACATGTCCTCAGGTGAGGATTTAAAAAAAAAATGTAAAGAAAGAAAACAATTAATCCTATATAATAAAGAGGTAATATGCAAATTAACCCTCATGCCCTCACAATATGGCTGCCTACAACAGGCAGGCCCGCAGTGGCGGGGGGGGGGGGCAATTAGGAGTGACCAGACAGGCAGGCAGGTGAGTGATTAAGAGCCAGCGGTCCAGGATTGTGAGAGGGATATTCAACTGTCAGTGTAGGCCTAATCCCGGGAATCAGGCCTAAACTGGCTGTCGGACATCCCCCAAGGGGTCCTGGATTGGAGAGGGTGCAGGCTGGGCTGAGTGAGGGGACTCCACCCCCCCCCAGTGCATGAATTTTGTGCACCAGGCCTCTAGTAAATATCTAATTGTCAAAGACAAAAACCAGAACTGCAAGGAGGTTGATTTTATTCAGGAGGTTGATTTTTAACAGAGCATCTCCAAAGATTGGAGTATCTCAGCAAGGTAGCAGGGTAGTTTTGCCTTAGACTTGTATCAGGAGGTGTAAATAAGTTGCCCATGGGGCAGTTTACAGGTGGGGTTGTTCTGTAGGCAAGGAAAGTTGCAGTCAGTTATCTAACAGGAACTGTTCTGCTCTGTGGATAGCTACCTCAGCATAATTACTTTATAATGAACAGTTCTAATCTTGGCTAATCAATTATGACAAGCAGTTCTGATCTCAGCTGGTCAATCATGAGACAAAGAATGGGAAGTTGAGCTCTGTCTTTCCTTATCAGCAGATTCAGGCAAGGGGCGAATAAAAGTCCTATATTTAGTCTTGGTCATAGTTCAAAACTATAAAACGAAACAAAACAAAAAACCTATGAAAAAAAAAGGGAGTTTTAAGAGGAATTAACAGAGTTTAGTGAGAGTTAGAAAAGGCCTCTTAAGGTTGGGCATTTGAAGCCTTTTGGAAAAGCTTTCCAACAACACGAACAGCAAGGTCAAATTCCTAGAGTAGAGAAAAGCATTTAATAACCGAGAACATTTTAAAAGGCCAATGCAGCTGAAGTGAGTATGAAGAGGAAAAGCATCCGTCAGCAGGGGCCAGATTAGGCAAGACTATGCAGCGTATAATGATATGTTATTTTATTCTCAGTGCCATGAGAAGACCCCAACAAAGCTGAGGAGGGAAGAATGTGGTCCAACTGGTGTTTGAAAAGATGACCTTAGCTGCCATGTGGAAAATTAATCAAATCTGCAAGGGGTTCACAGGCAAAGAGAAGGGAACTATTATAGTAATCTAGATTTAAAAAGGATGATAGCTTAGACCAGTGATGGCGAACCTTTTGAGCTCGGCATGTCAGCATTTTGAAAAACCCTAACTTAACTCTGATGCCATGTCACACATAGAAATTTTTTGATATTTGCAACCATAGTAAAACAAAGACTTATATTTTTGATCTTTATTTCATATATTTAAATGCCATTTAACAAAGAAAAATCAACCAAAAAATGAGTTCTCGTGTCACCTCTGACACATGTGACATAGGTTTGCCACCACTAGCTTGGACTATGCTGCTATCTATGAACTTGCCAGATCCCTTACAGTTTTAATCCAATTGATAATTCTCTAGTATTTCCACACCTTTTTGAAGTAAGGGATTTAGAATGTTGGCAATAACCTTGAAGTCCCAGTAACGCTATTGGCCAGTTCTTAGTGAGATGACCCAACCTCGGCTTCTTTCTTTCTGATCAACCAATTGTAGAGGTGTAATGAGGCTCATAACCTACTGGATTTGGTTTCTCCCATCTCCAAAGATCTACCTCACATTATGTATTCATGTCATACCTGTGTTATTGTGCTGTTTTCATGAAACCTTGCACACTATCTCTGAAATAATCATTGTGTGAAAGTTTGTTTCCATATCACTATTTTTTTTTACCCCAATAGCTTAACTATCTTTCTATTAGCTATGGAGTCAAACTTAAAGTCTTTAAAATCCCCTTCACGAGACCCAAACTATCTTATCATTAATCTTTTTCATAAACTTTCTAGATCAACAAGATTAATATTCTCATTCAATGTTGTTATTGACTGAATGTCCCCACCCCCAGATTCAAAGGTTGAAATTCTAATACTCAATGGGATGGTATTAGGAAGTAGAGGCTTGGAAGGTACATAGGTTATGAGGGTGGAACTAGTACCTTTATAAGAAGAGACATGAGAGCTGGCTACCTCTCTCTGTTCTTCACCATGTGAGGGTTACAACAAGAAGAGGGCCACTCATCTATGAGCCAGATGTGAGCTCTCACACTCTGGATTGTAGAACTGGCACCTTGATTGTAGAACTGTGAAAAATAAATTTCTGCTGTTTATAAGCCTTTCAATCTACAGTATTCTATTATAGCAGCCCAAACCAACTAAAACAAGTGTGTGTATATAATAGCCTTTAAAATATTTTCTAATGATAAATTTCCTCATTTTTACCTTATTTTAAAGAGAGGCTTAGAGAATCTTTGTAAGGATGAAATTGCATCTTGTTAGGTGAACACAAAGTTATATTTGACATTGTAGGAGAATTCACATATGTGTAGAAGGACCTGAAAGACTGTCAAGTAGTTGAAAGGATGGAATGTGCTGGGGATGAAGCATTTGTTTCTCAGCTTCAATCTCAGCTTTGCAATGCTGAGGCTGAAACTCTGCCCCCCTCATTTCTGCTTTGTCACCTGGGTCCCTGTTAGTCTCTGTGAATAGGGGCTCTTGAGGGCGACAGAAAGACTGGAGAAGGGAGAAAATAGGTGTACCTTCTGACTGTCCCCTATTCCTATCAATCTCACTGCAGCAATTACTCTTCTGCTATTCCTCAGTGGGGACAGCAGTGGGTTCCTACTCGCAGTTTTTCCCATACCCTAAAGCCAGCCTCGCTGTGCCTGGGAGACAGCAGCGCTTGCCAGCTGGCACCCCTCCTCAGAGCCTGGACCCCAGTTCTCGGGCTCCTCCTCCAAGACCCTAACATGCATAGTCTCTTCTTGCAGTTCCTTTTCCTATGTTCGCTTTGAGAATTTCAGTTCTCTAATAATTGATTAACAAATCCTTGTGTTAAATTATCTTTGTTAAAGTAACTTGTGCAATTTCTTTCCTGACTGGACACTAAGTTGATACGGTAAGGAAGTTTGATGACAAGGAGTGACTTTAAATTTTAACTCTGCCCATTGAAACTGGGTTACAGAATTCATTTATGGATTTCATAAATAAGGCTAACTAATGACCCTCCACTGGAATTTTAGGAAGCTTTACTTCTCTTGGCTATTAGGCAACTCACTTAATTTTTAGAGTGTATTTTTTTTTGTTGGGGAGTGGTAGTAGTGGTGGTAGAGGTGATCACATCGCTACTGTTCACTAGTTGGTGAACTTGGACGAGTAAACAAAGAAGCACTTGTCCTCAAACCTCGACTACCTGGCTTGAAAGCATGCCTCTTCCACTTACCTACTCTGTTAACCTTGGGTGAGTGCCTCAACATCTCCTCACCTTGTAAAATGGAGATAACAAATGATTCATAATATTGTACTGAGGATTAGATGACATAGTTTATTTTTACAAATTAGAAATGTACTTGTCCAAATAAAAGCTAAGCACATTTTCTGTTCTTATTGTCATTCACCGTGACATTCACAATATTTTCTTATTGCTAATATATATCAAGTAAAAGTGAATGCATTTCTCATTAAAGTTGGAAAAAGTTCATCTAACCTCTGAGCTGCAATCTGACAAGTCATTGACCCAAGTCCTTATGTTCTTAGGGTAGGAGTGTGAGTTTAATTAGTGGCAGCAGTCCGTCCGTAGTTTGTGAGAAAGGCAGTGCTCTTATTCTGTGGAGATAATCTCACTGCATTGATTTCCTTCACATATGGAACATTAGTAAATCAACAGAGATAGCATATGAAATACATGAAGTAATTTTATTTTCTTTAAGTACCACATTTGGGTTTATGACCCAAAGTTCACAACATGACCCCGGGCATAATGTCAAATTACTTAGGCAACTAAGTTTGAATGGGCTGAATGATCTGCTGTCAGAAATGCAAGACCAAAAGTATGGGCCCAGGTGTGACTCTGTCTAATGTTGCCAACCAAGCTCATCCTCTGGAACAGCGATTCTCAACCTGTGGGTCGCAACCCTTTCACATGGGTCGCCTAAGACCATCAGAAAACATATATAATTACATATTGTTTTTGTGATTAATCACTATGCTTTAATTATGTTCAATTTGTAACAATGAAATTGGGGGTCACCACAACATGAGGAACTGTATTAAAGGGTTGCGGCATTAGGAAGGAGTCTGGAATATCCCCTTTCTCTAAAAAAAAAAAAAAGAGAAAAACAATGCTAAACATGATTTGTTCCTAACAGTTCTGATTTATAGAGCTCCTCTATGTGGCCTTACTGGGAAGAATTATTACATATTTTAGATTTTTGGAAGTGCAAATTCAAATTAAAAAAAAAAATACCATTTCCAACCATAAAACTGGCAAAAATTAGAAAGAGTGAAACAGCAGGAGTTCGAACAGATTTGTTACAAGGAAACCACCCAGTTGGGCTGGGGCTGTCTGTCGCTGTGTCCAATAGCAAAGGCAGGTTGAATCATATTAGGCGTTTTCGCGATCCCTTTGGGGGTCGAACGACCCTTTCACAGGGGTCGCCTAAGACCATCAGAAAACATATATAATTACATATTGTTTTTGTGATTAATCACTATGCTTTAATTATGTTCAATTTGTAACAATGAAATTGGGGGTCACCACAACATGAGGAACTGTATTAAAGGGTTGCAGCATTAGGAAGGAGTCTGGAATATCCCCTTTCTCCAAAAAAAGAAAAGAAAAACAATGCTAAACATGATTTCTTCCTAACAGTTCTGATTTGTAGAGCACCTCTATGTGGCCTTACTGTGAAGAATCATTACATATTTTAGATTTTGGGAAGTGCAAATTCAAATTAAAAAAAAATACCATCTTCAACCATAAAACTGGCAAAAATTAGAAAGAGTGAAACAGCAGGAGTTCGAACAGATTTGTTACAAGGAAACCACCCAGTTGGGCTGGGGCTGTCTGTCGCTGTGTCCAATAGCAAAGGCAGGTTGAATCATATTAGGCGTTTATTGAGAAGGCTAGCCAACTAAGAAGACAGGGCGCTTACCAGCATCAAATCCTGCCTCCCAGCAAGGTGTGGGGGGCAGGATTATAAAAGGGAAGGGGCTGGGGTGAGGAATGCAGCAATGTGTAGGCCTGCAGCTCCTCAGATGTCAGCTATTGTAATTAGTCATCAGGCAATGAGATATGAGATTATGTTGATAATGTTTTAACTCCTGGTGGGTCAGTCTGACCCTGCTTATTGGTTCTGCTTGCTGAATTCAGGGCTGAGTCACCTCCTCAATCACTTCCCAGGAGCCTTGAGAAGGAAACTCTAAGAAAAACTTAACCCCCTATTCACATATAATACTCTGCTTGCTGAATTCACAGCTGAGTCACCTCCTCAATCACTTCCCACGAGCCTTGAAAAGGAAACTCTAAGGAAAACTTAACTCCCCTATTCACATATAATACACTTAACCCCTTGTTCACATAAGTATATGTGTTCTAAGATTTAAAATAATATGATTACTTTTTGTTAGGTTAGGTGGCTCAGGAGGCAGCACAAGAAATAGAGAGTCCAGTGAATCAGAAAAGAAAGGAAAGGAAAAGGTTTATTCTGCATCCCCGGGAGACCCACGTACCCCCAGGACAGGGCATGTGGATTCACACCAACAGGGAGGGGGGCGCTTTTTTTATACTGCGGTTGGGTGAGGGGCGGGGACATGAGCTGAGGTATTCAGTTGAGGAAGTTTCAGCTGCAGGGGTCAGCCAGGTATTCAGGAAGGAGTCAGTATCTGTGTGGGGGTCATTGTGGATTCAAGAAGAAGAAGCTGGTATCTGTGTCTGGCACATTGATCTGTGAGAAATTCCAGGGGAAGTCCATTGTCTCATCACATGTATCTGATCCTGGGCTCTCTCCGACCTAACACTTTTCAGATTAATTCAGGTGCTCTATCTATTAGATTATAAGTCTTCCCTATCAAAATCTCTCACACCTTGCTGATGGACATCCAAATTTTGATGTCACTACCAAATTTTGGAAGGTTATCTGGCAATTTAAAAATATTACAATGTTCACAATCTTTGAACTCATCATTTGCACTTTTAAAGATTTACTATACTGACAAAAGTACCAGTACTTAAGAATGTAACTACAGGAATATTTGTTTTAGCACTTTTTAAAGTGGGGGAACCTAATTTGCATAAATAAGTAGTATTCCAATAAACTATAGAACATCTAGATTTTGCAATATTTTAGACCTGTTACAGCAGTTCCAGGGAGGGATATAAAAGTTAAGTGAAGAATGTGGATTGGAAAGAGTATGTGCAGCACCTCTTGATATAATACATGATACAGTTTTGTCAGAAAAATGAAAAGATAAAGATAATACACATGTATGTTTTTTCCTATGTATACATAAGCTTAGATAGAAGCACAAAAACTGCTCAGTACCACAGGGATAATACTGGCTGTCTCCATGGATGTGTTTTAGGCGGAGGCCCAGGTGGAAAGGGTTGCTGGAGTGACTGTCATTTATTTTCCCTGAATATTTGTAGTGTTAAGACTTTTCAGAACAGCCATGATTTTCATCTGTAATTTTTAAATAAAATAAAACAATAATTTATCATAACAGAAAAGGGAACTAAATCTAAGAATTTTTAAATTTCCACATCTAATCAGGAGATAATGAATACAGTATTTGAATCCAAATCTGTATGATTCCAAAGGCATCTCAATTGTTCCATGCACGCTTCCTCTGGCCTCAGAAAACTCACCCTTGAAAGGAACAGGTAGAGTGAGTGGGATTGGGCTGGAGGAGCATTCGGATTCTTTTGGAAATCACATTGATGTGAAGCCTTTGTTTCATGTGGGATTCGCCTTGCCCATTGGTGAGAAAACAGGCAGAACACAGGGTGCCGGTGGTCTCTGTAACATTTAACCACAATTACCACGTCCAGTAGTGTCCAGGGATACTGGAATTAGGCAGCAGTGCTATTTGGAGCAGGTGTAGAAAAGTATTGCCCAGCACCGAAGAGATAAAATGAAGAGGCGCTGCTTGTTGTCACTTCAATTCATTTATCGGGGCCGGGGTTTCCTTTGGGGCAGGATAAAAAAATGAGAGCTTGTGAGGCAGCTCAGCAGATTGCCACGTACCCACAATATGCAAACCCCGTCTAACCAGACACCCATCAGCCTGCCTTGTGTGGGGTGAAAAGGGATGATACCTGGTGAAGTACGTTTATCCAGTGGCTTGCTTTTTCTGCAAATGCTATTCTGTGGGAAAAGAGAAGCCCCTGCTTCGTAAACAGCCTTAGAAGCTGATGAGAAAAGCAATAAGCCTCTCTGAAAAGTCCTGGCTGGGAACATTTCCCCAGGGCCCTCATCTTATGCGCATTACTATGCAATGGGAATTAACTCCCATGCGCTGAGCAGCCCAGCGCTTCAGAGTTGATTACTCTGGTCCCTGGAGGCAGAGGCTTTCTGCATCACAGGACCGACCTATGGGAAGGCAGGGCTTACTGAGCTGGTGAGGGGAACTGGGCATGCCCGTTGGGTGAAAGGTGACCAACGCATTCCCTGCTTATGGAAGTCCTGGTCTAAATGATGTTTACATTGATTCAGGCAGCTCAGAGAGGGCAGGCAGTGGGAAGACAGGAAGAAGAAAAGTTGTCCCAGAAATGATTTCAAAGCTATGCTAACTAGATATCAGAGCAGTAAATCAAGGGTAGTGGACAATGTGTTCATGGAGCCAGAGTCAGAAATGCAGGGGGGCCCACACTGTCCACTGTGGTAACTGCTGCACTTTGCACTCAGAATAAGAAAGAGAAGGAAGTGAAATGAAGCCATCAAGACCAAAAGCCCTCCGGTCCAAATCCGAGGTGGAAAGGGATCCCATTTTACATTCTGTTCTTTTAATCAAGCCATTACCCTTCCCCGGATTATCATCTGTGCTTCATGCAGTTATCGGCTCCGAAGGAGCTCAGGAAAGAAGCAAGGTCTTGGCGTGTGGAACAGGCTTCAGCCGAGTCCTCTCTCTAATGTGATCCCGAAAGGGCCCCGCTGTTACTCGGGAAATGAAATATTCACAGACGTTGGAAAGCACAGGGAAATATCAAACCCAGCTAAGGAGCTGGTACTTTAATTGTAATTTTTAAAAAAAGTCTTTGTTCTTGTCTTTTATGATGAAGACCTAAATGTCAACAAACAAGTGTTATTTTCAGAAACTTTTCAGCCAATGTCAAATATAATGTTTCCATAGCCCCTGAAAGTAGAGATCACTTTCATGAAGTTTTTCTTCCCCCAAATAACTCCTGCCCTTAAAATATATCACATGTACAACTGTTGTTTTATGTGTTTGGTTTGTTTTGATTGGATTTTAAGTTTCTCATCCAACATTTCAGATAGGGAGACTATCAAGAATATAGATAGATGATAGATAGATATGTTTTATTTTATTTTATTTTATCTTATTATTTTATTTTATTTTTTGTGAGGGCAGATAGATAGATAGATAGATAGATGATAGATATGTTTTATTTTATTTTATCTTATTATTTTATTTTTGTGAGGGTGTAAGTTTGTCCTAAGTCCCACAAAAGAATAATGAAATTAAAAATAGAAGCAGGATTTCTTGGTTCCTCATTTGATGCTTTTCTAACCAGTTCCTACTGAGTTCTGAGTCCTCGCCCTCCCTCCACCTGAATGTTCCAGCTGATGGTTCCCAGAGTGACCCGATTTGTGGTGTGAGGTGATTAACCGGGCACCAGTGGCACAGGTGCACGGTGCAGGAAAGAACAAGCCGGTGAAGGCCGCTGGGTTCTGGAGTTTGAGCAATGAAAGGAAACCCATCCAGGAACCGATTTCCCCTTGAACCTATTCATCTCGCAGCCCACAGAGAGGACAGGGGAGAAGCCACTTCTAAGACTGGCCAGGAAAACCAGAAAAAAGAGGCTCAAAGTGTTCCCAGGATAGCAACTCACACAAAGCCCCTCTTAGCCCTCTCTGCTTGTGCTGCAACACCATCAGCAGGACTACCTGTCACTTCAAAAAACACGCTCTCCATCCTCAGGGGCTCAGGCCTGGCCACCGGCAAGTCTCCGAACACTGACTGGGCCCCTCAGTAAAGAAATGCAAGCAGAAAGGCTAACAGGCACAGGGAGCGAGCAGAGAGCCCTCACAGACACCAGCCAGCAAGCTGGCATCTGTTTCTAGAGTTCTCTTTATCTTGAGGTCAGCTCTCCCAGGGTGGGAATGAAAAGGCCTCTGTGAAGCAGCTGCCTTTGTCTGCACGCGGATCCCAACCTTTTCAAGTCTGAGAGTTCCTTTCTAAAACTGACCCATGACATTAGTTATCTTCCACTATGGGTTAATTGAAAGAAAACATTGTGACCAGATAACTGCACAAATCCAATAATATTTTAGAATAGATGTTTATAAAATGTTAACAAAATGTTTACAGAATTTTGGCATGAGATACTGTATTTATTCAGACTAAATATGTATTTGTCTGTTTTACTTTTAATTGAAAAGAATGAAAAAAAAGGGGGGGGCAGGTGGTGGGATAAAATGTGGAACTTTTCATCATTGCCTTTATTTTCCTGCATCCTTAACTCCCTATCTAGGCCTCAGGAGAGGTACTGGTCATTATAATGGGGGGAGGAGGTTGGCAGGAGTGAATATAGAATTGAGTCACGGATGTCAAATCCTTGAATTCTAGGTTTTATATTTTTCACTTTTCACTACGGAAATATTCAAATGTTTCCAAAAAGAGAGCTTACAGAAAAGATCTTCCTGCAGGTATTGCCCAGCTTCAACTCCTAGATATACTCGCCAGTCTCTTGGTTGGCAGCCTTAGTAGCTCCCTGGATGAAATCTGAAACTGGTCCTGTACACAGGGGACAGAGTGATCAAAGGAACTGTGGATCTCTGCACCCAATCTGCCAGAATCTTAAAAGTTTATAGAGGAACCTGAAAAGGGGTCAGCCTCATACACCATCCGGAAGATCTCAGTGCATTACTCTCTCAAGGCTGTGTCCCCACAAAAGCTCCCGCAGTGGGAATGAGGGATAGAACACACATCCCAAGTACAGAAGTGGGGGTAAGAAGCCTCCATTGCCAGTGATCACCAGCAGTAATGAACTCTCAGTGGCCTCCTCCAACACAACCTTATGTCATATTTTATGACACATTTGTGTCTCATTATTTTAAAGCAAATCTCAAATAAGTATTCATCCTGGTAATATTTCTACATAGTGTTTTTATTGATGCTCTTGTTTTCTTTATTGGTTGTTTTTAAATACATACATATGTATATATACACCTAAGTGGCTGTCTGCCCATCTGCCCGGTAGCTATGATGCACAGTGACCACCAGGGGGCAGATGCTCAATGCAGGAGCTGCCAAGCTGCAGTGACTTGGCAGCTGCAGTTCTTGGTGACACGCCCAGAACCAGAGAAGAAGAAGCCTGATTCCAGGGTGCATCACCCGAGAACCATCCTCTCACAATCTGGGACCTCTGGGGGATGTCAGAGAGCTGGTTTCGGCCCAATCCCCACAGGCCAGGCCGAGGGCCCCTGCCAGTGCATGAATCTGAGCACTAGGCCCATAGCATAAATATCATATAATTATCACATCTAACCAAATTAACAAATTCTTACTTTTTTAATACCTTATCTATATCTGTATTTGCCTGCATATCTCAATAATGATTTATTTTATAGTTGGTTTGTTCAATTCAGGGTCCAAACAAGGCATACTAGTACATATTGCATTTAGTTTTCTAAGTCTCTTTTAGTCTCTAACAATCTTCCTTCCCATTTTAAGTCATATATTTATTGAAAAAAACTGAGTTATTTATCTCAGAGCACTCATCACACTCTGGATGTGGCTGATTGTTACATTGTGGTATATTTAACTTGTTCCAACTCTTTTCCCAGTAACTTATGTAAACTGGTAGCTAGCTAGATTTAGAAGCTTGAATAAATTGCGAATTTTTTTGTTTTGTTTTGCTTTGTAAACACAGGTGTTCTTCTATTTACATCTCACCAGGAATTATGTATATGTAGTGAGTCCTTTTTTAGTATGCTAAGACTGAATCTTAGATTTCAAAAAGTAATAGAACAAGAGTGACTGAAAAGAACATATATCAAAAGGATAAGTGTTTTTTTTTTGGAATTAGGAAGAAGGAAGGGAAATTATCAGAGGAGGCTAAAGGCTGTTTGGACCTTGCCCACTCCTCAGACTGAAGCTATGAGAGGAACAGCATCGAAGCTCTATGTCAGTTTGAGACTCTGGTGATAAAGGAGCCTTACACCCTGCTTTCCACATTGAATTCTGAAAAGTCATATCATCTCAGAAGCAACTTTCACCTTCCATGGCCCAGCAGCAACTTCGGGAACCAGTCTGAAGTTTGCCCAGTTGGGATGCAGAAGTGAGCAAAGAGGATCAGAATATGGAAAAGGGTATTTAGAGAGGTCAGCTGTTTCTGTTGAGAAATCAGCTGACAGTCGTATGGGTATTCCCTTGTAGGTAACTGAGTTTCTTTCTCTTGCTGCTTTTAAGATTCTCTCTTTGTCTTTTGCTCTTGGCATTTTAATTATGATGTGTCTTGGTGTGGTCCTCTTTGGATTCCAAAAGGATAAGTGTTTGTTTTTTTGGAATTAGGAAGAAAGAAGGGAAATTAACAGAGGAGGCTAAAGGCCGGTGAACGGGGCAGCTGGTTGGACCTTGCCCACTCCTCAGACTGAAGCTATGAGAGGAACAGCATTAAAGCTCTATATCAGTTTGAGACTCTGGTGATAAAGGAGCCTTACACCCTGCTTTCCACATTGAATTCTGAAAAGTCATATCATCTCAGAAGCAACTCTCAACAGATAGTCACATGAAGTTTGATACCAGCCAGGAACCACACCTATCCAAATTTCCTTCTCAGCAGATAGTCTTCCTAGCACTTATATGCCCACACATGAGGTGATCCCAATCTAGAAGCAATTTTCCTATTTTTCCCAATGAGATCACTTTTTTAAAATGCATTTTGGGCCCTAGCCAGTGTTGCTCAGTGGATAGAGCGTCAGCCTGTGGACTGAAGCCTCCCAGGGTTGATTCCGGTCAAGGGCATGTACCTCTGTTGCAAGCCCCTCCCTGGTCCGAGGCCCTGTTCCAGGCGCAACCAATTGATGTGTGATTTCTCTCTGTTTTTCCCTAGTTCTTCCACTCATTAAAAAAAAAAAAATGCATTTTGGTCAACTTGAATACATATTGTTGGTGGAAATCACATAATATCCACTTATAATAATACTTAATTTATTATTTACACTTGCACAATTAACAGCACATAGGGTAATTTTTTGTTTCCGTATGTATTCATATTCCTCACATGCTCCTTTAATACAAGTAATGACCTCAGGTGTCACTTACTGTTTATTTAATAAATCTAATAGTATTGTATTCCAGGGCACATCACTCTCGCTTCTATCTAAGGTGTTTGAAATATAGAATATTTAAAATCTTACACAACACTGTGTTACTGAAAATAAATTTTTATCCCAAGTCCCAACCATGCTTGTGTAAAACTTTAGAATAGTTACTTCTTTTCTACTTTGTAATTGCTATAAAATTTTGTTCTCTTCAATGTAATCATTTGTGCTTTTGCTTTTCAAAGATATTTACTAAAAGCATACTTATTCTAACCACTAACTTGCAATTATGAGCTAATGCCCTCAAGAAACTAACTAAACCTGCATTAAATTTATTTGCTTATTTTTAAAACAATTCTGCCAGATGATCTCCATAAGCATTCAAAATTATTCATTATGCCTTGTATTTGGGCACATGTAAATTATTCCTTCTCCCCATCAGCCATGTGAAAATATAAATCCTTGAAAGCAGAAAAGAGAAAATAATATATTTGAGTAATATCTAAGTCTGAAATAACTGAGGAGAAATCATGAAACTTGACTTTATAGAAGTAACTAAATTAAATATTTTGCTATTAGGCAGAATGGAGACTCTAGACAGAAATTAGGATATTATAGAAAAATAAAATAAATTCTATTTTTCATAACTGAGTATATGGCTTTAAAATCTATAACTACTCTCTATACACTTGGGTGATTATAATAGAGGAATTAATAAAATCTGATTCAGTGCAATGAAGATCTAGTGGGTTCCTCTTAAGTTCTAAATACTGGGCACTGACCACAGAAAGATGACAAGATAGAGCCAGTCCTCATTAAGGTTTTCAACATTGTAATTATATCCTATCTTTCCTAATACCATCTTAACAGCAGACACCAATTCTAGATTAATGCATTTGGATACTTTCAGAAATATTTTCAGAAGTCTCAGTGCCTACTATCCAACTCATTCATTATAACTATTGATGATTAGGTAGAGATTGTGATGAATGTAATTAAGACTTCACTTAATGCAATAAGTTAAATCATTAGCTCATTACTCTAAGTTTATTGGAAATATTACTACTTTTAGAGAAAATGAAGCTGAAGCCCAGAAAATGCGTAAAAGTCACATAATAAATAAATGGCAGAACTAGAATTTTGGCCCATGCCTATCTGCTTTTAAGACATTCTATTTACATTAAAAACTGATTATAAAAATTCAGTTATTTGATTTTGATGTTTTATTATGATGGTCTATTTTAAAATAATTTACTGGTTTTGTCTTTTGAAAACCTTCAGTGTGACTACATAGAATAGACATTTGTGACCATCAGGGACAGGAGCAATAGTCCACCAGGGTCTCATCAGAGAAGATTTTGGATAAACAAGAGTTTATTCTCCTACCCTCAGACACTGTGAATACCAAAATACACAGTGTGTATCACTGCTTTTGCACCTCGAAGAACTTTCATAAATGTGCAGAATTAAGAGCAAAGCCCAAGGAAAAGGTGAATAAATTAAGCAAGTAAAAGTATAAAAGCTTTCAAGATGAAAGCTTACCATGTGCAGAGCAGTAGGCCAAACTCAGAGTCTAAGTGTCAGAATCTTACATCCAAAAATATAAAAGCTGATGAGGCTATTAGGTTACACGAGAACTTCAGAATTGCAATAAAGGGAGAAGAAAACCATGAAGTTTGAGAGAGTAAGTTGTTCCAAATAAATATTAAGCCGGAAATGGGGAAGTAAATTTTTACAATATCTGGTTACACAGACTTACTACAGCTTAAGCGCATTCAGAAGTATTTTAAATGTTCAGAAAAGTTTATGGATGATAAGCACATACAAAATTATTAAGAGAGATTACCTGTATAGCATGACACTAGACCCTTCTGTTTTTGGCTATAAATGGAACCCAGGATATATTTACAGTGACATTCTTCTGTGTTATTCCTATGTTTCCGTTCATTCATTCAACTCATTAATTGGGTATCTACCTTTTGCTTTCATTCACAGATGCAATAGGTATAGGCTATGCACCTGTTTTGTGGCCATTCATCAAGCTAACTGGGGTACAGACAATTCTGGAGCTCATGTTCTATTAGGGGATATAGACACTGTTCATCATTTACTTGCAATTGTGAAAGGTGCTTCGAAGGAGAACTGGGCCTTCAGGAAGAACACAACTGTGTGGTCTGTTCTGCTTTAGGAAGTCAGGACTTCTTGAGGAAGTGAAGCTGAAATCTGGATTTACCTTTCCATAAACGGTGAATCAGGGAGGACAGTGGAGCATTCTAAGTAAGAATGGCAATGTTGAAGTTACCACATGAAAACCAGTTACAAGGACACATACGGAGAGAAGCAAAGAAAAGTGGGAAGTGGGGACTGAAGAAATCAATGTGCACATCCTTGTCCGTTGCTGGAGGAAGTTTAAAACTTATACTGGGCAGTAGGAAGCCATTGTCCTAGTCCGAGATGTAGAGATGCACAGGTGTGTTTTCTCTCTTCTGTGTTCTTCGGTAATGAGAGTGAGAGAAAGCCATTAAAAAAAATGATGGCAATAGATGGAGTGTTTACAATGAGTGAGGCAACTCAACATGTTTTATCTATTTAATCCTTACAATAAAATATTTATGGTCACCTTATATAATAGATGAGAAAATTGAGACTCAGTTACTCGATGGAGTTCTTACTTTCTACAATGTGGGTAAGATGTGATTGAACTGTTCTGCTTGGGTAAGCCTTGT
>NW_006287255.1:424896-455765 GCF_000327345.1 Myotis davidii | reverse complement strand
CCCTTTGCATAATTTTCTTGTACCCATTCCTTCTTATTAAGAATGTCTACTGTCTGCCTCCTCTCACTCTCTCTTCTTACCAAATCATCTTCTCAACTCCACTTTCATAACAGCCAAATTCCTCATGGAAAAAACAGACATGGCCTACTGTTTTCACTGCAATTAGTTCCATGTTGTACGTTCAATAAATATTTATTGGAGGAATTTCAACATTCTGTCCTCCACCATCTGTCCTTCATCCAGTCCCTCAGTGTTATCTGACACTTCTATGCTAATAACTGACAAGTACACAACATAAGCCACATCTTCTAACTGGAGTACCAGATTGGTATTCTTGGATGTCTTTTAATGTCTCACCAGCACTTCCAGCTCAAAATATTAATTTTCTTGCTCCAACACCTTTACCTAATGTTTCCTCATTTATTAAAAATGCATAACCTTTTCCCCAGGAACTTAATCTCAAAACCTGAGTTATCTTTATAGCCTTTTTGCTCCTTACCACTCACATTTAAATAACTAAGAAGTCAGGTAAGACTTGCATATTTGGGTGAATGTAACCTGAATGCATTTCTACCAACTCACATAGCCCAATATCTCATAACTCTTTGTTCTAATTCCAAAACATACTTCCTCAGACTTTCTCAACTCTGTTTCTTATTCTGTACATATCATTTTGGTTTTATCCTAAACTGGTTTGTTCTCACTTGTGTTCTTCAGTGATGAGGGTGGGAGGAAGCCTTTAAAAAGAAAGACTATCCCTGGCCAATGTTGCTCAGTGGTTGAGCATTGACCTATGAACCAGGAGGTCATGATTCCATTCCCAGTCAGAAAACATGCCCGGGTTGCTGGCTCACTCCCCAGTAGGGGGTGTGCAGGAGGCAGCAGGTCAATGATTCTCTCTCATCATTGATGTTTCTTTTTATCTCTCCCTCCCTCTCCCTTCCTCTCTGAAATCAATAAAAATATATATTTTTTTTTTTAAAAAAAGAAAGTTTAAATGTGGATAGAGTGTTTATAATGAGTGAGGCACCCAATGTGAGGAAGCATGGGAAGTCTGTAAGGAGGACTCTCTGAAAGGGTGGAGGCCTCCAGGGGGACATTGGTGAAGGTGGCAGCCCCTGCCTTGACTTTTCCAAACAAGTCAGAGTCCCCGGGTATTTTGCTAAAATCTCTATGTTTAGTCTTTAGACCCAACCTTGTAGAAGCATGTACTTTCTCAAGGATACTTAACCTACTGATAGTATCTAATACAGTGGTTCTCAACCTTGACTGCACATTAGGATCACCTGGGAATGTTTTTAAAATCCTGATTTCTGGGCCTCATCCTCCAGAAATTCTGTGTCTTTGTTACTAATGTTGTGACCTCACTCCATAACAAAGAAATAATTTCCGGAGGATGAGGCCCAGAAATCACGATTTTAAAAAGATTCCCAGGTGATTGTAATGTGCAGCCAAGGTTGAGAACCACTGATCTAATAGTTAATTTTAGTTCAACCTGTTGTTACAATAAAAGCCTAAGGAGGCAGGTGAATGAGGCTACTTGGTGGCTATAGCCAAGTAGTCCCTTAGCCTCTCTTTCACAGAAACATGTGTCAGAGTAATCATTCATCCATCATTCAGGGTCTGCCAGTCAGCCCCAGCAACTCAACGTATTTTATTTATCTAAGCTATTACTCACCCACCCAAAAAATGTTCACAGCAATAATCTTGAGAATACAGTAACTTTCCTGAGGATTTGGAAGACCATATCCAGCACCCATCAGCTTCCATATCCTGTTGGCACCCTCTTTAAATGTGGGCCTCTTCCAAAGCCCACATGTTAGGAGTGGCAATTTTCCCTCCACATTCAGCTTCCATACCCAACATACATTCCTACTGTGTCTTGATGAGTAGTGCCACCTGGCCAGTGTTCTTTCTCCTGGATTCCTAGATTCTCTATGAATGAAATATCTTCCATTTTGTTATAACCACTTGTTCACCAAATCCTACTTCTTTTTTCTCCATAATATTTTTACATTTTCATATTTTCCATTATCATTACCTCTTTTTTTTTTACCATTGGCCTTTAAAGAATTTCTTGAATAATTTCATACTTCTAACTCTGTCCCCAGATTCTATACCTTATAATGTACACTTCACACTATCCCAGAATTATCTTCCTACATCACATACTTGCTCACAGCATTCAACAATCAAGACTACTTAGCATGATATTTAAGCCTCTTCACAGACTGACACCAACCTACCTCTAGTTCCCTATCTCCAGCCCACATTTCTTATTTATGCTACTCTTTATGAAGCATTCAAATGTTCATCATCTCAAACTCATGGTCATTTTTCTTAAAACCAATATATTCACTATGTTTGATCATTCTTTTCTCTCTTACAAAATATTTTTCTTTCCTTAATTTGTATCTAACCACACATATTATTTACACTCTTTTGAAAATTTAATTTAACTCTTTCATGAAACCCACCTTAATCTTCAGTCCCCAGTTGTTGTTTTTTTTCATTAGCTGCACCTTATAACTATTTCAAGTATGATACTCCTCAAAGCTACCTGAAAGTTCACCATGTTTTAGAATCACACTTTGCATTTTTCTCACTATATTTTAGGATCTGTGGAAGTCGGGAGAAATATCTTATTGCTTACTTACTTATTTATTTATTTTTAAATATGTTTTCATTGATTTCAGAAAGGAAGGGAGAGGGAGAGAGAGATAGAAACATCAATTGATGAGAGAGAATCATTGATCGGCTGTCTCCTGCATACCCCCTACTGGGGAGTAAGCCAGCAACTGAGGCACATGCCCTGACCAGAAATCAAACTGTGGCCTCCTGGTTCATGGGTCAACACTCAACCACTGAGCCACACCAGTCACATTCTTATTGCTTTAAAAAATACCCATAATCCTTAAAACATACTATAAATCCAATCATTTTCAATATTGTTTGATTAAAATATTCAGGGATTAATACACCTGAATACTAATAATTGTTGAGGAAATAGTTCCAGTTCATTTACTTACTGTTAGGAGTAGAATTGCACTATGTGAAATTAACCTCAAAGGTTAATGCAATGTGTCGTTTTGTTTCCATCACTTTCTATACCACTGAGGGGACCTGAGCTAATTGGGGGTGGGAGCTGTGGCACAGGACCTTGCTAAGGAGCTTCAGTTGACTGCCATATAAGCTCCCTGGTGGTAGGAAAACCCAACCTGCAAGGCTTCCCTGCAGCTCCTCCAAATGGGAAGATAGCTGCTAGCACAATTACAGCTCATTACACCAAAAATAAAAATAGAAACACCCCAGGAACAAGTGAGCAGTTTGCAGTTGATTTTGGTGATGGAAAACTGTACTTCTACTAGCAAAAGTATGTTCATTTTGCTCAATTCGTTCTTGGTTCCCCACAGACAAGCATACTGTGTGTATCATATGTTCACTACTCATTGAATCACATTTAAATTGTCAATTCTCTCTAAAACTTCATTTTACAGCCTAAACGTAAAACTAACTAGATAAATTTTGCTCAGTTCTTCCTGACTCTCAGGGCTTTCTGATTTTACATTCAGTGTACGTTGAGGATGATGAATAGGTTTCAGAAGCTTTGATTTGATCTTTATAAGTTTTCCTCACTCTGAATCTTGAAGATCTCTATTAGGCAGGAGTGGCTTGAGTGGGCTATGCATCCTAATTTACCTTCTATTTTACCTGTCTAGTTAGTGGGAATTTTTAACATATATTTAAGCTGAATTTTTAACATATTTTGGACCATGTGGTAGTCATTGTCATTTTCTGAGTGCCCTGGTCCCCCACATTTTTAGATGTTGTGCTATAAAGTAAAGGAACACACATCAATTGCCAAAGGTAAGGTTGCACTCATTCAAGTTGTTACCAACTTCTCTTTCCCATATTAAAATGGGAGACTAAGTATTAACAGATGTGATTCTTATTCTGATATATTATAAGAAAGGGACATTCCAGAATAGCATATCAAACAATGTCAAAGTTTATACTTTCTTTCACGAGTTGCTTGATGCTCAGAGCCAATAGCAGCTTTAAGATAAGTAGTTTGTTTTATGATAAATGGTATAGGATAAGAAAAGAGGAAGACTATCTGTAAACTATAACATGGTGTTACATGCAGTATATTCTTCTTTCAACTCCCATGTTTGAAATATAAATGTACCATATGGAAGTAAAAGGAGCACGCAGCTGCCACAACTTAAACTCATTCTCATTGGTGTTATCATTATGGATCTGATTTTTCTTTGCCCAAATATCAAAAAGAGTATTTTAGCAGAACAAGATAGAATAGCTGAATGGCTTGCAGCGGTTCTCAACCTGTGGGTCGCTACCCCTTTGGGGATCGAATGACCCTTTCACAGGGGTCAACTAAGACCATCAGTAAACACATATATAATTACATATTGTTTAAAGTAGCAAAATTACAGTTATGAAGTAGCAACAAAAATAATTTTATGGTTGGGGGTCACCACAACATGAAGAACTGTATTAAAGGGTCACAGCATTAGGAAGGTTGAGAACCACTGGCTTAGAGGATGAGGAATTGATACTTCTCTCATTCTCCACAATAGGCAACCATTATAGATACCTGAAATGGGCTTTAGGGGGATTATCCTGGAAAAGTATGTATTGTGGAAATGGGAGGCAAACTCTCTCTCTCTCTCTCTCTCTCTCTCTCTCTCTCTCTCTCTCTTCTTCCAGTCTCTTTAACATCTGAACACAGCCACCCCTACCACACTTACCAATATCATTAGGTCTATTTATCAATGTGTGGCTAATAACTACTTTTATCATACTTACCTTGTAATTTTGTTAAACGTGCAGATTTCAGAACCCTGCACTATAGACACTTTGTATTAGAGACTCTTGTTCTCTGAAATTGAGATTTTCTCACTTAAAATTAATATCAATCTTTTCTGATCCCTGGAATTTACCAAAGAAGATATGTATGTATATCCATTTCTCCCAGTTGATCAAAATATTAAAAAGGTCTCACTCTGTAGCCTGTTCCAGACTTTAAATGCCAGGTATTCTTTCTGTCCTTTGTTTTTGTTCCCAGATTATTTTCATTTAACTCCTCTTTCTGTCTCCAACAGCAATAAAGAAAACAGTTGGCCTCTATAATAAATATTATTTTCTGTATACAAACATTCTGCATATATAACCTCTGTTTGAGTTATCTGCTTTGATGAAGAGTAATTCCATCCTAGGGAAAGTCTTGTATGAGACGAGCTCATATGTTGAAATTTGTACTCATGTGTCCGGCAAATAGGCACTCTGAAAGTCAAGGTTAGAGTTCACATCACTGATCTCATATTTACCCTACACATCTTTGAGCTTTACTTTAAAAATATTATACCCTTCAAGTCTAATATTCAAATTTAAAAGAAGACTAAATCTAATCTAATAATAGACAAACATGGTAATTGACCATACCTCCGCTATGCTTCCCATTGGCTAATCAGCAGGATATGCAAATTAACCCAACCAAGATGGCTGCCGGCAGCCATGCAGCTGAAGCGAGCAGTAGGCTTGCTTGCTCCAGTGATGAAGGAAGCCAAGCTTCCTCCCTTCTGCAGCCAGGCTCTGAGCTCCACTCTAAGCAACAAAGTTGCAATTATAGAAGCTAAACAAACCCCAGAAACCTGCTTTCAGCAGGTGGTGGCCTCAGAGCTGGATTGGCAACAAAGTTTCAAATTATAGAAGGTAAATAAACCCCAGAATTAAAAAAAAAAAAGAAAAAGAAAAAAAGGAGAGGCTGGGAGCTTCAGTCCCTGGCTTGCTTGGCCAGACTAAAAACAGCCCTCAGCCCCTCATCCAGGCTGAGGCACCACAGTGGGGACCCCCACCCTGATCCAGGACACCCTTTAGGGCAAACCATCTGGCCCCGACCCATGCACCAGGCCTCTATCTTATATAGTAAAAGGGTAATATGCAAACTGACCCTAACAGCAGAAAGACTGGGAATGACTGGTCACTATGACACACACTGACCACCAGGGGGCAGACGCTCAATGCAGGAGCTGCCCTCTGGTGGTCAGTGAGCTCCCACAGGGGGGGTATCTGCTCAGCCACAAGCCAAGCTGACAGCTGCCAGTACAGCAGTGGTGGTGGGAGCCTCTCCTGCCTCCTCAGCAACGCTAAGGATGTCTGACTGCAGCTTAAATCTGCTCCCTGATGGGAAGTGGACATCCCCCGAGGGCTGCTGGGCTGCCAGAGGGATGTCTGATTGCCAGCTTAGGCCCAATCCCCTGAGGAGCATGTCTAAGCCAGCATGTGGTCACCCCGGAGGGGTCCCAGACTGCGAAAGGGCACAGGCCGGGCTGAGGGACTCTGCCCCCCCGCCACCGAGTGCACAAATTTTTGTGCACCGGGCCCCTAGTATATACTATAAAATAAAACCAACAAGGTTTTAGATACTTACATGGCATATTGCTCAATGAAAAACTTTCTTATAGGACCATAAAGAAATGGAAATGGATCTGATACACATACTTATATTTATTTCGGCTACACTGAAAATCCAAATGACACTGGATGTCAAGACAGGTTCATCTCATCATATCTGGGGTGTCTTTCAGAAAGAAAAAAAATGAGCTGCTAGCAAAGACAGACAGTATAATAAAACATGAAAGATAGCCAAGGATGTTACTGAGAGACTTTTAATGAACAAAGACTGGGAAAAGGAGGCTGCAAAAAACAGAGACTGCAGACGTGAGATATTTAGGACCAACCAGCATTCCAGAGAGACTCTCCTTGAAGGAGAGGCATAGTGTCCAGCCCCAGAGCTGGGAAAGGGAAGGCTAACAAGTGGCAGGCTTTGAAGACCAAAGGCACTGTGGAGAGGCAGCCTTTGAATTTTGGTGAAGAAAGTGATAGTCTATGCACAAAGTACTTTCTCAGTTATTCTACCAGTAAGGCATACATCCTCTGAATGCCTTCAGCAAAAGAAGAGATGTTGAAAATCAAATCCTAAATACACCAAGGCACACAATCTATCTCTTTTCTATCTTAAGAAACCAAAAGCTGACATTTCTGGAGACATTCAATAATGAACCTTAAACTGAGGCAGCAGCAGTTGCCAGGCAGTAGGCCTGGAAAGGGTCATAAGGAAAATCTCTAGGGTGAGAGGAGATGTGGGTGTTGGTCATAATAATCAAGGGGAATAAATTTGTCAAAAATTACTGAACCATACACTTAAGATCTGTAAACTTCACTATATGTAATTATACAGGATTTTAAAAACCCTGGTGAGTGTTATCTATAAAAATCTCATAGGCTGCTTTTAACATTTTTGATGGTAATTCACTGGGTCAAATAGAGCTCAAACAACCATGAAGAAGAATTGATTTGGAGAACTTTTTCTACTGGATAGAAAGTGGATAGAAATATAGTAATTTTTTGGCATGGGTTGGTGCAAAGAAATATAAACAAATATGAAATATAATAGAGGGTTCAGAGGGAAACCCATACATATATAGATGTCTTTATCTATGGAAAAGTGGCACTATAGAAGAGAAAAGACAAGCGGATATCCAAATAGAAAAGTATGAATCTTAAATTCTACTTTACATGATAATAAAAAATCCATTCTTGCTATTGTAGTAAAGTGATCAAAGGTTCAAAAGATAATATAAAATAATCTCTAAAATTCCATGTTTGACAAATATTTCTCTGTTAGAAAAGTATACTATAAAAATATTGTCTAAAGTAATCCAAAGTAAGAAGTAAGGGCAATCTGAAGAACAAATCCAAAGAAAACAACAGGAAGGAACTAAATAAAAGCCAAAATTAATAAAATTGTTTTAAGAAACAAGTGACAGAGGACAATAAGCATAAAAGCTGATTTTAAAATTTATCTTTATTCTTGGACATATTACAGATGTCCCCCTTTTCTCCCCAGTGACCCCCTCCATCCCCTACCCTTACCCCCCAGGTCTTCATCACACTATTGTCTGTGTCCTTGGGTTATGCATAGATGCATATCAAATAAACTTTTTAGCAAGAATTATGAAAAATCAGAAAAGAGAAAGAGAAGAATCTTCAAAAGAACAATTAGAAATAGAAGAAAGTTTGAAGTACAGACACAGCAGAGAAAAAAGTTGTTAGAATTTATTGTAAGAAATACTTTGCTAACAAAAGCCAAGGTTTAGATGAAATGAACTAATTCCTAGAGAAATAAAAATCACCAAATGTGATGAAAGAAGAAATAGGCCTAGACAATTTTCTTGGTAAGTTCTACTATACATTCAAGGATTTTATTAATTCTGTCACATAATCAAGGAATAGATAACTCAAAAATTGGATAAACTTCATTGTAAAACAAATGAAACACTCCTCAGATCATTTTGTGATTCTAATTTATATTTGGTAACAAAATAAAACAAAGCTCACTCCTGAATGTAGACACAAATATTTCAAGCAAAACATTAGCAAGTAAAATGCAGAGGTGCATTTCAATTTTTTTTAAAAAAAATTAAATACAATATATCTAAATAGATTTCATATCAAATTGTCTTTAATTTTAGAATGTACTTTTGAATCATTTCAAATTAGCATATCAAAAAGAAAACTACATGGTCATCTAAATAGAAGCAAAAGCAAACTAATAGCAATCTAAGTAACTTAGATTACCATGACAGATATTACAAGAGCTCCTCGGCCTCCTTGGTTTTCTCTTCTTCCAAAACAGAGAGAAATCACCCCTGTAGCCTCCCTCACAGATGGATATGTTTATATGACAGAATTCTGCTTATATGACAGAATTCTGGCCATTAGATTGTGAGAGGAAGAGATGTGCACTATCTCCAGGCTTGAGCCATAAAAACCTTCCTCATGATTTATTCACTGCCTGTCTCTCTTATACGCTAGAGGGGCAAGGAAATGAGAATGGTTGGAGAGAAGTGAGAGAGACCATACAAAGTAGGTTGGAAATATAATAAGAGACAACTGTAAGGATTTTAAGTATTGCTTTGAGTGAGATATGATATCACGGCACAATTATGAGAAGAGGAGGGGCATGAGCTGATTGACATTATGAAGAAAAAGATCTCTTGGTTACTGTGTTGAGAATCATAGAAAGGCAGCAAGGGTCAATTCAAGAACCCAAGGGTCAAGAGATTTTTGTTTGTTTATTTTTTTTGTTTTGTTTTATCAACTAGGACATTCTCTGATATGTAATTGGTAAATCTAGACAATTCAAATTTAAAGTGATCATTAAGACAAGTTGGATTAATATCTACTGTCGAGTAAGACTCCCTCCATGTTCTGCATGGAGTAGGGTTCGGTATCTGAAAGAGGAGCCGCACAACAAATGAGAGAAAAAGACACGAGATAATTTTGCAATATTGGGGGACCAGGCGGCAAGTCCCGAAGGACTTCCTCCCGTGCTCAGGCCTCACCAAGCTTTCATTGATCTGGGATGCACCCATAGCATAGCCCTTAGGCAGGTGACCCCTGGCAACAGGCAGACTAGCCCATCAGCAAGGATTTACATAATAATAAATGGGGGAGTAGTTTCAGCTACCACTGTCTGGACAAACAGAGGAGGCGCCTAGCTGACCTCTGCTAGGGCTTCAAAGGCACCCAGCCTTCGGGGGGGTTCTCTGTCTATGTTTATCAGATAGTGAAGGCAATAAACAGTTTCCCACAATCTACCATGTTTCTAACTATATTATTCATCATATTTGCTCTTTATTCATCCCACCCTCTTTTTGCTTCTCTGCTCTAATTTAGCATTTTATATGATTCAATCTATCTCTTCTCAGCATATCAACCATATAAACATCTGTATTGAATTTATTGGGATTACATTGGTTAATGAAATTATATTGGTTTAAGGTGTACAGTTCATCTGTATATTGTATTGTGTGTTCATCATCCCAAGTTATATTTTTCCCATCACCATTTATGCCCCCTTTATCTCTCTTGCCTCTCCCCACCCCTATTTCCCTGTGATAATGACCATACTCTTATCTGTCTATGATGGTTTTTGCTCAATCCCTTCATCTTTTTATCCAGCCCCATATTTCTCTTCCCCTCTGGCAACTATCAGTATGTCCTCTGTTTCTATACATTTATCTCTACTTTGTTTTCTCATTTATTTTGTCTTTTAGATTCCACATACAAGTGAAAGCATTTGATATTTGTCTTTCTCTGACTTGGCATAACACTCTCCAGGTCTATCCATGCTGACACAAAAGGTTAAATTTCCTTCTTTTTTATGGAGTGGTATTCTATTGTAAATACTATATTATAATTTTTAAAATTAATGATTGGTCTAATTTATAAAATACATTTTTCAACTAATCTGAATTTGTCTTCAAATAACACTATACTGCTTTATTTATTGTGAAAATATTTTATAACTGAATATTCCCTCCTGCCCCTCATTGACACTACTGTCATTCATTCTATTTATCCATATGCTATGATCACCCAATGTACTGTTGCTATTATTGCTTGAACAGTTGTGTTTTAGATTAAGAATAATAAAATTAAAAGATTTTGGTTACATTTTATTCTTTCTATGATGCTTTTCTTTTCTTTTTATGAATCTGGTCTTCTGACATATTTTCATTCTTTTTGAATAACTTTACCATTTTTTTCAGGGCAGGTTTGTGGCTAATGAGTTTATCAAATTTTGTTTGAGAAAGTTTTTATTGCTCCTTCACATTTGGAGGATAATGTTGCTGGATATAAAATTTTAGGTTGATGACTTTTTCTTATTGCAAACTTTTGTATTTTACTCTACTCTGTTCTTATTTTCATGCTTTCTGATGAAAGTCTATAGTAATTCTTACCTTTATTCCTTAATAGCAAAGTTATTATTTTTCTTTTTACTTCTTTCAGGATTCCTCTGTCCTTAGTTTTCTGCAGTTTCAATATGATATGCCTAAGTGTTTTTATATTATTGCTTTTATATTAATTTTGCTTGATATTCTCTGAGCTTCCTGTAAGTGTGCTTTGGTGTTTGTCAGAGCATTATATTTTTTAAATTTAAATTTTTTTACTGTTTTGGGATATTCTGTTTGATTTTTTAAATTTGTTTTTCTCTATTCATTTCAGTATGTCAGTTTCCTATTAATCTCTTTTCAACCTCACCAATTATTTTTTTAGATATGTTGAGTTACTGATGATCCCATTAAAGCCATTTTTATTTATGTTATAGTATTTTTGCCTTCTAATATTTCCTTTATAACTTAGAGTTTTCATCTCTCTGCTTACATTACATGTCTGTTCTTGCATCTTGTGTGTGTGGTTTTTTTGGCATTATAGCCTATTGCATATTGATCATAGTTCATTTAAATTTAATCTCTGAAAATTTCAACATCTATGTAATACCTAAGTTTGATTCTGATGATTGTGTAATCATACAAAAACTTAATTTCTTTAATTGACCTTTTCTCCTTTGATTCAAACTGGCCTTTATCCAGTCTAGAAGTGCACAAACCCACCCACCTCCCTCTTCCTTGCATGGCCACTCCCTTAGTCATTAAACCCTCAGGACAATGAGGTTCTGGTCAGTAGTGTTTTAACCTCAGACCCAGATAAGTAAAATGACTCCACTGACCACAGCCTTGTGAAGCCAGACAGAGTGATGCCATGATTGCCATCAGGACCAGATGCAATGATCAATTACCTCCTTACCCTAGCATGATCCAATCAATAGAGACCATGACCCTAGCTCCACCATGATTAATGATTTCGTTTTCTCAGTCTAACCCATTTTCTGGAAACCATCAGGAAGCCAGATCTTAAGCAACAGCTCACTATGATCCCAGGTTTGGTTCCATTTTCTTAAAAATAAATCCTTGCTGTTTAGGCTTCAAACTCCTGTTTACATGTGATAGGTCTTTGATGCTCACAGGCAAACAAATCCCTTTAGTCCAGTAACAGTAGCTTTGTCTCATCAAATATTCTTTTTTCTTTTGGCATGGCTAATAATATTTCTTGAAAGTCAAGCATGTTACATGTACCAGATATTATGAACTGATGTAAGTAAATCCTTAGTGTGAGGACTTATATTAATGTGTTTTTAGGAGTTGTGCTGGGTTTAACATTTGCTATTTCTTTCACATCCTCAATTTTCTTTCCTTTTGATTTGAGCTTCCATAAGTACTCCTCAGAGAAAATATGTGTCTTGCAGCTGCAATTTGCTTTATTACATGGGGACCTATTGGTGTTCTGTTAAGGTATAGGGAAGGGAAGACATTGTGTAATGTCTTATTAAAGTCCAGTGGAGCTGTGACCTTCACAAGTCTTTCTCTAGTCATATCGTTTTTTCCACTTTCTCCTACTTCTTTCCTTGGCTGCAGTGTTCTCAACCTGTTTTCTTGACTCCTGTTGATTACACCCCGCAGGTTAGATGAGACAGGAAGGCTGCAGGGAAATAGAGTGTGAAGATACCTTTCCCAGCTGGGATAAGACCATAAGACCCTGACTATGTCTCTTTTCTTGGAGATCAGGCCCTTGTTATAGAGAATGCTCTGGGCGTATTCCACAATGACTATTGTTTCTCTCCAGCTGCCACAGTCATAAGGGAATCTTTCTCACATTTTCACTGAGAACCTGGTGGGATACTTGGAAGTAAAACCCAGAAAATATCGGGGCCTTTTAAAACTGTGGCCCTGGGACTTTCCCACTCTCAAGGTAACCCACCTCATCCCCCAGCAACTCCTCAAAATTATCATTTGAGTGTTCTTATCAATTCATGGTTCCAGTAGCTTCTGCTCCAGGAAAGCAGGTCCCAGCTGTGGCTCTCTGGATATGCCAGTCTCTGTGAATTTGGGGGTGGCAGTTTGCCCTCAAATATCAGTTTTCTGATTGATCCCAGAAAAGTAATTGATTTTTAGTTTTTCCAACTTTTTCTTGTTGCAAAATGGGAGTGACTGTTTCCAAACTCTTTTTTTTTTTTTAAATATATTTTATTGATTTTTTACAGAGAGGAAGGGAGAGAGATAGAAAGTTAGAAACATCGATGAGAGAGAGACACTGATCAGCTGCCTCCTGCACATCCCCTACTGGGGATGTGCCCGCAACCCAGGTACATGCCCTTCCCCGGCCTCGAACCTGGGACCTTTCTGTCCGCAGGCCGACGCTCTATCCACTGAGCCAAACCGGTCTCGGCTGTTTCCAAAGTCTTTATGCATTAGATGAAAACTCTAAGTTTTGTGAGACTTCTTGAGACCTAAGCTCAAAACTGGTGAACTTTTACTTCCACTCACATGTCATTAGGCAAAACAAGGCAAATGGTCAGGTCCCAACCAAAGAATAGGGAGAGAGCAAGAGTGTGGACACAGGGAGGGAAAATAATTGAGGCCATTTGCTCAGTGAACTCTGTGGAGGTGGTTTCCTGGTATTATTAATCTCTGGGTTATTTCATTATACCCTGGACTTTTCATTTCTTCTATCAGCTCTGTAGCTTATTTGTTCTATGAAATTATTTCTGTTTGTATCCTCTAAAAGGTTTCTTTTTTTCTTTTTATCTGACTGGATCCTCACTGACACAGCTCCAAATTCAGGAGAGAAGAGAGTGGTGCTATTTACTATCCCTCTAAAACCCAACAATCCTCTCAACAGTATCTTAGCTAAGATTATGATGTTTGCAAGCAAAAGGAAGTTACACATTCCCGACAGGCATAGCTCAGTTGTTGAATGTCAACCTATGAACCAAGAGATCACAGTTTCCGGTCAGGGTGCATGCCCAGGGTTGTGGGCTCAGTCCCCAGTGTGGGGTGTGCAGGAGGCATCTGATCGATGATTCTCTCTCATCCTTGATGTTTCTATCTCTCCCTACCCCTTAATCTCTGAAATCAATAAAAATATTTTTTAATTTAACATAAGAAAGCTGCACAATTGAATTTAAGTATAAATAAAAGGAGCAGGTTGAGAATGTCTTGGTAATAATCTGGAATGGCTAACTGAAACCAGGGCAGAACCATCAGACTTTTCAAAGCCTGAGACCTGCAAGTGGAAATGAGAAACCCCGAACAGGGCATTAGCCGTGGCTGTCCTCTCTGCTTCTCTAAGCACTCTGCTCTGTTTCTGCAGGCTGGCTGGCTTGTTCTGTTACATGAACAGAAGTCAGTCCTGTCACCCTCAGAGTATTCACCTCTTTGGGGCAAGAGTCCTGCTGATGTGGAATAGCTGGCTCTCAATGTCAATTTCACCTCCTTGGGCATTTTGCCCCAAGGAAGTGAAATTGGCTTGGGTCAGTTTCTCCCTCCTGATCCAATCAGTGGGCACTGAAGCAGAGCTCAGGGAGCCCACTCTTGGCTGTGGGTCTGAAGGACCAGAGACCATACAAGGGCTCAGTAGGAACTGGGCCTGTAGTTCTCACCTGGGGGCAAGTCTATCCCTCAGAAAACATCTGGGCTGTTGGAAGACATATTTGATTGCCACAACTGGGAGGATGCTATTGCCATCTAGTGGGTAGATGCCAGGGATGCTGCTAAATATCAAAAACTGCCCAGTCAAGTCCCCACAACAAAGAGTTATCTGGCCCAAATGTCGAGTGCCGAGGTTGAGAAACCCTAAGCTGAGCTAACATCTCAAAGTGAGAATGGATGCATACCAGCCGAAAACTGGCAAGGGCATGGGGGAGAACATGAGAGAAGAGGAAGAAGAAGTACAAGTAATAGTTGCTGCATTTAATGAGCATTTATTGTGTTCCAAACACTGTATTAAGTGTTTGACCAACATCTTTTCATCGACTCCTCACAACAATCCTATAAAGCAGGTAGGATTGTCAGTTTTATGAAAAACCAAATAGGACTGTCTCCTTCCAAAGCCCATGTTCTTGACTAGAACCTGAAAGGTGAGAATGAGCAATCACCTTACCTTGTGGATCTGATCCTGTTTTCACCTAAAGTAGCTAGAAAGCTGTGAACAGATTCTTAAGAGCTGACCTTGTAAGTCTAAAAGAGACAGTAAATAACATCACTGTTATCGCCGCTGCTGGGAAACACCATACAAGTGACAGTCAGAGCATGCTGTCATTGAAGGGACTTGAATGTCACATAAGCTATGCAGATGCGAAGGCTGATGTGAAGAGGAATGAAGAGCGGGAAACCCGGGATGACCCTCTCAACTCTCTAAAACATAACAAAACTTTTCCAAGACCAAGGTGCTCACTCTTCCTCCCCTCCCAAACATGTAGGCTCTGCGTTCAGTCTATGCTGAGTCTACTTCCACGCCTTCAGAGAGGAATAAACACGCTAGATTTGTAGTGTTGTGATGGAGATTAAACTCGGAAATGTGTATAAGGCAAGGGTTGGCAATCAGAGCAGGTATGGCCCACTTTTGTAAGTAACGGCTTATTGGAGCACTGCCATCCCCCTTTATTTATGTACTAGAGGCCCAGTGCATGAAATTCGTGCACAGGGGGGAGGAGGGTTCCCTCAGCCTGACCTGCAACCTCTCCAGTCTGGGAGCCCTCAGGGGAGCCCTCTCTAATCGGGGTTCCCTGATGACTTAGGCCCACTCCCTGTGGTCCTCTGCTCTCTGCGAGTCCTGGCCGCTCTGCACCCACTGCCCAGAGGCTCTCTGCGGCCCAGAGGCTCTCCATGGCTGGAATGCTTGCCTCGTCACCGCAGCAATGACACAAGTGTCCCACACCAGCCACTTCATGTGTGCACATGCACTGCTCAGAGGCCCTCCATGGCCTGGGTGGAACCCTTGCCTCATCACTGTGGCGACAAAGCAAGCATTCTGTCAGGCTGCTCACACTGCCTGCTCTCAGCAGCCGCCCCCCCAGGGCTGGGGGACTCCTGGGGGGCTGAGGGAACTGGGTGCTGCCATCTTGTGGCTATGGGCACCACCATCTAATTTGCATATTACCCTTTTATTAGATAAGATTTTCTGTGACTGATTTGATGCTACAATAGAGGCTCTCTGCAGCCCAGAGGCTCTCCATGGCTGGGATGCTTGCCGCGTCACCGCAGCGATGACACAAGTGTCCCACCCCAGCCACTCCATGTGTGCACATGCACTGCCCAGAGGCCCTCCATGGCCTGGGTGGAACGCTTGCCTCATCACTGTGGCGACGGTATTTCCTGTCTGCCCACTTCCAGAAAATGTGTCCTAATGCTTTGTCTGAAGTGATCCTGGCATACAGCCCAGCGCCCTCCCTTCCTCCACCCGATGGGAGACCGGATCTTTCTATCCACATGGGAGTATTTTCTCTGAATTTCTTCATTCACAGATGTGTCCAAGGTGTTCCAGCCAAACTGGCCTTATGTACCTTCCAAACCACTCCCTATAGCACAGGGTTGAATGGCACAGTGAGAGACAATCAGATCAGAACACATGTGTCCCCAGGAGATGGCTCACTTGGTTTTGGTGGGCAGGTTAGGGAGTCTGGAGTTGACAGTACTGATCGCAAGGCAAGGTAATCAGATGAGAAGACAGGAGTGGGAGGGGAAGGTTCAAATCTTAGCTACTGGGCATGTAAGGTTTGTAACTCTTTGGTCAACTTTTTTTAAATCTCTGGTTATCAGTTTTATCATGTGGATTAAATGAAATAACTTATAAAAGAACTGAGCGAACGTGAAAATGTGATAAATAGGTGTTATAATAATAATGCATTGGTTCCACATGTAATTACTTAGTACCTATTAGAGACATATTATAGAGTTAAGTCTCTGCACTCCCCCCTTACCTCATGAGGAAACTGAACATTCCCTGTGGCTTCAATCCTGTTCTAAGCTCTTTATGTGTAATAACAAATTTGACCTTGACCACCTTGACCTTTAAGGTATGTACTGTGACTGTCAAACCTCTGCTGAAGGTGAGAGAACTAAGGCACAGAGAAGTTGGGGGGTTTCCCGAGGTCACACAGCTAAGGTAGGCAGAGTTACACTATTTAGTCTACATACGGAGCCCAAGGTTTTCAACAGCACACACAGCTCAGCTGTGTAACACATTTAGCAGTGGTTCATTTTCAGTCCAGATGGCCTTTGTTGTTGAGGGTTCTGGTGTGTGTGCTGAACGATGTGGCACCAGGCGCAGCCCTTAGCATGGGATCTGTGGGGTCTCTAGGAAAAGGGGGTTGTGACCAACACGAGTAACACACCTTGCTTTCAAAGGTATTTAAGAATTCTCAGTGATGTTTGGAGAGGTTATCAGATCCTGGTTTTCACGCTGTATATATAGATATACCATAGAGAGAGAAAGAAAGTAAAAGTTCATCTATGACCTGAATGGCCTTGGCACGTTATGGGCTTAATTGTGTTTCCCCCTAACCCCAGCACCTTCTTATGTGACTATAATTAAAGAAATGGGTAAGTTAAATTGAGGCCTTTAGGGGGGTCCCTAATCCGGTATAACTGGTGTTCTATGTTAAAAACAAAATTGAACTAAGTAAATTTAAATGTGTAATTGGCTTTATAAAGTGAACCATCTAGCAACTAGAAGGATGCACTGAGGTGTTGTACAAAATGCAAAATGTTTATAGGAAACAGAGGAGGGCAAGGGAGCTATTAGTGAGAAAAAGAAGGCTTATTTGGGGGTGGAAACATCTTTGGGGGGCGAAGAGAAAGAAAAGGGTGTTGATTCTGTAGATTGGCTCTTTTTGCTATGGGGGATGGAGAGGGCCTATGTGACAGGTTACCTTGCTTATGCTTGACCATAAAATTCCATACTGGTTGATTAAGATTATGTTTCTGGGAGAGATTTAAGTTGCATTAGATCACTTATTAAATACAGGTTTGTTACCATGGGCTTTTAGCACAGTGACAACATTTTAGGCCTGCACTTTTGTTTGTTTTTATTCTTTAACACCTGCAAGGAGAACACATTAGGACACAGAGAGAGACACCAGGCATATATGCACACAAAGGAAGGACTTAGCGAGGACACGAGTGAGAAGGTGGCCATCAGCAAACCAAGGAGAGAGGACTCAGAAACATCTAATTCTTCCCACAACTTTATCTTGGGCTTCCAGCCTCCAGGACTGTGAGAAAATCAGTTTCTGTTGTTGAAACCAGCCAGTCTGTGGTACTTTGGTATGGCAGCCAAGCAAATGAATAAAGTAGCCCTCCGCTGGGATACTTTCATCTGAATCCAGAACAAAGAATCGGGAATCTTCCTCTGTCACCCTGCCACATACCACAGACCTGACTTCCGGAAGGTGAAGGGGTGCCACCAAAGAGAAATGCCTACTCTGGGGTCAATAAGAGAGACTTGGCACACAGAGGAGAGCACGAGGTGGTGATGGTGTCTGCTGTGGCAATGGCCCATTTCTGGGAATTGTTGCACCATAAAGAGCAGTGGTGGAGAAAAGTAGGCCCAGCAGAGCAGCAGGAGGAAGTGGCCGTGGCCGTGGCCAGTGGAGTGGCAAAGAATCCGAGAAAGGGCGGCATATGTCACACATGACTCTGGGGATTCTAAAAATTCTTAAGAGGGGATTTTCAGGAATCCGGGTTCGTGCATCGACGGTTCAGGAAATGAGGCAGAAAATTAGGTATTAATATCAGCACTCCCGCATATATACCGAGAGGGTAGTAAGGCTTGGGGAAATTACAGTTCCACTCAGCTGACCCCAGAGCAGACGTTTATGAAGATCTATCTGAAAAGCTAAAGAAGATTTATTGGAAAAAGAGACTGGCAGGCAAATAATGGTGAAGGAGGATTGGGACACAGGGAGGAGATATATGCAAGAAGTAGGAAGGGAGGGGCCATGCAGCTAGATTCAAGTCACCTAACCACTTCCCAGGGTTATCAAAGAAGTTCTAATTAAAAGGGCTTTGTAAATAGAGCATGCTTTGCAGATGGTTTATTAAGAAAGCTGAACTTTATTCACGATTATAAGGGCAGGAATTCAATGGCATGAATAGAAAATTCACTACTTGGAAGAAAATAAATAATAGACTAGAGAAAGAAAAGAAATTTATTTCGATTAAAAATGAACCAGTCATGTTTGTGTTTGTTTTTTAAGGAGGGAGGCAGAGTAAGAGGAGAGACTTAGTATGAATGTTCTAGAGATAGAAAGAGAAAAAAATGTTGTCCTTCTCAAAAAAGGGGCACAGAGAGTTTGAACATCCAGCTTACCTTCCAAATGGGAAGAATACAGGAGAAGGCTGCTATCTCCACTCTCATCATGGTGCTGGTGTGAATAGTTAGAATATTGCCTGCGCTATATGATTGAAACACATGCCCACTTTAATTAGAATTTCTCTGCTCCTTCTTGTATGTAGTGGAATCAGCAGGTCTTTCTAGGTGGATTCTTGCCTTTCATTTTCAATCTTTGTCCTTGATTAAAGGTGGATAGCTTACAGACAGGAAGCCTCACTCTCAGGGAGAGTTTGATTGGCCATTCCTTTCCCCCATTCCTTTCCCCACAGGCACGTATCTCCTAAATTCCAAGGGATCCCATGAGACTTACAACCAGAGGAGCAATGGGCAGCAGCAGCTCATCCCAGGCTAACCCTCTGAACCTGTCTCCAAAGCTCCCTTTTCTCTCACTTCCCAATGAGCCAAGGCAGCCCAGCCTAGACTCTCCTGTTATTTCTGCTATGTCCTTCCTTGTTTCATTGTCCTAAGTATGTTTTTGCTAAAATCAATAAATTCTTGCTTTTTTTTCCCCTACACTTTGTCTCTTGATTGAAATCTTTCCCTCAAGAACTTAAGAACTGAGGTCTCCTTGTCATTCCAGTAATAGTACAACAGGGTGGAATGTGGAATAGGCTACTCCCACAGCCCACGTGTAGTGGATAAAAGTCGGGAGACATATCTAAGCTGCAGAGGTCCACCCTGAGGATCAAGGGGTCCAGGACTTAAGCCAAGCCCCACAGCCCAGGATTCCGGTTCCAGGAAGAAAAATTGCCATACTTCTGGCTGTAAAATACAGTGGAAATTGTGGCTGAGGTATATGAAGGATCCTGGAGTCCCAGGCAGTTCTTCTTAAAGGGCCTGTACATGGACTCACTTGGATTTCTGTCCTCTGAGCACCAGAACTGGGCAACAGCTGGAAAGGCACCAGGGACATATAGGAAGAAACTGCATTGTCTGCAGCAGGGGTAGACCTGAGAGGGGGCAGCTTTCTCCCAGGTAGAAGTACTGGCAGAGATCATAGCTCCTTTTCTGGGTCCTCCCCTGACAAAGCCAACACATGGGTGCCATATCTGAGTCTCCATCAACTTGGTTCATACTATTGGCCCTACTCTGGTGATTCCTGAGGCCCCACCCACCCAACTTGTAGGCCTACACAAGCTGTTTCCAGTGGCTTTTTCACAGGAATGACCTGGTTTGACTCATACTTCACATTTTCCTAAAATCTTGCAAATAAGCAGCATCTGGACTCAGTGAGCCCAGTATCTCTCACTAAGTAGTCACAGCCTCAGCACTTGCAACAGCCAGCCTTGATTCACAGTGTAGCCTTGCCTAGGCACCTCTATGTCCAGCTCTGCAGATCACTTTGTTTCTTACGCTTGGTAGCCCTGGGCAGGACGCAAGTGGGAATTGACTTTGACCTGAATATCCTAGAAAGTCCCAGAGTCAGCACACCCAGTGAAAACTTCAGATCAAATCAAAGTACCACTCAACCACCTCAATAAGCAACACACTCAAGGGGCAGACTCAGCAAGCAACAGAGCCCTGCTGAAATAAATATTACTCTGTGGGGTGGGTCCCTGCCCAGTTGATCCTCCACATGGGTTGGAGGTCAGTAGGCAGTGCTCTCAGCCAGTCCTTGCAGCTGATTGCCTTGGGGAAAAATTCATCTCATTAATGTGCCAACAGCAAATTAGGCTGAACTATAAGAAGAGGGTATACACAGTCCACTCAGGGGGAACACCTCAAGTGCCCAGATTCAGTGATCAAGGAGGCTGTGCCATTGAACCCAACAGTACACAAGGATGGCCTACCAAGCCTGGGAAAACCTTAAAAGCATAAAAAATAACTAGTTCACCCTCGCTGGTGTGGCTCACTTGGTTGAGTGTCATCCTGTGCACCATAAGGTTGCCAGTTCGATTCCTGGTCAGGGCACATGCCCATATTACAGCCTCAATCTCCAATTGGGGTGCATGCAAGAGGCAGCCCATCAATGATTCTCTCTTATATAAATTTCTCTCTCTGTCTCCCTCTTCCTTCCTCTCCCTCTAAAAATCAATAAAAACATATTAAGAAAAAAAAAGAACCCAGCAGAAATGAAGGCTACACTAACTGAAATGAAGAATAATTCAGCCCTGACCAGTTTAGCTCAGTGCATAGAGCATCGGCCTGTGGACTGAAGGGTCTCAGGTTCGATTCCAGTCAAGGACATGTACTTTGATTGCAGGCACATCCTCAGTAGGGGGTGTGCAGAAGGCAGCTGATCTATGTTTCTCTCTCATCAATGTTTCTAACTCTCTATCCCTCTCCTTTTTTCTCTGTAAAAAATCAATAAAATATATTTTTTTAAAAAGAATAATTCATAAAGAATCCCCAAAATGAGGATACTTTAAGGAGCCTCTTGGACAACTTCAACTAACATTTATATCATGAGGGTACTGGATGCAGAAGAGAGAGAGAATAGGTGTGCCAGATGGAGAAGAGAGAGAGCAAAGAAACTGAAAACCTCTTTGAAAAATAATTCCAGAAAACTTCCCTAAGTCAGTAAAGGAAATAAACATACAAGCCCTGGAAGTGCAGAAAGTCTCAAACAAGATGAATGTGAATAGGACCATATCAAGATGCATTATAATTAAAATGCAAAGGTTAAAAACAAAGAGAAAATCTTCTACAAGGGAGTTCCCACAAGACTGTCATCTAATTTCCCATCAGAAATTTTTCAGGCCAGAAGGGAGTGGCATAAAATATTAAAAGTGATAAAAAGCAAGAACTAACAACCAAGATTACTCTACCCAGCAAAGCTATCATTTAAAACAGAAGGATATATAAAGACCTTCCCAGACAAGAAAAGCTACAGAAGTTTATCACCACCAAACCAGTATTACATAAAACATTGAAGGGTCTTCTTTAAGAAGAAAAATTATGAATAAAAATTGTCAACAATTGAATTTAAAAATTAAAATAAATGAACAAGCGGAACAGAAACAGATTCATAGATATAGAGAACATTTTGACAGTTGCCAGATGGGAGGGCAATTGGGGGGATGGTGGATGTAGGATTTATCAGAATGATCACTTAGTAAGTTATGTAATGCTTAATCACCTGGGTTTATGCCTAAAATTAATACTATAATATATGTAAACTGTAATTAAAAAGTAAAAATGATTTTTAAATGGTAAAAACAAACAAATGAACAAAACATGAAAATGGAGGTTCAGATACTGAGAATGGAACTGGGCTTTGAACTTTGAATTGTCGGGCTCCAAAGACTACTTTAGGATTTGGCACATGGAGATGAATGAAGCATGGGCCCTGCCATTCTCATGCTCCTGGGTTAGTTCCCAGGTGGGCATAAAATGCCCTGGCCAAGTTCCTTAAAAAACTAAACATAGAATTATTATATGGCCCAATAATCCCAACTCTAGGTAGATACTCAAAAGAACTGAAAGCAAGGACTTGAACCAACACTTGCATACCAGTATTCATAGCAGCGTTATTTACAACAGCCAAAAGGTGGAAAAAAACAAATGTCCATCAGCAGATGAGTAGATAGATAAAAATATGATATACTAGGGGCCCAGTGCACGAATTACTGAACCTTGAAAGGAACTGTGGGCTGTGAGGCTGTGGTGAACCCCGGGGTGGGTCTCAGTGGGGACAGCCCTGCTCCCACCACTGCTACCACTCCCACATGCTGACAGCACCAACCCTGCTCACACGATCTGATGGTGCGGAGTGATTGGGGTTGGCACCAGCAGCGTGTGCAAGCGGGGCCAGCGCTGTCAGCAGGTGTAAGCGATGGCTGCTGCTCTGATCACCCTTCAGGAGCAGAGGGAGGTAGAAAAGTCCTCTGGGGCAATTGGGGCCAGCAGGTGGTGCTTGCACAGGCTGATGGCACTGAGCAATCAGGACCAGCGCTGGGCGTTGGCAGCAGGTGCAATCCATGGCTCCGGAGCTAGCTGCGGGTGTGAGCGCTGGGTGGGACAGAGGCTGCAAGAGCAAAGAATTTTCAGTAACCACCAGAGGCTTACCCTGATGACAGCGACTGGAACCCCACCTTGATCTGGCTTCCCGACTCACCTGCTCCACCATCCCACCATGGCCAACGCCCGCCATGTTCTGCACTCTGCGCCTTCTGCTGATGCCTGCCATGTTGCTAGTATGCCCCCTGGTGGCCAGTGCATGTCATAGTGACCAGTTGTTCAGTTGTTCTGCCATTCAGTTGTTCCGCCATTTAGTCTGTTTGCATATTAGGGTTTTAAATATATAGATCATACAATGGAGTATTATTCAGCCATAAAAGGACATAAAATTCTAAAAATGCTACAACACTGATGAGCCTTGAAAATATCTGGTAAGGGAAATGAGCCACACACAAAAGGACATCATTACCACCACCGGATCTTATCACCCCATAATATTCTGGCCCCATCCTCCACTCCCCATGGCCTCTGCTGCAAAGACCAGCTCAAGGTCCCACCACAAAGCTAGGCTGGCTGTTGGCTCACAGGGACCACCAACTCTCAGTTTTAAAATCATTTTGATGGGTTGCATCACTTATAAGCCCTACTAAACCCATGGATTGTAAAAAGTGAATTGCTCCTAATTGTCTAAAAATGATATTTATTGGTGCTATGGTCTGAACATGTGTGTCCCCATAACATTAATATATAGAAACTTAACCCCCAAAGTGATGGTATTTGGAGGTACGGTTGATGGAAGGTGATTGGGTCATGAGGGCAGAGCCTCATGAATGGGATTCGTGCCTTATAAAGAGGCCTGAGAAAGTTCCCCAGGTGCTTCTGCCATGAGAGGATATAACAAGAAGTCTGCCGCCTGGAATAGAGCCCTCAGCCCTCAGCTGACCAGGCCAGAATGCTGATCTCAGACTTCCAGATTCCAGAACTGCAAAAAATAAATGTGTGTTGTTTTTAAACATTAAAATTTTTAAAATTAACTAAAATAAAAATGTTCAAGTTTTAAAAGTTGTTTATACTTTTGATGCCAGAAATGATAAGTATCTCTTGCAGGTTGAAGACAATGGCTTTCCTACTTCTCTCCAAAATCATCCAAATGCAAGAAGAATAAGACAAGCCACAGTGTCTTTTTCAATGATTCCAGGAGAGAGCTGAACAACAGGAAAGGTGGAGGAACTGCAGGAGCCGGGGGAATGGACCGGGATGATACTCTGGGCTGCAGATTTCCGAACAAGCCCTCCAGTACACTCTCTAAAGTGAGGGCCACACTCTACAGCATAAAAGTCAACTTGTGCTTGCAACAATGGAAAACGTGCATGCACTGCTGATAGGAGCTTTTACACACATAGTTTGACACCAATAGGTAAATAGGTAGCGTTAATTAATAATCACACAGATAAGGCTTTCTGTGATCATTGCAAAGGGCATGAGAGAGAGCCTTTCACTAGGGACTGAAAGAAGATGAAGACAGAATGTTAGACTATAAGTAAAAATCTTGCTTTTCTGAAATATAGTCTTGAACCCTCAGAAGAAGCAACAAAAACATATACAAAGATACAAAAAAGAACATAAAGAAATAAATAGGAAAAGCAAATAAAAGGCAAAAAGTACTCACTGGGATATTTCCATAGAGGAGATGAAAATTGTGCCCAAGTAATTCACCATATACAGGAGCACAGCACAGAGATTTCAGAGCTCAGGGACAGCTTTCTCAGACAATGGAAGCAGTTGGAATGTGAAGGAGTAGAGTTCAAGAAAAATGTAGATGAAATAATAAATTCATCAAAAATGTGAAGATAAATTGGAAGTAGCTAAAGAGAAAATAAATAATATTGAAAAGCAGAGATACATATAAATTTAACAATAAGTAATGCACATCTTATCTTCTCAGCACAAGTGAATACTAAAACTGATACTTAATCTTCTTCAGAAGAATTTGTATTCTTTATTATCAAAATATCATGCTGTCCTCATTGAAATAATGTAGGATGTCTTTAGCTATTAGGGTATTAAGTTGATTTTCTTCTCTAAATTGCTCTAGAATGTTAGATCTTTTCTCATCCCCATTGTCAAGTTCTTATTCACTGTGATTTGTTTTCAATGTATCTGCTTCTTACATACTCCTCTGTACACATTTTCTAAATTACAATTATTTTAATACACTATGAGTTAAAAATACCATGTGGCCAAATATAACCACTGCCTAATAAAAGTTGATATCTATCTAGCAATTACCTTAGTCCCTGGCCTGTTTATTTAAATTGCATAGAAGTTGGCATGTGGTATCATAACAGCAAAGGGCTTTTCAGGAACCCATTTTGCTTGAAATTATATCTTAAATACCTGACGTGTCAAGAAAAGTAATATCTTGAAAAATGAAGTACTGTTTTATTATGATTCTGTATATCAATAAAAAATTATCAGTGTTATTTCTAGTCACAATTTTTCCTCCCTTCCTTCCTCCCTTCCTTCCGTCTTTCTTTTGTAACTAGAGAATGCAACCTTACTCTATGAAACCACTAGGTTTATGTAAATAAAATTTTAGAGTAGATTTTTAGAAAACTAGCAACTGGAGGTTATCAGTGCCAATTCAACACCAATAGGAATCCCCAATTTGGGGTTCAGTGAAGGAGGAGACTTTATTCAGTGCAAACAGCTTAACTGTGAAAGCACAGCTGTGAGGCAGCACTTGGGCGGGGCGGCCCTCTCCAGCTGGACAGCCCTGCACTGCTCAGTCCTCTCTGCTCCGTTCTGCTTTGCTCAGGTCTGCAGACAGGACAGCCCTGCTCAGCTCTGGTTCCAGGAGAGGCCTCTGTGGTTCAGCTCCAATCTGAGAAGCATAGTCCTCAGTTTGGGGTAGAAAGGGAAAGTGCCCACCCAGAGCCAGAGGGGAGCTCACTTATACAGAGAAGTCCCACCCCTGATCCTTCATTGGTCCGTCCTCATGCAAATAAGGACTCCAAATCCTCACAGTTTTATCCCAAAAGCACTGTCCTGATTGGTCAGAATGGAGCCACTCCGGTTGGTTGAAGATGTTGCACAGCTCTGATGGGGGGTGGGGGAATGGGGGTGTGGGGTGAAGGAGTCTCAGTCCTATTGGTTAAATAGGATTCCAGGAGCTCCTTTGTAAGGGCAGGCTCAGATGGCAGGAGCTCAGTGCAGGCAGGAAGTTCAGTGTAGGAGGCAGGCATTCAGTACAAGCTTGTCCCTGCAATTCAGCTTGTTGTAAGAGGGCCCTGTTTAGAAATAGGTGGCAGGCTCAGTTCTTAAATTTGAGCTCAGTTAGCCATCAGGAGACCTTCTTGGTAGTTACCTTCTTTCTCAGGGTCAATGGAGCTATAATGTAATGAACTACCTGGAACTGGGCTGGGTAATATTGTGGTCATGTACAAAAGTTCGAGACCCAAGCTGTCTGGAGTCAAGTTATGGTTCTACTAATTATTATCTAGAAGACCTACGGTGGTTAATTAAGTATCCAAGTTTCAGTTTCCCCACGTTTATACAAGGATAATAAAAATGCCCACCTCAGAGGATTATGATCTGGGGGACTGATGCACGCTAAACATTTAGTGCAGTCTACTCTGTAGTCATAGTAAATATGCAAGAAATATCAACAGAAATTATTCAAAATGTTACAGTCTAACTAAAGTTGATAATACTAATATGAAATAATATTTAAGAAATAAAACTATATTGTGGAGGGTTATAAATAGATCAAAAGCTCATGTCCAGAAGAGTTAAATGTTAGAAAGTTAGAATTGTAAAAGTTATATTAGAGAAAGTTTGGGCAAAAATACCAGTTTTTTATTGGATCTTGGAATATGTTGACTGTCCATTGAGCTCAAAGTCTTTAGGAAAAGATGAGCACTCGGTGAGTTCAAAACTGAGGTTTCTTGTTTGTTCTAAGAGCAGCCTTTTTACCTGTTTTCCTCTTGACTGAAAGAAAGATGAAAATAACAGAAATAGAATAAACCCCAATAATACCTTGGAAGAGGACGCAGCTCCATAAGAAGCAAGTCTAATGTAGGAGTGAGAGCAAGGGGAAGGGAGAAACCCTTTAGGATGGGGAGAGAGCTTCCTGTCTGACCAGATGGGGAGAGAGGAGGGAGCCTGCATAATGTGTTCTGCATGGTCTCTCAGCAGGCAGCTGAGCTGTGCTATTGGTCTTATGGAAGGAAAGAGCTGATTCTGACTCACCTGAGTGGATGTGGAGGGGCAGAGAGAGACCAGAGCATCCTCTTATAGGGCTCACTCTTGTGAAAACACCCAGAGAGAAGGCAAGCTTGAAGAGAACAATCTATTTGAATGCATTCTTAGGAAGTAAGCAGGATACCAGCCCTCTGGGGGAGAAATCAAAGGCTCTTCATCAGCAGCTGGTGCTTACAGGCATTTATTTATTTTGCATTTTAAAAACCTTGAGCAAGGAGGCAGTAAGACCTGAGGGACTAAGCTCTCAATTGAGAATCCTGTGTCTCTGATGTCACCTAGCTGTGGGTGTAGCACTGTGTAATCTTGGGCTGCTCACTTCTGCCCCAGTCTCAGTTTCCCCATTTACACAATAAAAGAGTTGAGGGTTGATCTGTGTAATGTGATCTCTAAGTCTCTTTCAGCTAAAAAATTCTGTGCTGTATGCGATGTCAAGAGAATTGACCTGCACTCCCACCGTTGTTCATTCTCTTTTCCATGTCGTCATTTCAGCTGCCATCTCATCTCTCACTGCTCTTCGTCAGAGCCTCTGTGTTACTGGCAAACACAATGCACTTTTACTTCTCGGTCTTTGCTTACTGTGTGCCCTTCCCTTTCACTGCTTCCCTTTTTTAAAAAAAATATATTTTATTGATTTTTTACAGAGAGGAAGGGAGAGAGATAGAGAGTTAAAACACCGATGAGAGAGAAACATCGATCAGCTGCCTCCTGCACACCCCCCACTGGGGATGTGCCCGCAACCAAGGTACACGCACTTGACTGGAATCGAACCTGGGACCCTTCAGTCCGCAGGCCGACGCTCTATCCACTGAGCCAAACCGGTTCCGGCTCACTGCTTCCCTTTAACACTTAAGTACGATTTGTCTTTGGGACTCGACTCAAATGTCTGTTGAACTAAATTTCTAGGCCGGAGATGGAGCTGCTTCCACCTGGGGTGCACGTCAGCAAAGGAAACTTCGGTGTTCTGATAAATGTTCCTCTTGTCTAGAAACACAGTCAGCCACATGCCCAGCCAACTCTGTCCTTGATCTTCCTGAGAAGTGGTGGTAGTTACATGGTTACCCATCTGTGGAAATTTGTGGTGGTAAATTACATACATTTTTAATGGAAATTATCCATTAAAACAAGGGCTTATCCCAGAAAAGTCCTTCTCTGTCTCCGTTGCTGCTTCTAAGGCTATGAAACTCGCTCTTGCCCCAAATCCTTCAGAAGCACCGCACTGCTGGTGAGGCTCTGCACTCCCCCAAACCTGGGTTGTTTTCCTTGAAGAAAAGACATCGAGCTCACTACTCACTTGTTCTCATTTTGTCAGTAGGCATTTTTTCATTCTCCTTCCCAAAAGATCTCCACCTCCCAAAATTTCCATAAAATGCCTTTTGAGGAACTTACTATATATATTCCACATGATACTATAATCATTAGTTTGTATATCGTCTTCCTGATTAGCAAGTGCAATAAACTCTCCAGCTCTTAGGACCATTGAAAACAGAGCTAAGTTAACACAAAGTTGAAATAATAGGCCCATATGTTTGGTAGTCACTGCCCCATGCCCTCCCTGGAGAACTCCCCTGCCCCGGCTCTCTCATTACGTGCCCCAGGATAACCCTATCCCTTCATTCAATAACTGAAAGGATAGTAGCTGGCACTGCAGGGGCTCAGGGGCCCTAGTTCAGGTGATAGCTTTGTTCTTTCAAATGGGTCAGATACTGTGCAAGTGGTTAAATATTTTGAATGTCACACTCGCTCTGTATCTTCTCTGCCCACAGTCTCCTGTATAATGGGTTACATATAATAAATGATGAATAAGTGTTTGTTATATTTGGTAATCCAGGCTTGTTCCAATACCACAAAAGTTATTTTAAAAATATTAAGGGCGATAGAGAGTGAGATAATGCAATGTGATTGTCCCATGAGTCAGTGGTTAAGGTTTGTCCGTGGCTTCAAAAGACACCTAAAATTTTTGAAGGGAGAACAGTGAGTAGAGGAGGTAAAATTTGAAGATATTAAGCATAGTGAAGGGAAATAAATATATAATTGAATAAGGCAATGGGTAGCAGATTCTGAGAATTTAAAGACTTTGGTGACATGTTGCTTGAGTTAGAGGAGTATTAAATATGCTGCCTTCTTATCTCCATTCCTTTCTTGTCTTTCTCAGAAGTGATATTTTTCTCCTGATTCCAAGTGAGATCCCTGCCCAAACTCTGGTCCTTTTACCCTCTCCTTTCTCTATTCTCTTTCTAAAATAAATAAAAAAAATTTAGCAAGGCTGCAGAGTACATAGAGAATATACAAAACACAGTTAAAATTTTATGTACTAACAATAAAAAATTGGACATAAAGAGTAAAAAAATAGTATAATTTAAGATACCATCAAATAAAATAAAATACTTAAGTATATATCTAATAAAAATCTGTGTAGGATTGCCATGCTGAAAACAACAAAAGACTGATAAAAGTCACCAATTAAGACATAAGTAAATAGAAAGAGCTAGTGTGTTTATGAATTAAAGGATACAAGTATTCAAGATGTCAATTTTCACAAATTGATCTACAGATTCAACATAATAAAAATCTTGTCAGAATTTTTTGTAGATATCAATAAGCTGGTTTTAAACTTTATTTGGAAAGGAAGGAAGCTTAGTATAGCCAAAATGATTTTGAAAGAAAAGAATAAAGTTGGAAGACTTATGTTACTTCATTTTAATACTATGAAACTATAATGACCAAGATTATAATATTAGAGAAAGAATATATAAATAAATGAAGCAGAATAGAGTCAAGAAATAAACATGCAAAAATATGACCAATTTATTTTTGATAGTATTACAAAGAAAATTCTATGGAGAAAGGATAGTTTGTTTCAGCAAACTGTGTTAAGATAGTTGGACATTCATCCTATATAATAAAAGCTCAGCGACCGAGCAGCAGGATGACCAGAACGACCAGTCAACCAGTTGTGATGACATACATTGACCACCAGGGGGAAGATGCTCAATGCAGGAGCTGCCCCCTGGTGGTCAGTGCTCTCCCACAGTGGGAGCGCCGCTTGGCTGACCACGGTCCCACCAGTGCACAAGTCCTGTGCACTGGGCCTTTAGTATACATCTACACTAATAAAAGAGAAACATGGTAATTGGCGTACGACTGCTACCCTTTTCATTGGCTAATCAGTGAGATATGCAAATTAACTGTCAGCCAAGATGGCGGCCGGCAGCCAGGCAGCTTGAAACTAACATGAGGCTTGCTTGCTTCAGTGCGGAGGAAACCAACGTTCCCCGCCTGAGGCTACAGGCCTCTGAGCCTGCAGTTTAAGAAACATTGTAACAAATATCTCCGGACTTCAGCCAACAGGATCGCAACATTGTATGCAAAGGCCAGAAACCTACTTTCAGCAGCAGAGGTCTAAGAGTTGGAGCCAAGCCTCAAGCTAAAACTGGTCCAGAATAAAAAAAAAAAAAAAGAAAAAGAAAAAGAAAAAAGGAGTGGTTGGGAGCTTCAGTCACCCCCAGCCTGAAAACAGCCATCAGCCCCTCACCCAGACTGGCCAGGCACCCCAGTGGGGACCCCCACCCTGAAGGGTGTGTGACCAGCTGCAAACAGCCATCATC
>NW_006287255.1:419716-424723 GCF_000327345.1 Myotis davidii | reverse complement strand
GTATTGTCCCTGCTCTGTGCATGACAGGGGGTGGCGCCGCAACCTCCCCATCGACCCTGCCTTGAATGTGACAGGGGGCGGTGCCCCAACCCCCCAATCGGCCCTGCACTGAGCCCGACCAGGGGCTGCATGAAGGGATTGGGCCTGCCCTCTGCCACCTGGGAGCAGGCCTAAGCCAGCAGGTTGTTATATCCTGAGGGGTTCCAGACTGCTAGAGGGCACAGGCCAGGCTGAGGGACCCCCGCTCCCCACCAAGTGCACAAATTTTTGTGCACTGGGCCTCTAGTACTAGTATAAGAATGTCAACATATAATTTATACTTGGGTAAAAATTAATTCAAAGTGGATTATGGACTTAAATATAAAATATATAACTATACCTTTTTGGAATAAAACAAGAGAAAAGTCTTTGTGACCTTAAGTTAGGTAGAGTTCTTAAATAAAGACACCAAAATTATAACCCATAAAAGGGAAAACTGATAAAATTTGACTTTATCAATATAAGATGTTTTTACTTTGCAAAAGGCATTTGTTAAAAGAATGGAAAGACAGGTCCCAGACTGGATGAAAATCATATATTTGATTTAAAAAAAAAAAACTCTCAAAACAACAATAAGAAAACAAATAACCTAATAACAATGGGAAAAATATTGAGAAAAGGAACTTCATCAAAGAAAGTATATTGACAAAAAATAAACACATGCCCTAACTGGTTTGGATCAGTGGATAGAGCGTTGGCCTGCAGACTGAAGGGTCCCAGGTTCGATTCTGGTCAAGGGCATGTACCTTGGTTGCAAGCACATCCCCAGAAGGGGGTGTGCAGGAGGCAGCTGTTTGATGTTTCTCTCTCATCGATGTTTCTAACTCTCCATCCCTCTCCCTTCCTCTCTGTAAAAAAATCAATAAAATATATATTAAAAAAATAAATAATAAACACATAAAATGATCCAACATCATTAGTCAGTAGGGAAATGAAAATTAAAATCACACTGAGGTACCACTACATGCTACCTTTTAGCATAGCTAAAACAAACAAAACAAAACCTGATAATTCCAAGAGGTGGTAAGCAAGCAGAGTAACTGGAACTCTCCAACATTGTTGAAGAGAATGTAAAATGGAAAGGTCACTGTGGAAAATAACTTGTCAGCTACATATAAAGTGTAACATACATGTTGTATATGACCCAGACATCTCACTTCTGGGCATTTACCCTAGAGAAATAAAATGAATGCTTATAGCAGCATAAAACTAATATCATGATTGCCCAAAACTGAAAATAACTAAATGTCCTTCAACTAGGAAATAAACTGTCATACATAAAATAAAATTCACACTTTTTGTTGTACATTTCTACAAATTTCCACAGATGTGTAGTCATGGGACTACCACCACAATCAAGATACAGAATAATTCCATAATCATCCAGAAAAAAAACCCCTTGGTTTTGTATCTGATTTTAAAAATAAAAAGTTAAAGTAGATAAAATAAATCAATTTTTCTAGAAAAAAAAATGGCATTTTGAAAACAATTGCGTGCATGTCTGATTTGTGTACTTGGGGGTGAGAGTCCCTCAGCCCAGCCTGTGCCCTCTTGCAGTCTGGGAGCCTTTGGGGGATGTCTGACTGATGGCTTAGGCCTGCTTCCCACCTAAGCCATCAGTCAGACATCCTCAGTGCTGCCATGGGGGCGGGCGAGGCTCCCGCCACTGCCACTGTGCTTGCCAACCTGTGAGCCTGTCTTCTGGCACTGACCACCAGCAATGCCAGCTATCTGTATTCTTTCTTCTCATCTGTGTTCCATGAGCCTGGCTTTTGGCTGAGCAGCGGTCCCCCTGTGGAAGTGCACTGACCACCAGAAGGCAACTCCTGTATTGAGCATCTACTCCCTGGTGGTCAGTGCACATCATAGCAACTGCTCGTTCCACTGTTTGGTCGATTTGCATATTGGCCTTTCTCCTGGTCTCTTGGGCTCGTAACCCCTGCACACCTCACTAGAGGCCCATTGCACGAAGATTTGTGCAATAGGCCTTCTTTCCCCTGGCTGCCAGCACCAGTTTTCCACTGGCACCCGGGACCCAAACCTTCATTCTGGCCACCGCCTTCTATCTTCGCTCCGGATACAGTCTTCACTGCAGGTGGAGCCTTCAGTCTTTGCTCCTTGCTCCGGTGGGAGTCTTCAGTCTCCGGCCAGAGCTGCTCCTGTAGCTCCTTCTGCCCCCCACCTTCCCCCTCATAGCTTGATCTCTGCTTCACCTGCAGACCTCGCCAACGGGCTCCTGGGTTCCAGGGGGCCGACTTGCCTGTGGCTCGGCTTTACGATCACGATCACAGGCCGCAGGCAAGGTGGCTCCTGGGTCCCGGTGTCAAACCCTGCTTGCAGTATGCAAATTAGCCGCCATCTTTGTTGGCGGTTAATTTATATATAACACTGATTATCTAATGGGAGGCGTAGCGAAGGTATGGTCAATTACTATGTTTGTCTATTATTAGATAGGATAATACATATGCATTTATGTGTCTATATTGACTATATATTCCAGAGATTTTATTCCTAGGTAAGTACTCAAGAAAAATTCACCGTTTGGCCCACAAAAAGATTTGTACAAGTATATTCTTTGCAACATCATTCTTAATGGTCTCCAGCTGCAAACTACTGAAAATTGCCATCAGCAGTAGGAGGGATATCACGGGCCAGTGGATAGATATTAGCAGAGTGAGATCATGATGTCTTCATGTAGTGGAACACTATACCATGAAGAGAACGAACAATTTACAGCATCGCATAGTATGGATGATTTTCACATTATGTTGAGTGACTGAACCAGACAACAAGGAGTATATATTGTGTTCCCATTTCCCTCAGGTTCAGAACGGGAACACTGGTCTCCGGTCACACCCCGGCATAGTGTGAGCTTCCTTTGGGGCAGGTGAGTAGTGACTAGAGGAGGCATGAGGGTGGCTTCTCAAGAGCTGGCCATGATGCGGGTTCCAAGTTACAAGAGCATGCTTAGTTTGAGATATTCGCCAAGCTGGAAACTAGTCATTTGTATATATTTCTGAGCATATGTACTTCAAAAAAAAAAACATTTAAAATAACAGCAAAAATGTATCCTTTAAAAATGTATTTAATTTACATCTAACTTTATGGGAATACAGCAGTTGCATTAAAATGAAACATGTCTTCCTTTGATGTTACCCTTTTCCTTTTTATTAAAGGGCATTTTCCTGAAATTCAAGTCTTTCATCAGTTGCAGAGTTTAATGCATGAGTTTAACACAGTTCAAGGGTTGGTTGCTACCTTCCATCAGTGTGGTTGCACTTTTCCAAGACTTGTGCCCACCTGTCAGTTTCACAAACCAGGCCAGATGCAGACTGGAAATGAAGGGCCTTTTGAAACACCCCTGCTGTGCAAGGATATTGTTTCACCTCATTACCTGCAGGCTGTGCCTCCTACCACACAAAGAGAAGTTTGTGCATTCACCTGCTAGCTCTCCCGTAGCCTCTGTAGACATTTCAAGATATCGGAAGTAATTCACTGCAACCCCAGCTAGGCAGGAAGTCCATCCCCAGAAGGACCTTGTCATTAGGAGCCATGCACCAAATTCTGGGGATGGTGGAAACAGGTCTTCGTTTTCCCTCCTTCTAGCTCTCAACAATCCACACTGAGCCCACCTTGGAGAGGCATAGGGAGTCCACACCTGTGGTTTCTCTCCCTTTTCTCCTGGTCTCTTGGGCTCATAACCCCTGCACACCTCACAGTGTCCCATTTCTCTTTCCACTCAGCGTCTAACCTGACGCAAGTCATGATTATAAGCAGCCTTTCCCTCAGTGAAGGTAAAATATTCTTGAAAGGGATGGTGGGCAGATAGAATTATGTCTTACCCCCTGGTCTGAGGGGTTGAAGAAAAGTTTCCTTTCAGGCCCAGCCTAATGGTAAAATGGTAAAAAGTCCAAGTGAGATTGACCAGTATTTTATGCAACCACAGGACATCATGATGCTCACAAAGCCTAAGTCACTCTCCTCACTTTTCTTTGCTTTGACACGTTGCCTGTTTCTCAGCATCCAGAAAAGAAGAGGTGGCAATCCCCACATCCCAGAAGGGTAAGGTGGATACAACTTTAAGGTCACTCAGGAACAGTTAGACCTCATTCACTTAACTTCATAGAGGTGAAGAGGTTTTTAAATACTCCATTTTTAAAATAACAAAAGCATCAGCTTTTCTTGCAACCACTTTTAATGTAAATATAATTCAACGGAGTTCCACACTCAAACACTCAGACTGTAAGTCGGGACTTATTGCCAAATCCAGTGATTAAACTGTACTGCAGTGGTTCAGGAGTTATGACTAAACTTGGCTCCACACTGAATGTCCCCAATTGGTATGGTTTTTCAATGATGGCATCTTCATTTTACATCTTCTATCTTTGCCATGAAGTGTCAGGTAATCGGCTGTCAGTGAAATTTACTATATATATGAAAATCCTGGTGCCTGTTGATGATGCATCAATGTTAGTTCACTTCCTTCATGATATTAGGGTCTTCTTTTATTTTTGTCTATCATGTTATTTCTACTTCATATATTTTCTGGACTAGTTCCAATCAATTAACAATTTGTTAATAATCTGCTTTCTTTCAAACAGGAGCCCAAAAAGCAAAAATCAAAGTTAAAAGATCAATAAATGTCATTGAAATTTAAAATCTCTGTATTCTAATAATCACCATACACAAAGCAAAAAGTCAGTGTCAGGCTGAGAGAAATATTTGTAACATATGTAATAAGGGTTATAAGCAAAATAGTTGAAGAGTTATTATGTATCTACTAGAGGCCCGGTGCACAAAAATTTGTGCACTCAGAGGGGAGGGGATCCCTCAGCCCGGCCTGTGCCCTCTAGCAGTCTGGGACCCCTCGCGAAATGTCTACCTGCTGGCTTAGGCCAGCTCCCCGGGGGGGATCGGGCCTAAGATGGCGATCAGACATACCTCTGGCAGGCCGGGAGCACTCAGGGG
>NW_006287255.1:405148-418648 GCF_000327345.1 Myotis davidii | reverse complement strand
AGGCCTGCAGCCGCAGGCGGGGAACATTCTTTTCCTCCGTCACTGAAGCAAGCAAGCCTCATGTTAGTTTCAAGCTGCCTGGCTGCGGGCGGTCATCTTGGCTGACAGTTAATTTGCATATCTCGCTGATTAGCCAATGAAAAGGGTAGCGGTAGCACGCCAATTACCATGTTTCTCTTTTATTAGTGTAGATAAGAAAAAGATAAATTAAAAAAAGGAAATGGACACCCAGCTGGCCAGCATGGCCAGTGATTTTGTGTTGACTTATGAACCAGGACGTCATGGTTTGATTCCTGGTCAGGGCACATGCCCAGGTTGTGGGCTTGATCCCCAGTGTAGGGCATGCAAGAGGCAGCCTATCAATGATTATTTCTCATCATTGGTGTTTCTATCTCTCTCTCTCTCCTTTCCTCTCTGAAATCAATAAAAATATATTTAAAAAAGTAGAAAATGGTAAAAGATATGAACAAAAAATTCACCAAAAAAGAAAACAAATGACAAGTAAATATATAAAAACTTGGTCAAACTCACCAGTAATTAGTGATATGCAAATTATAATTAAAATGAAACACTATTTATCCTCCATCAGGTTAAAAATTATTTGCATATGATATAAAATGGTGAGTGCATGAGGAACTAATGATTAATATATATTGATGACAGCATAAATTAATATACTTTTCTAGGAGGATGTTTTGCAACATATCTTCAAATTAAAAGAATGCATCTCTTGTACAACTAGCTATGTAATGGCTCAATCTCTACCTTTGGGAAACATCTGCATACATGCATATGGAGGCATGTACTAATAGGTATCATTTATCAATAAATTGCTTCCACTGTTCTAAGTGCTTTGCATGCTTAAATGCCTTCAATCCTCATTACTTTCTATTAGTATCCCCATTTTACAAATTTAGGATCTAGGATTTGAACCAAGGTAATCTGGCTCCAGAAATGGTGTTCTTCCCCATTAGACCATATAATCTCTCAAGAGAATTGTCCTCTTGTGAAAAAAATCAACCAACAAACAAACAAAAACGTATTCAACATTATAACAGAAAAAAAATGTTAAATGATTTGGAAGGTAATGCTTCACAAAAATGGAATTAAGTGCATTTATATCATTGGTTCTTGACTAGGAGCAATTTTGCTCCCCAGGAGCCATTTGGTAGTATATATGGAAAATATTGATTTTCACAATTGTGAGATGGGGTAGGGGAGAGGGTGCTAATATTAGGTGGTGGATAGAAGCCAGGAATGTTGCTAAACATCCTACAATGCACAAGACAGTCCTCGGACAACAAGAATTATCTAGCCCAAATGTCAATAGTGACAAATTTAAGAAACCCTGATCTATATTTATATTGATTCTTCTCTAAAAAATATTGTTTATTTCTAAAGCCAATTTGTAGATTATGTCAATTATTTTAAAAAAACACATGCACACTGAGGAGTACATAGTCTGGATGTGTGTACACTTATCTGTATACAGGAAAAGTTCTAAATTAATGCATACAAGCTAATAAATGTGGTTACCCCTGAAGGGTGATGGAGGGGCCAAGGATTATAGGGAAGGGTAGACAAAGAGGACTTTAAAAATAGTAGCAATGTTCCAAAAGTGTTAAGAAAATGTCCTTGTGTGCATTTATAGATTTACAGTAAGTTTTCATCTACCACTAGGTGCTATTTACTACTTATCACCCTGACAAAGATGAACAACAGAAGAGGAACAGGCCTGGCAGGGTAGGATGACAAGGCCGCTCTAACATCCTGAGCGAGCACTGTCTCTTTTAGGAAATACTTCCTATGAAACATGATTTTAAAAGGCATACGGTATGCTCTCATTCATATAAAAAAGTCCTACAGCCATTCACTGTGGATATCTGTGCATCACAGTGAAAAGACCTTGAAGGAAAAATACCAGATTGAGAGGACTCCAGGGACAAAAATTGGCTTCAGCGAGGAGCCAAAGGGGGTTTCCTTTACCTACCTCAGTTAAAGACTTTACAAGAATAATTCTAACATCTTACCTCAGTGATTAAAAATAAAAATAAATCAGTTAAAAGTATGCACAAACACAAATGTAAAAGAGTGGCTTTGATGTTATTTAAATTTAAAATAACAAACAAACAAAAACAATAAGGCAATGTAAAGACCCAGAAATAAGAGATAAGTCAAATAAATTAATTTACTCATTTAAACAAGTACTCCTTATTCATTAAGAACAACATTCTGGAAATCACATTATATGGCTGAATGAAAAAAAAGGAAATTACAAAACATATACATGGAATTACATTCCGCTATTTCAAGAAAAAAGCTAAGCATAGACATAGGAGGGAAAGACTTAGAAGGATAGTTAAGTAAAACTTTAAGAATACTTACCTGTATGGGCTGGAAATAGACATACTTTTGTGCTTAATTATAATTTGCCCTGTGTTCAATTTTTTTTGTCATTAAATCGTTTCTATAATAATTTGTTGAAAGAATGGGGAGAACAACATGTTTTAGATCAGTGATAGTGAACCTATGACACGCATGTCAGAGGTGACATGCGAACTCATTTTTTGGTTGATTTTTCTTTGTTAAATGGCATTTAAATATATAAAATAAATATCAAAAATATAAGTCTTTGTTTTTCTATGGTTGAAAATAGCAAAAAATTTCTATATGTGACATGGCACCAGAGTTAAGTTAGGGTTTTTCAAAATGCTGACACGCCGAGCTCAAAAGGTTCGCCATCACTGTTTTAGATAGTATAGAGTCCATGCAATATAGTAATACAAATATGTTTAAACTAAGAAAAGTAAGGAAAAAGAGTATAAGTAAAAAAATAAATGATATAAGAAATAATAGGTAGAACCAGTTACAGCAACTTTGGGTCCAAGTTTGGTCATGTCTTTTAAGTGCTAAGTGACTGTGGGCAAGTTACCTAAACCACTTGAACCTCAGTTTCTCATTTGTAAAATATAGTAACTACAGATATTTTTAGGGTCACTGCAAAGGTTAAGTGAGAAATCATATTAATATACACTGAAGTATTGTTTAGTGGTTTATAAAACCTCCCACTTGAACCTCAGTTTCTCATTTGTAAAATAACTACAGATATTTTTAGGGCCACTGTGAAGGTTAAGTGAGAAATTATATTAATATACACTGAAGTATTATTTAGTGGTTTATAAAATCCCTCCAAAGCATGGGGGAGATACACAATATTTACTGAGGGTTAAGGATACATAATTCATTCATTTCTCTAGATCCTCAAACGAGGTTGAGTAGCCATGTGTTAGAGATCTCTCTCTGATAAGTAGCCTGAGCACAGTTAGTCTTTAGCCTTGCCGTGCACTGGGCCAGAGTGTCAGCAGTGTTTCTGGCAGTTAATAGAAATGCCAGCTCTTGACCCACCTTCAACCTACGAAATCAGAACCTGCATGGAAATTTCCCCAGAAGATTCATAGGGGCACTGAACTCTTTCATACAGTTAGGAATAAAATCCAGTACCTCGGGAGTCAGCTGGGTTAGTGTTGGACTGCCAAACACGTGTTGAAATTGAGGCCTTTAATAAGGGCATGTGACTAGTGGACAGCCCTCCGGACTCCAAGGGTAGCCTTGAGCATGGAGCATGGGTTTTAAAAAATTACAATTACATTTACGCTCTGACCCTTTATGGCTGTATGTGCTTTAGCTCAGAACCTCCCTCAGTTAGTTACCTCATCTGTATATTGAGACATAATATCTAATGCATGGTGGTGTCCTGTTAACTTAGTTGAATCAATAAATTGTATGGTTTAATCCCTGGTACATTTCGGGTGCTCCATGAGTAATATCTATTTGTTGATGTCCTTTCCCCTAAAGACCAGTCAGTGACACCCCCCGGACCTCCTGTGCAGAGCTCACCAAAAATCCCCAGTCACTGTCTCCTCAGAACCCTCCTGGTGACCACACGACTTGCCCTCCTTCCTGCACATCTATAATAATAAAAGCATAACATGCTAATTAGACTGGACAGCCTAACGACCTTTCAGACATCATTCTGACATCCTTCCGGCTGACACGCCGGACATCTATAATAATAAAGAGGTGGTTAGGGGCAATCAGGCAGGCAAGCGAGCAGTTAAGGGCAATCAGGCAGGTGGGCAGAGTGGTTAGGGGCAATTAGGCAGGCAGGCAAGCAGTTAGGGGTGATCAGGCAGGCAGGTGAGTGGTTAGGGGCAATGAGGCAGGCATACAGAGTGGTTAGGGACAATGAGGCAAGTAGGCAGAGTGGTTAGGGGCAATGAGGCAGGCATACAGAGTGGTTAGGGGCAATGAGGCAAGCAGAGTGGTTAGTGGTGTTCAGGAAGGCAGGCAGGGAAGCAGGGTGATCAGGCAAGCAAGCAGAGTGGTTAGGGGTGTTCAGGAAGGCAGGCAGGGAAGCAGTTAAAAGCCAGTGGTCCTGAATTGCAAGAGGGTGCAGGCTGGGCTGAGGGACACCCCCTCCCCCCATGCATGCCTCTAGTTCTTTTATAATAATGTATTTATAGTCTATTTCCTGCACCTCTTATGAACTCCTTCATTTTAGTGACACTTATTAATCTTTGCAACCTTAGTGATTCCCACAGACTTTAGCAAGAATGTTCACCAATAAATGCTGGTGTCAATGGGTTTTGAAGATTGTGTCAGTGCAATAGGGTGAGTCCACAGTACCACTGGGGGACATGGGGAGGGAGCCAATTCCAAACCATTGACGCACCCAGTACGGTACACTAGTTTCTCGCCAAGCACGCGTGAAGGTGTGAGTTCTGCAGATAGATCCAACCCGTTCCTGGGAGATGAGGGTTTGGAAGGCACAGACGATGGAAGATCACAGACACCAGATTTAGCATTCTCTCCGGATGGTGCTGGAACCAATTCAAATCAGGGAGCGAACAAAAGGTGCTTTTCTTTCCACAAAGTATTTCTTAGGTCTTTCAACTTGATACATGACTGCATCCCCACTGGAACGAAATTCACAAATTTAAGGTAAAGGTTGTTTTTCTTTTCGGAGCCTTCTGAGGCCTCATCCACCAGGATGTCATCTGAGTGCCTTTATTTGACAAAGCCTAAAAATTATTTAGCTGAGAGCAGTCCCACAGCCCCAGCATGCCTGGTTCTTAGATAACAAAAGCAGCTGCTGCTCGCCCACCAGCCCAACGCAGATCAGAAACCTGGCAGGTTTCCCTCGTGCCCCATCTCTGCTCCATAAAGCCCTGAGCCCCCTCAGACTGCCGGCCCTCCGTGTGGCGTTGGACACCGGCCACCGCTCTGTCTCTTCCAGGCGACCTCAGGGGCGACGTGGCCGCGTGCTGACGGGTCAGGTGACTCTCATCACCGGTGTGATTACCTGACTCGCTTTCACATTCTGTGCACTTTCCCTTCTCCCATCAGACTTGGGCTTTTGTGTACTTTTCTTTTATTGGAACTGGCAACACGAAGCTATTTAAACACAGCTCCATCTGTCAGCGTTGGGTCCTGCAGGTAGAGTGTCGTGTTTGATTTCAGTTCATCATTTGTTTTGTTGTCAAGAAAGACTTGGGGGAGGAAGAAAAAACAACAACACACCTCCAGCATTCAAACTGTTCTTTGGTTAAAATGCAGGAAGACCTATTTGCAACGTGGACCGTGATCTGATCCATGGTCCTCACGTGTCTCTGCGATCACAGCAGCCGCCTCTGTGACATTCATAAGGTGGCCTTCAAAGAACTGCCCGCGGTGCAAAGCAGGCCTATCCCTGAGCCCTGGAGCTCACTTCGGGTCAGTCCTCGTCCACAAAGTGTCCAAAGAGTAAGGCTTGTCCTTAGCGGCAAAGCGTGAATGGAAACAGGTCCAAGGGCCCCTGGCTTACTCCTCCCCTCATGTGGAGTACATAGAGATGGGATGGGCTACTCTCAGGTATTTGCTGCCAGGTATTTGTGCCAAAGAGAAGAGATCTAAATAGATAATATACGTTGAGCATTGCTCTTCACAACATATTCATAGCTTTAAGACAGAAAAACAACATATATCTTCAACAATTAATGACAGAGCAGCAGAATGTTGACACTTGTGGGAGCAGGTGGATGGACACTTTGCAGTATGTGCACTGTTTTTTTATCTGTTAAAAATAATAACTGTGAAGACTACATTCAGAAAAAATATGTAAAAGTTATAGATACGGTGTGATTCATGTGCATTAAAATACACGGAGAAATGCTGGAAGAATAATATGCCAGAAGCTGTTGGTTGCCAACAGCACATGTGACACAAGTAGCACATGGCCTAATTCTTAGTGCCAAACTGCTGAGCATGTACGGGTCCCCTAATCAAAAACAATAGATACTCCAGACAAATATTTCACTTAACTTGGTTGCTTGAGAGTTAGTTGGTATCAACATGACAGACTTCAAGAGCTAAGTGAGTAGGGAGTGGACAGATAAAGCTTGCCATAGTGTAAAAGTGGAGGGTGGTGGAGCCACAGCAGCTGCAGAGGGGAACATAAGGTTGCTGGGCAGACACGTGCATGCGCTGATATGTGGAAATGTGGGTAGAATGTGAAACTGTTTGGTCATCTGATCCAGAGCAGGAAAGTGGTTCCTTCTCAGACCCAGATTTGAAGAAGGGGCTTTGTTATTGGAGACAGGACTTCTTCCCAACCCGCAACCCCCAGCACCACTGGGACACAATCCAGGCACCTAATAAAAACAGATCTGAGCTCCGTCTCTGTCGACAGTCCCTGTAAATGGGACCTGATCCATTCTCCTCCCACTTCATGATTACTAACCATTTTGTTTCGTTTTTTACCTCAATTCTAAATCTCTCATTTCTAAACCACATAACCATCCAGAAGAGAATTGGTGTGCTGCCTCCCAGCGTGACTACCCTCCTACGATGTAGGTTCTCATTGTATCTGTGCTAGCTCATCATAACTTCAGGGAAAAACACCTTCCAATTTGTTCTCACTTCTCAGTTCAGGGTCATCGCTATCCAAATAACTCTGATATGAAAAACAAAATTCATGCGCACAAAGAGAGGAGTAGAGTGATCTGCATTTATTTGGGGCACTAGAAAATCCTATCAGCTCTGTTCTTAGTTCCATGACGGGAGAATTCTGGGCCAATGTTTCAGAGAAAGCTCAGATGTCTCTCTATTTCATTTTTTTTAATTTCTATTAAGACTTTTTGATGGAATCAGTAATACTGTGAAACAAAGCAAGACAGTCCAAGGGAAAAAAAATGTAGAATTCATCAGCAAAAAATTAGAGTGCTTTTCTACTGAATGTATATTTTGATTGACAGTGTTCCATAATTGTAGCAGGTAAGTGTACCTGCCAAATCAGGAAAATGAATGGATCACAAGAAACTGATCTTAAACACTAGACTGTGGGGAATCCACTTGGGAGAAGATACATGTCATCATTTGAATTAAAATTTTAAATAAAAATTTTTAATTAGTCTGTATTAGTTTTAAGTGTGTAGCATAGTGATTAGACCAGTCATGGGCAAACTACGGCCCATGGGCCGGATCCGGCCCGTTTGAAATGAATAAAACTAAAAAAAAAAAAAAAAGACAGTACTCTTTTATGTAATGATGTTTACTTTGAATTTATATTAGTTCACACAAATACTCCATCCATGCTTTTGTTCTGGACCTCCGGTCCAGTTTAAGAACCCATTGTGGCCCTCGAGTCAAAAAGTTTGCCGACCCCTGGATTAGACAATCATATACTTTAAAAAGTATTCCCCCAATATTTCCAGTACCTATCTGGCACCATACATAGTTATTACAATATTATTGGCTAAATTCCCATGCAGTATTTTACATCCCTGTGACTATTTTGTAATTACAAATTTGTACTTCTTATTCCCTTCCCCTTTTCTACCCAGTCTCCAAACCCCATCCACTCTGGCAACTATCAGTCTGTTCTCTGTATCTACGAATCTATTTCAACAGACCAAGATTTGGCCGTGTGAAGAGAGGGCTCTGCATGGGAATGGTAGTGCCAGTTGTGCCCAGGTTCACCACAGCTGGTTGACGCTTCTGAAGGGCTCCAGTTTGGCAAGAACCACTGGGAGTTGACAGGGTGTGGCTAGTAGATCTCTGAAGTGGGGCAGTTTCAGTCAGGCATATGGGAAGGGGGGTGAGGAAATGATCCCCACCCCAGAGCTACACAACTGCCCCTCTGATACCCCCCAAGTTTACCCTAAAGCACAGTCCAAGAAAGTCTACACCACAGGTCCAGGTAGCTGACTCCTCTGTAGGGAGTGAGCAGGGCAGGACAGGATGACAGGGAGTCAGGAGTTTGGGACAAGTGCCTTCCTTAGGCTGATTCAGTATGAAGGTGTGCTAGACCCAGGGACATAGCATCTGTGGGCAGTGTGAGAGAGGGCCTAAGCACAAGGGTCCCTGGCAGCTGTCCCTTCAGCTCTCTCCATGGACCCATGCAACTTAATGTGTCCTCACATGACTCCAATCTGCTCCATGGAGTGAGTGGCCATGAACAAGATTTCATGTGTTGGCCCTTTAAGAGGGTGCTGGTGATTCTAGAAAACTCCAGTATCTCCCTAGTAGACAGAACTCCTGATGATTTTCACAGCCAGGTGTTATGTGGGCTCCTCTTCCAGCTCTGGCACTCTGGTGTTTGAAGCCCAGTGTGGGATTGAGACCCCACACTCCTCGAGGAAACCCTTTACAGCTAAAATATCCCTCTGGATTCTCAACCACCACACATGGGTGCCAGGCCAGCCTTATTCATGTTTCTGCCCTTCCTACCAGTCTAGATGTGACTTCTTCTGTAAATCCTTGCTTATAAGACTGGTTCAACTAGTTTCCAGTTGGTTATTCACTTTAGTTGTTCTGTAATTTAGTTGCAATTCCAGTTTGGACCTAGCAGGTGAGTGTAAAATCCACCTATTCTGCCATGATCTGGAATATCCGATTGGCCATTAATTCTTTTTTTAATATATATTTTTTATTAATTTCAGAGAGGAAAGGAGAAGGAGAGAGAGATAGAAACATCAATGATGAGAGAGAATCATTGATAGGCTGCTTCCTACGGGGGATTGAGCCCAGGACCCTTCAGTCCACAGGCCAACCCTCTATCCATTGACCCAAACTGGCTAGGTATGGCCACTAATTCTTAAAATTACGTTTCATGTTATTCATATTTTCCAAAAGGAACAAAATTCTAGAAACCCAGATAATAAGAAATTTGAGATACTGTATTTGAATAACTTTTCACAAAACTGTGTCAATCTGTCCACTAGCCATACCTTTCTATTGTCAAGGTTGCCCCTGCAGGGTGGTATAAAGGTTTATGGTTGAATTATTTGACATGGGATTTAGCTAGAATCACATAACAGATAATTTCATTTCCACAGGTTTTGACTATCATTTAAATTTCACCCTGAAAAGTATTCAGGATTGCAAATAAGAATATACCTCTCCTGGCCTTCACTGTATCTAATTATGATTCTTCCCTTTAAAGTCCTTTTGTTTATAGCCTAAGACAACTGGGATACTGAAGCAAAACTGGCAATGTGATTTGTTGAAAACTTCTTGAATTAGGTGGGAGTGAGAACACTCATTATCATCTTTGTAATGTTCTCAGTTCCTGTGTCTACTAAATAAGAATATTAATAGCTATCTTGAATCAAATATTTATAATGTGCCATGAATTATTCCAAGGTCACAATGTGTATTAACTTGTTTATTCCTTAAAAAAAAAAAAAACTGTGGTAGACATTATCATTGTCTTTATTTTACAGAGAAGAAAACTGAGACAATTCACCTTAGAATCATATAACTGGGGTTCAGTGTGTGGCCTGAACTCTTCACCCAGACTCCACTGCCTCATGGCCATTCTGTGTAGGGCTGTGTGGCACAGATGACTACGATGAAAGTGGAAAGGGTATGGGCTGCTCTGATGATCTTAAAAGTGATTTATTTGATCTTCCTTCCTTCCCTGCCTTCTGTTACCTACAAAGCCTCTTGTTAGAACTCCAGTTGGGGATGTTGAGGATGCCAGAGCCAAACCTCCAGCCCAGGGTAGAGGATAACTTTGGGAAGCAGAGACCTCTATCCTTCCAAGACTGTTATGTGAGAGAAAAATAAATGCTTATTTGGACAACTGTACATTTTAGTTCTCTTTGTCACAGCAGTTTATTGCATAGTACTTTCCCTCATACAGTATCTTAAGTAGTGTCCTTCTGGAGCAAGCTTGTGGTAACTCCTGAGAAACTACTGTCCAAAATTCATGAATTTAGTGAACTGGTTTACCAGCCTACCAATGGGTAAACGGATTCAATAAGGTCTAACTCGTAAAAATGCTTGGCAGAGGTACTGGTATCTAGTAAAAGCTTAACAAATGATATTTACATTATTTATAATAAATGAATTAAAATAAAGATTAATTCATCCATTATTCACACAGTTGCTTATTTCCTTACCTCAAATCACACAGGATAGTCTTTGTGCAAAGCAAACCCTAAGGATGCCATATTCTCTCCCATCCATTTTGGGTTTGATGGGCGAGCAAGTCACATAGCAAGTTTTCACTTCCTTTGTAAGATTCAGAGCTGATTTTCAATTATTAAATACACTTATTTTACTTTTCCCATAAGTAATATAAAATGCAAACTAGAAGAAATTTTATATAAAAACGTGTTCTTTAACTGTTACTAAACACAGAGGAAAAAATGTTTCCAAGTTTCTCTCTTTAGTATTCTCAATTTGTAAGAGCTTTCTTTTTTAAAAAATATATTTTATTGATTTTTTACAGAGAGGAAGGGAAAGGGATAGAGAGTTAGAAACATTGATGAGAGAGAAACATCCATCAGCTGCCTCCTGCACACCCCCTATTGGGGATGTGCCCGCAACCAAGGTACATGCCCTTGACCGGAATCGAACCTGGGACCCTTCAGTCCGCAGGTCGACGCTCTATCCACTGAGCCAAACTGGTTAGGGCTGTAAGAGCTTTCTTAATCAATGGTGTTCTCAACACAAATTGTCTTATCCTATGGTCTTTAGAAACTTTGGAATTTCTGGAGTCAACTTAATTCTAAAATCATTAGGCTACTGATAATGAAAAAGAACTTCAAATTCACGTTCTCTAATTTATAGAATCTTGCACTTTGAAGGTGTCTAAATATGTGATCTAAGAGTGTCCCAGGATTGATCTATCTTCCTTCTGTCACCTGGGGCAAGGTGGGGGCGGGGGTGAGGAATTTGATCAGATATTAAGGATGATCACATATAGAGGGTGGAGATTCTTGCAAAACTGACTTAGCAGAATTTGCTAAAATTGGATGATGCAAAGATAGTCACAGAAATTCAGAAATGGAAGCCTAGTTGAGAAGGGAGCTTAGAGGAAATTGACTAAAGTTTTGTTAAGGAGAATTTTTGCAACCAGCACTTGTCAGGATGTCTGGCACTCAAAATAGCCAGACCTTGGAATTAATGGCTGACCAAACCCTTCCTAATGCCAGGACCTTGGACCTTTGCCCAGTAGTCTATATGCTTCCTTCAGGCTTGTCTGACCTCTGCTGCCAGGCAACTATAATTAATGTGATCATGCCATCGATCTGGTTCCCATTCCAACAGTTCCTGCATGAATCCTTTAGGCAATGAAAAAATTTCCTCTCTCATAAATCATATAACAGTATGGCAGCTTCATTGTAAAATATGTATTGAAATGGAACATGTTCCCCATTTGAAATATAGTCTTATTATTTAAGCAGCACAGAAGGCTTAAAACCACCCTTCCTGAGACAAACTTCAAATATTTAAAGACAGACATCATGTTTTGCTACTTCCTTTCTGCAGGAAGGAAGGTCATTCTTTTCCACAACCTTTGCTTCACTTTTCTGTTACTGCTTGTCCTGTTCATACCTTAAGCTCACCATTTACCTTGCTGGCTGATTAGTCTCCATTTCAACTCCCAGATGAATTGTATGTTTCTCTCTCCTGCTTCTTGCCCCAGGAGGCTGACTCCTATGCACTTCATCATCCAAACCCCCTTGTCTAGTACAGGGTCCCATGCTGGTCATGAATGACAAGCCATGCTTATCCCCACCTCCACACCCCTATGCTCACTCATTGTTCGGGAGTTGTCCAGGCAGTGTGTTGCCTTAGTTTGAAAGGTGAGGCAGATCCTGAGGCACCCACAGGAAGAGGCTACCAGCTAGCTGAGCTTCTCGTGACAGGTGTATTTTGAAGGGGAATCTGAGAGGTGCACCATCGTGGCTGTCCCATGATAATAACCGCTGAGATATGCTAAACAGGAAAGCGAGCAATTTTGGTTGCATGGCAAACAAATCTGCAGATCAGCAGTATCAACATCATTTGGGATCTTGTAGAAATGAAAATTCAGATCCCACACCAACTACTAAATCCAAATCAGTACACGAAGGCCCCAAGGTGAATCATAGATAGATTAAAGCTTGTGAAGCGCTGATGTACTGGGAATTTTGCTACGTTCCCCAAAACATGACATCTCTTGTTGGGGGAGAATTATATCCATCCACCCACTGGAAGTTGTCTCTTCTCATTATCCTACAACAGCCCTAATCATGTTTTATAAATCCCTGTTTAGCCACAGTTGTTTGGCCCAGAGTATAATGCTGGATCTAAAGTGGGACAATCAAATTCTCTCATTTCAGATTTTGGAAATGTGTATGCGATTTCAGTTTATTATATACTGACTTTGAATTGAGATGATGCAAATTTGGGAATTATGGGTGGGCCATGTTACACAGAAGGTCAATCTGTAAAAAGAGGAATGAATCATGTACATTTCACTTTCCCTTACTTGTTTTTGTTGTTGTTATTTGTTTTTCTTCTTTATCCAACTCAGGTTTTTTTTATTGTTGAGAGTATTGCAGGTGTGCCCCATTATTTCCCTTTGACCCCTCTACCTGGCTTCCACCCTACCCCAAGCCTTCACAGCACTATTGTCTGTGTCCATGGGCTATGCATATATACATATAAGTTCTTGGGTTAATCTCTTCCCATCCCCCCTTACCCCTTCCCTCTGAGATCTGTGGTTCTGTTCCATGCTTGCATATATATGGGCCTATTGTGTTCATCAGTTTATTTTGTTCATTAGATTTCACATATAAGTGAGATCATGTGATACTTGTCTTTCTCTGACTGGCTTCTTTCACTTAGCATAATTCTCTCCAGGTCCCTCCATGCTGTCTCAAAAGCTAAGAGACCCTTCATTTTTACAGCTGCATAATATTCCATTGTGTACATGTACCACAACTTTATTATCTGCTCATCTACTAATGTGCACTTGGACTGTTTCCTGATCTTAGCCAGTGTAAATAGCACTACTGTGAACATAGGGGTGCATATATTCTTTCTGAATGGTGTTTCAGGATTCTTGGATATATTCCCAGAAGTGGGATCACTGGGTCAAATGGCAGTTCCATTTTTAATTTTTTGCGGAAACACCATATATATTACTAGAGTGGCTGCATCAGTCTACATTCCTATCAGCAGAGT
>NW_006287255.1:374289-404927 GCF_000327345.1 Myotis davidii | reverse complement strand
AATTGTCAGTCTGTTCCATGCTTCTATGCCTCTGTTCATCAGTTTATTTTGTTCATTAGATTTCACATATAAGTGAGATCATGTGATACTTGTCTTTCTCTGACTGGCTTCTTTCACTTAGCATAATTCTCTCCAGGTCCCTCCATGCTGTCTCAAAAGCTAAGAGACCCTTCATTTTTACAGCTGCATAATATTCCATTGTGTACATGTACCACAACTTTATTATCTGCTCATCTACTAATGTGCACTTGGACTGTTTCCTGATCTTAGCCAGTGTAAATAGCACTACTGTGAACATAGGGGTGCATATATTCTTTCTGAATGGTGTTTCAGGATTCTTGGATATATTCCCAGAAGTGGGATCACTGGGTCAAATGGCAGTTCCATTTTTAATTTTTTGCGGAAACACCATATATATTACTAGAGTGGCTGCATCAGTCTACATTCCTATCAGCAGTGTACTAGGGTTGCCTTATTATGTGTAACCAAAAGAGACCAAGACAGATGGTGAATGGTTTTGTAATAATGTGAATATAGAGGGTCATGGTTTTTCAGTATTAGAAAAAGCTGGCAAGTATTCTATGCTAAGTTCATGCAGCATCTTTAGCCTGCTAAGTCATCTAGGTTTCAGGGACTGCCAGCATATTATAAACAAGAAAATACTTTTTTCTTTTCTTTTTTTTAGTTCAAATTTCGATGGGTCAATAAACTGATCCAAATTGATCAAAATCACAAAATATTGAGTGAACAGTCAGAACATTCCACATTGCCAATACCAAATATAATTGGCAGACTATAATTAATTCAGGGAAATAATTTAAACATATTATGTTCTGTTTGTACAGATCTGATCTTTGCACATCTCCCCCACAGCCATTGTTGCATGTTGTGCCTATGACAGTCCCTGGCTGCTCTGTTGGAAAGTCTCACCTGGAGAGTGCGGGCAACTCTCTGCTTTGTGGTCCTCTTTCTTCTGGAACCCACAATGATCTCCGGGTTGCATTTGTCATTATGTGCTTCAGGTTCCAATTTAAGGCTTAGACTATTGTTATCCGGGTGGATTTTATGGATAAATGTATGTCTAAAGGTCTTGTCATAGGATTAGTTACTGCGGGGAAGTTTTCCATCACTTTTTATGAAAATCATTATAGTTGTTATTATTCAAATTAGAGAGATAACTACTATGCTTGTCTTTAATGTAGGATTGGGCTTTATTTGAATTCCTTGGTTGCCTCCTTTTGAATACATTTAAAATTTCAATATGAGCTTCGTACATGGCCACACTCTGTGAAATACAATACAAACAACTGGAGGTGACTCTTCATCTGTTCTCCGCATAGCTTCCCCATTCAGGTGGTTTCTCCCTGCATTTAGCATTCCTTCTGGCATTCAATTCTCATTTTCCCCTTCAGCTGCAATGGTGAGAATGCTGCTTTCCATACTGTTAAAGGAGTGTGCCTGCCAGATAAAAGAACCTTTTTCCACCAGCTTGAAATTCTATTCTTCTATAGATCTCCATTCTATCTTCCTCTTTCCTTTGACAGAGGACAAAAGCCATTGGGGAAGCGAGCAGTTCAATTTTGTCTATGCCATACGTTGGCATTACAGCAAAGGCCCCACAGAGCTCCTCTCTGATTTCTTTGATCTTTTTCTGCTATGAATGTGACATTTGGTTGTCTTTAACCTTATATGCTCAATTTGAGATTACCCCTTGGACACTGTATTTATAGATCAAACCAGTCTCCTATTGATCTTTAGTTATATGACCTTATTTTCTCCTTTTGTACATCCATTGCCTTTTAACCTCAGTGCTCATTGGAGAGTTACCTGGACACACACATTAATACTTGATGGAATATTTAGAATTATTCCTTATTGGAACTAAACTGGAGAAAATTCAAATATGAACTCTTTGAGATATCGCTTATTCTTCTCTGCAAGAATAGATTGTAAGGACTTAGGTAGAGAGGCACAGACCATAATCATCGTTCTAATTCACCATATATATAAGACTCCATCACCCAAATAACCAGTCAGTCATTCTCTGTCTTAGCGTCACCTACCTGCACACCTTAGATTTTCTTTTCCTTTCCTATTTTATTTTAATTTTTTACCACTGAGGAAATTCTATACTAGCAGAGCCTGGTATAGAATCCAGTCTTTGATGTCCACTTTATCCAGTCAACCAATCTGAGGGAATTCAATAAGTACTCCTATGTCTCAAATAATTTCTCTCATGGTTCTAATCAAGAAAATAACCAAATGGCTCCTTAGGCCAATCAAATGAGAGAGTTCAGATGGCTTGAGAGAATCTGAGGACCACGTTGACAAAAATACCTCTGAGTTGATTCAGAACAAGACAAAGGTCCAGTCCTTTATCTTCAAAGTCACATTTTTCTGATACTATCTGTGCTTTTTAACCACACCCTGCTTCCCTCTCAAGGGTATTTATTTTTCACATGATATATCCGTTCTGTTGTTCGCCCCAGCCATTCCGGTTTGTATTATTGACATGTTGTCCTCCAGTACAGTAGCACCGAAAATTACTGTGTAGAGGGAGTCTTCTGGGGTTCAGTAAGAATTCCTCTTACCAATTCCTTGTTTACATATCTTCTCCACATTTCCTTTTCATTCAGTTATCTAAAACACATTCATCATCGCATGGGGCAGTGATGGGAAGGCTGTGCACTTCATTTAATTCACGGGGGGTTGGCACTGCAATTCCATAGCAGCCACATTAGGTTTAAGAGCCCTCCCAGACAAAAAAGGTCAATTTGTGTGTAACTAATAAGTAATTAGTTCTACTTTCTGAATTGTTTGTCCACTTCTTTAAAATAAGATCATGAAACAAGATGTATTTCAATATTCTAATCACTATGTAATCTTTAATTGTATATCTCCTTTGATGATAAATCAAACATTGCCTTGTAATATCTTTTGTATTATTATAATGAACTATTTTTTGAAATATACTTTACATGCAATAAAATTTACTACTTTTTAAGTGTGGACATATACATGTAGCTATGTATCCAACATCACAATCAAGATATAGAATGTTTATATTATTTTTCAAACATCACCCATATTCCTATATGTCTCTATAGATTTTCCTTTTCTAGAATGTTAGAAAATAAAATCATATAGTATGTAGTATCTGCATCTGGGTTCTTGCACTTGGCATAATGCTATTGAGATCCACCCATGTTATTGCATGTATTAGTAATTTGTTGTTTTTTTATTGCTGAGTATTAATCCATTATATGAATTTACCGCAATCCTTTACTCGCACATTGATGAACATTAGTGATTATGAATAAAGCAACAATGAACAACCATGTAGAAGTCTTTGTGTAGACATATTTTTATTTTTATTGGTAAATACATAGGAACGGATTACTGGGTTATATGGTAAGTGTGTGTTTAAATTAAAACACTGCCAAAAGTTTTCCCAAAGTGGCTGTATCATTTTACTTTCCCAGTAATGTATGAGTGTCAGAGTTAGCTGCTTTATATCCTTACTAACACTTGGTATTTTCAATCTTATAAATTTTAGGAATTCTAGTGGGAATGCAGTGGTAGCTCCTTATGGTTTTAATGCACATTTTCTTAGTGATAAATTGTGTTAACTATCTTTACAGGTGCTTATTTGCCACCCAGATGTATTTCTTGGTGAGATATATTTTCAAATATTTCCCACTATTTAAAAATTAAGTTGCTTCTCTTATTATTAAGTTATGAGTTCTTTACATGCTTTAGATACAAATTCTTTATCATATGTGTGTTTTATAAATATTTTTTCCTACTATGTGACTTGTAATTTTATTTAACAGTCTTTTTTAAAAAGACAAAGTTTACAATGTGATACAAGTCTAATCTACCAATTTAAAAACAATAGCTGTGCATTCTTGTCTTAAGAAACTTTATGTAACTCAAGGTAGCAAATACTTTTTTCCTGTAAAATCTTTTTAATTTTCATGATTTTAGCACTTTTATTTCATTCCATGATACATTTCAAGTTAATTTTTATATGTGATATAAGATACTTGTTGAATTTTTGTTTTGTTTTATTTTTTGCCTATGTATTTTGCTTATGGCTATCTAATTGTCCAGCACCACTTATTAAAAAGACGATTCTTTCACAATAGGATTGCTTGAGAACCTTTGTCAACTGTCAATTAATCTTATACAACTGAAACCAATATACAATAATATTGAATGCCAACTGTAATTGAAAAACAAATTAATGAATTGATCTTATAAGTGTATCTATATCTGGCTATCTGGCCTCTCTGTTCTGTATCACTGCTCTTCATGTGTAGCCTTTGCTGATACCACACTTGCTTGGATAATGTAGCATCACAGTCATTGTCCCAATCAGGCAGTGCGTGTCTTTCAGCTTTATTCTTTCTTTTCAAGGTTGCTTTACACTGTTATAATAAGAGCAACTAATATTGACTACCAAACATTCTTCTAAGTATTTTGCATGCATATGCTCATTTAGTCTTTACAACAACATAATAAAAAACATATATTTATTATTATTTTTTATTTTCCAGATGAAGAATTTGAGGCTCAAAAGAGATTAGCAAATTGACCACAGTCATTTGAACTGGTAAATATCAGATCCAGGATTTGAATTCCAGTCTGTGTATCTCCAGAGGTTGAGCATCCTTCTAACAAGCTGCATATTCCACCTCTTATTTACCATCTTACAGTTTTTTCACCCACCATAAGATTGCCAATTCAAGGATAATAGCTATTTAAGATATAGTAACACTAAAGAAACACTGTAATTGATTAATGTTTCCAGTGTTTACAGGAAGTTGTAAAACCTTTGGAGTGAATTAATTGAGATGTGGTCCCTGCTCTGGTGTTTTAGGCAGGATCAGGCATATTCTCAATATGCTCATCCTTCCACAATCCTTGACACACCAAAGCCTGGGTTTCCATGGGAGGCTCTGAAGCAGAGCTGAAAGGGCAGTAGTGAAGCCCTAAAGTTAATGAAGTCCTGGGCCAGGAGCGATCTTGCCCTCGCAGAGTGTGATCTATATTTTCAGTAGCCTCCAATGCCCTTTTCAGCAGCCTCTTTACAGCTCATCGGTGGGTAATAAGTCTTGACCAGTATTGGTCTTTGACATAGGTAGTAAAATACAATCTAAAAAGCACCCAATGGAGTATAAAAGTCAGCATCAGGACAGTGCAGATGATTTCTAATGTACTATATTTCCCATCTTGAATCACCATGTATAGGATCCAGGGGGTAGGTATTTTGCTCACCAGGCTAAATTATTAGTTGGACAAAAGCACATACTATTTTCTTGGTATGAAAGCTTACTGATACTTTGTATAAAGGCTGTTTTAGTAGTTTTGATAAATAAATAAAATTGTCTATTTGTAGTTCACAGTATCAGTTTATGGATGTTTTTAAATTTAACCGAAGAAAGTTGACCTAGGTGGTGAAAGTCTAGGCAGAATGTGACTTTATTTGGAAATAGTCTTTGCAAATGTAATTAGTTAAGAAGAGGTTAGCTTTGGCCAGTGTAGTTCAGTTGGTTGGGCATCATCCCGTTCACCAAAAGATTGCCAGTTTGCTTCCCAGCCAGGGCACATGCCTGGGTGGTGGGTTTGATCCCTAGTTGGAGGTGTGCAGGAGGCAGCAAATCAATGTTTTGCTCATTTTTCAAAATGCTGACACGCCGAGCTCAAAAGGTTTGCCATCGCTAGACTCTAGGACAATATAATTTAAGGAGATTTGAAGTTATTCAGGGTATTCTGCTAAAAGAAAGAAACAATGACAACCAAGGTGAAAGCATAATATCACTCTTTAAGTCTCTCCCTCTCCTTTCCTTTCTCTCTAAAAATAAAATCTAAAAATCTTTTTTTAAAATGAGGAGGTCATACTGGATTAAGGATGGCTCTAAATCCAAAGACATGTGTTCTTATAAGAAGAGAAGAGAACACACAGACACACACAGGGAGGGAGGTCATGTGAAAACAGAGGCAGGATTGGAATGGCATAGCTATTAGCCAAGGAACGCCAAGAATGGTCAGGAGTCACCAGAAGCTAGGAAGCGGTAAGGAAGGACTTTTTGCTAAAGCCTTCCTAAGAAGCATGGTCTTGCTGATACCTTGATTTCAGACTTGTATCTTCCGGAACTGCGAGATAATACATTTGTGTTATTTTAAGCTATGAAGTGTGTGGTACTTTGTTATGACAGCTTTCATAAATTAGTACAGTTTTGAAATAAAATAGGCAAAACTTTTTCTAATTTTCTAGAATTAAGGGCAAGGGAGGAAAATGCTAAGTTAACTTTGCTCACTAGACTCTTGGGACAATGGAATAAGCTGCCTTCTGAAGATGTGGTCATCTCATCACTGAAAGTATCGTATACCTTGATTGTTCATCTAGAAGGAAAGTAGAAAATAACTCCTAGGCTTGGTTGGATTTTGGAATAGATGGGCACATCAAATACTTCCAGCAGTACCACTCTATGACATAAATAAAAATATGTGTGTGTTTTTTAAGTTTAGCTTTAAAAAATATAAACCATACTTTGCCAGAAGTACTTACAAATAACTAGAGCTCCTTGATTAGATTTCTTTATTAGTCTAAAGCTTCCTGATATAAGCCATAAAGTATTTTTTCTTTCTTGAAGGAAGTACATAAAATTAACTATTACCATCATCTCCTCTTGCAAAAAGTAAAGGAAGATATCATGCTTCATTACAAAGAAACATTTTTGTCTAAAAATTATCCCTTTTTTGTTTTTACTTGGTTCTATTATACTAGAATACATACAAATTGGTCCTCCTGCCTTAAATGAGAAATAAATACTGTGTTAGATATTAAGACTGAACCAGCTTGTGGTCAATTCGATTAGCCTCAATTCTTTACCCTTCTCTGTACCTATACCTTTTGCTCTGTGTCTTTGGAGTCTCCACCTATGGAAGCAGAGTGAGTTTGGGCTCAGCTATGTGACTTGGTTTAGTCAATAGAACTTGAGCAGATGTGATACTGGTAAAGGCTTAAAATATGCTTGCATGGGTAGGTGTGCTCTTTTTTGTTTCTGCCTCTTTGTTGGAAAGAATAGGTATCAGCCAGTCTACTGACACAAGGAGAATTATAAGCTTGTGGAACTGACATGGACCTTATAACGTGGAGTTAAAACTGGCTACTCCTAACCTAGATCATCCATTTCAGACAAGCCACAGATATAGCAGGAAAGCAAATTATAGGTGTTTTATGCCATGGAATTGTTATACAGTATCTCACTGGCAATATATTGTCAAAATATTAAGAGAATAAACTTGATGTCTTCATGACTCTATATTTTCTTTTACCAGAGGATATAGTAAAGGGGATCAGACAATCTCTTCCCACTACACTTTACTTGAACTCAAATGCCCCCAGAGGACTTAGCTGTAGCCCACAAGATAAACTGTCTCTATCAACTTTACCAATGATGTTATGCCAGCTTTGGGTTCAGTCGCAAACATTGGTATTTGTCTAATAAATCCAACTCCCTTCTTCCTAACAGAACCCCAACATTGTTTGGAAGTGGCCATATTATAAAGTTAACAATACCCCTCTAACTCCCTTATGATTCAGTTCTAAAAAACAGCCAACTTTTGATCAAAAGAATGAAAGCCACTAGCTGACGATGGCTTAGCAGAACAATAGAAGAAGACTAATTATTTTTATGGCATCATAAATGTGCTATTTTGCTTTCTTATCTCACGAGGAGCAATTTGGTTAAATCACTGTTGTCAAGTTTCTGTTATATGCAGCTATATGAAATTTAACTAATAAATAATTTGATGTTAGAGCGTTCTGACAGTTACAGAATCAGTGAATGATGTAGGCTATGGGTGATAAACACCTAGTTATTACAAGTTGGTGATCCTTGCTGTGTACTGGAAAAAACCTTTGATCAAGTTGTCCCTTGTAGTATATGGGATGTGGACCACATGTTGACCCCAGATATAATCTTGAAGAATAGTGAGGAGAAAATTTAGATCATTGGCATATGTTGGTTACTTCTTTCCCATTTTAGCAAAATTTTTCAAGAGCGGGATGAATTTAGAGTTAGCAAGCCTGCAAGTAGATATGAAGGAAATATAACTTTGATAAGGGAGATGCTTTCTGCCCATGGCTTGCAGTATAAATTGACCAAAAGTCTCATAATAGGAAGCGTTATCTCCTTGGAAAAAATTTACTCTTGTGCATTAAACATAAACCATTATAAGCACTGCTATGAGGTATTGGGCCTTAGCAGAACATTAGATTATGGCCTCCAGCCTCTCTCAAACACCTTACATTAAGAGGGAAGCTGACAGGCAAAGAGGCTGCTTTCTGAATGGAACTGATTTTGGATTGCCTCAAGGTAACTACTGTTCTCCAAGTCAAGGCTAGGGAGATAAGCAGAGTTCACAAGTCAGTGGATACAGATATGAGTCTTCATGCTAAAAGATAAGGTTTAGGCAAAATTTTACCTGCACATAAAATTTATTAAATTTTAGATAGAACCAAAGAAAATCCAAGCTTGCTTTTGTACATGTTGACTCTTATGGCTAAACCTGGACCTCTGAATTTAACTTCCAGGAAGATATTTACAGCAGCTAAGACAAGCGAGGCATTTTTTTTTTTTTAATTCTTATTGTAGATGTTGTCTGAAGAACTAGAACTATTTTGCCTGAAGATCAGAAACAGGACATTGATATATAGTGAATGAGAGAGATTTTCCCAAACAATGAAATGAAGTCCTGTCACATTAAGCACAACCTAGAGCCTTCACTATTAATGATTTCCCATTAATCTTTTTCCCAATAAGAACACTCATTATTTTTTTATTCATATTACATTTATCACAGAATACATTCTGAGAGGAAATTATACTAATGACTGGATTTTCATTTTTTATTTTGCAAAAATTTCAGCTCAAAGTGTCATAAGTTTCAGATTCTCTCTTCCAAAGATGGGTTTTCATTCCTGGCTGATTGCATCCTGAAGAAATCAAAGGTGTTCACAAAGTAAAATCACCATCTCTGGAATAATCTCTCTTCCCGTTTTCAGGTCTTCTGAGACATTTTTTATTTGTGTAACAAATGACTCACAGATACAATTTTAAAAAGTAAAAGAAAACACACCAAAAATTTTGGATAAAAGTCACAAGAAAAATTATCTTATAGACACAAAAGATGTTTTAAAGATGCTGTTCATGACTTGCTGGAATTAGGAGCTTGCTACAATACTATTTAACAATTATTTATGTTGTTCATTTTCTGAGATTTCATTCCAATGAGAGCTGCACACTGTCAGCTTGGTTTTGTGGCTGTTGATGGTCATACTTCCTTGAAATGGAATACATTTCCAGTTGCTGTCTTAAACGAATTTTGCTCATTGTGTCATAGAAGCTGGGCTCTGACAAAGTTTCTGCTGTAGGTGGCACACTGAATATCCTCATAATTTTTCTTTTATTCCAAGTAAACGTTGGTGGCTTCATTCCAGGCCTCGTGAATGCTGTAATCAATAGAGCCATCGTCACCCATCACTCTGTAATCCCCAGGCATGTGGGCTGCTCGCTCCCGAGGTGGCAGGTGGTCAGGCTGCTAGGCGCGGGGCCCTTTTCCCCCGAAGTCCGGGCCAGGCTTCTGGGAACCGGTTACCGCACGGACCAAGAACACTCATTATTATTGTCTGACTTCTTTCCGACCATTATACATTGGGTATGTTGGGAGCAGATAACTTGCCTTTTAGTTTTAAAGATCAAGAGACTCTGAGGGCTCTCTTCCTATCTGGGCAGAGAGGATTACACATAACCCAGAGAGCCAGACTCTGAACAGGATTAAGAAACTGGATGAGACCTGGGGCTTGTCTACTTTGGGAAGAAGTGTATGTAACTCAAGGAGACAATTGTGTTAAACACTGGTGCTTTCTTACCATAGATTTGAACTTGAGTTTATGCCAGATGTTGCATCCTAGACTGTCTCAGGGGACCTTGCTTAGGCTCTCTTACACCCAAAGGGGGAGACTTTTGTGTGGAAGAGGTCACACGGGACAGACTGTGGAAGGAGCTCTGTGCCCACGATAGATCACCGTAAAGAATAAATGGATTTGTCTGCAGTATTTCTATTACACAATAGGAGAGAAAGGACATGCACTCCATCTTCTGCAAACATGCAGAAACTTTCAGTGTTTAATGACACAGATCAGTTCTGGAGACAGGAGGAATACACTAATGCAAAACAAGAAAGAAAAAAAATCATTTAGTGGAAGTCATTTATTTTCTAAGCAATAAAGTAATTTGTCTCCATCCGCATTGTATCTATTGGACTGCTGTTTTTCTCTGGGGGAAAAAGAAAAGCAATAAGCTATGGCCCAAGGGGAAAGAGACCCAGATGCACAGCAGATCTTGCTGCTCTGGCAGGTGTGCTGCCGACGGGCTGCTCCAGCAGCTTTGGAAAATGGGTGACTGACAAGGTGGGGGCCCCCCTGTAATGTTATGCCAGTTTCCAAAGCCTGAGATTGTTATTCCCTGGCAGAGCAAGACAAAGAGCCCTCACTTGAGCAGGAGCTTCCAATATGCCCCCCGTGTTAAGAGGTTGATGCCATTTAAAATTTAACACATATTTTCCTTAATAGAACCACCTTCTTTGTTTTTATTCTTTTTTGTTTTGGGTAGTAAAGCACGTTGAAATACTACAAATGTAAGAGAATTATAGAGATAAATAAAGTAAACTTAGTTTTGCCCTCTTATTAAATTGTAGCATTTTGTCACATTTGCTTTATATTTTCTAAAGAACATTTTAAAGCAACTGTTGGTCCTGCATTTTCCTCCCTACCCCACTGTCTTCCCATCTTCCTGTCCTGCAGACTGCCTTTGCCTGATTTGTTGGCTATCATATCCAAGAAGCCTACATATAAAACCCAGATAATACACAGGTCTTTAAGCTTTTTTAAATGATGAAATATTGGGTATAGCACTCTGTAATGTAGAGTTTTTGTTTACTGTTGTGGTTTTTGATACTTGGTATTGTCAAATATATGTAACTGATTATGTTTGATTAGGGTTGGTATATAGGAATATACTTGGTTTCTGCATCCAAGAATCTTGTTAATTGCTATTAATGTCAGTTGTTCACCTAGGTTCTTTGGATTTGTTATAGCAGTAATCATAAACTTGCAAATATTGACACTTTTGTTCTTTTTTAAGCCTTATGCCTTTCTCTTCCTTTCTATTAACTCACGGCATTGGCCAAGACCACTGATATAATACTGATTTTAAATGGGAATAAAAGCATCTTTAATTATTTTCTAACTTGAATGAAAATATTTTGACGTTTCACTGTGATCATACTATCTAATGAAAGATGTTGATAGCTTTTGTCAGATTTAAGAATTTATTTTCCATTCTTAGTTTGCTTAGAATTTTATCATGAACAACTCTAATATTACATCAAATACTTTTTTATCTTGCATCTATTGAGATTATGTGATTTTTCCCATTTTACTGTCTCAATATGGTGCTAATAGATTTTCTGATTTTGAAATATAAATTTTACTTTTACTATGGTGAATTATATTTTACTTTAGGATTTTAATTATTTAGTTGTATTTAAAAATAGCAACAATAATGATATTTCTTCAGAATAAATCTTAAAATTTGTGTAGGTTGCCTATAAAGAAAATACAAAATATTTTGAAAATAATACAATATTAATAAATAATAATACAAAGATAAACTCTGTTTTGCATACTTACAACTATAAGCCTACTTTTGCCCCCCATATGTGTGTATATGTACTAAGAATATGTATATTATATATAATAAGAGCTAAGAATATAAGTAATGATTAAACTTGCATAAAATTAGTTAACTCATCTTTTCTTATTTTGCTCTTTTAATTCATTTTTGTTTAATCTTTTATTTTTATATGTTCTGCAATAGATATTTTTAACACAAGAGAGATCATTTATTCTCTTATCCTATATAATAAAAGTCCAGTGACCGAATAGCAGAACGAACAGAATGACCACTCAACAGTCAGTATGACATGCACTGACCACCAGGGGGCAGATGCTCAACGCAGGAGCTGCTCCCTGGTGGTCAGTGTGTTCCCACAGTGGGAGCGCCGCTCAGCTGACCAGGATGAGTGGCGCTCCCACAATGGGCAGATCCCCACAGGCCACATCCTGCACCAGTGCACGAATCCCGTACACCAGGCCTCTAGTGGTTTGATACAAATGTATCTGTAAAACTGCCTTGTCTTTGTGGTCTAGCCCTTTCACTAAGTATTTGGGATGCCTTGTCTCTCAGTTTAGATGCATGAAGATGGAGAGAGAGTTTTATAATTCTGTTCCTGAGTTATGCCTGACCATTTCAGAAAAATGATATAGGTTCCAGAGTTTAATATATAGAATAAGTGATGATAAATGACCTGACAGGCATGAGGAGTCAGGTTGGTTTAGAGTGTGTCTGTTATTAGCTCCCTGGACTTTTCTTGCTTATTGGAATTCTTCTTGTCAAATTGCATTCCTTTATTTTAACATATGGGATTAACAACTAAAATATTATGGGCATTCTGCATATGGTGTATGTATATAAAACATGTTTTTCTAAAAATGTAATAGGAAAGAAATAATTGTATAGGGATAAAGAAATAAAATGTGGAAGAAAATTATTGACATAAAGTAGAGCTGGTTTCATTTGTAGCTTGTTAGCAATTAGCTTTGTGACCCCTGGCTAAGTAACTTTACCCTCTTCACCTCAGCTACTTCATCTGTAAATGAGAGTGTTGAAAACATTGCTTCATGATTGTGCTTTGTGGAATCTTAGGGGCTTTTACAGTCTACTCAAAAATTGTCGTTGCGGAGAATTCTAGTCATAGCTACCACTCTTCAACTAGTGGACGCACAGCACGTGCCAAGCCCTGCCAACCTTACAGGTATGAACACAATTAGTTTATTAACTTTCAAAACTCTATAATTCAGTAGGTAGTATGGTTGTCCACAATTTGCAAATGAGAACATAAGACTATCAGAATTGCACAAAACTGAGGGAGACTCAGACCAGAAAGACTGTGGCTCTCTCTGAATTCTAGCTGTGCAATGCCTGGTGGACGGGGGCATGCTATCTGGGAGAAAGGAAGATAAATTCAGTCTTAGTGTGATTCTCATCTTTCTAATTTCTGCCATTAGGGATTTCAAAAAGTCATCATTTTTCTACATTGTTTATAGTTGTTATCTCTGGAAGGGTTAGTACAAAACTGACTTCTCCTTTACTGGAACCAGAAAATGGATTGTAAATATTGAATGAAAATAATTCTATGAGCTATTAGTGATAATCAAGATGAGAGAGAGAGAGAGAGAGAGAGAGAGAGAGAGAGAGAGAAGGAGAGAAGGAAAGGAAGATTTATTTTTGTATAGAAGAACATTTAGAGAATTGCTGCTTTACAATTCCCAAATATAAAAGTTGCTTCAGGCACAGGCCATCAGCTGTATAAGACTGTTGAAGAACACAATATGTCCATGGTGAAGTCCACAAACTGCTTACTCATTACAATTTTGGGGGGAGAGAAAGAAAATAAATTTAACTTGAATTACAAAATCATAATAATGAAAATGTTGATTTTTTGTGTTATGAGTTTTACCCATGCATAAAGTATGAGAATAATTATAGTCTCATATGAAAATATAAATATTTTAACCACTGAAAATGTAAATATAATAACATTGAAATGAGGAGTGCATGGAGCATGAGAATGATGGCAAAGGAAGATTAATTATTCCTCATTTTTTATGACAGGACACTAATAGATGCTCTCAAGTTGTGAAATACCAAATAGATGGCAACATGTTCTATCTAAAGCCAAAAAGGTGAAGACTTGGTTAACTGCAAAGATAAAGTCTCAGCATAAATATCTCTGGGGAGTGGGAAAAGGTTGAAGGAAAGGAAGATTGTCTCACTTTTTATTTTATTCCTTTACTTAAATTGTTTTTGTTTAATGAGGACATGCATTATTTTTGTTATTTAAAAAACTAGTATAAAAAAGTAAGTAGCCCTGGCCAGTGTGACTCAGGTGTTTGGGCATCATCCCATGCACTGAAAGGTTACTGGTTAAATTCCTGGTCAGGACACATGCCCAGGGTGGGGGCCTGATACCCTGTAAGGCGTGTACAGGAGGCAGCTGATCAATGTTTCACTCTCCATTGATGTTTCTCACTCTCTCTCTCCTTCTCCCTTTCCCTCTGTCTAAAAATCAATAAAAATATTTTAAATAGTAGATATATGTGTTAATTATCATTATTCAAAACACTGAAATACTATGCAGCAATTAAATAGAGTATAATAGATCTAGAGCAGTGGTTCTCAACCTGTGGGTCACGACCCCTTTGGGAGTCGAACGACCCTTTCACAGGTATCACCTAAGGCCATCGGAAAACACATATATAATCACATATTGTTTACAGTAGCAAAATTACAGTTATGAAGTAGCAACGAAAATAATTTTATGGTTGGGGTCACCACAACATGAGGAACTGTATTAAAGGGTCTCAGCATTAGGAAGGTTGAGAATCACTGATTTAGAGGGATCTCCTTTATGGAGAGATAGCCTCTACATTGCTTAGTGAAAAAAGCCAAGCTGCAGAAGCGAGTTGTATATCCCTGTTGGATGGGACAAAGGTCTCAAGGTCTGGGCCATTTATACTAAATGCTATTCTTGTCAAATGTTAAAATGTAGTACAGTATTTTGTAGACCAGCTGTAAACAGGAACCCACTGGTAAGTGTAGCCGAAGAAGAAATCCTATCTAATAAAGAAGGAATATGCTAATTGACCCTCATGCTGTTGCAAATATGGCAGCGCCCACTGCCAATAAGGAGTGAATATGCTAATTTACTGCCCCACCCTCAAACATGGAGGTGCCCACATCCACAAGATGGCGATGCCCAGTCCCCCCAGCCCTGCCAGGGCAGCAGACACACCCCCAGGCAGGCCCGGTAGCTCTGCATGCCTGCCTCTGGAGTACCCCAATCCCCTCAGCCCCCCCTCCCCGCCCCAGCTGCCCAGGGCTGGCCCGAGGCTCAGGTAACCAGGGCCGGCCGAGGCTTGCCCTGCCGGCAGTGGCAGCAGCAGAGGTGTGATGGGGCGTTGCCTTCCCCTGATCGCTGTGTCACCTCCCACCCCTGAGAGCTCCCAGACTGTGAGAAGGGACAGGCCGGGCTGAGGGACACCCCCTCCAGTGCATGAGTTTTCATGCAGCGGGCCTCTAGTAAATATATAATTGACCAAACAGTGTATACAAGCAATGGCTAAGGCTCCCTTCTGGGAGGCAGAGCTTCAGATACAAATCCCTTGCCTCCTTTACTTATGGAATGTAAACAGAACTATCTTGCCACAACCATGCCTAGTTTTTGAATAGAGCACCCAAGTAGTGAACCCATTGAATTCAGTAACATTCCCAAGTGTGTAAAAACAACACATATAGCTGTGTGTGTTTATATATTTCATATAATAAAAACATGCTGGATAAGACAAAAAAATGATCTCCAAGGTGAGAACTTGTAGTAAGGGGTTCTCAGGAGCTCTGGCAATTGCCATTGAAATGTCAGCAGCCCTGACAGCAGGCTGGCCCCGCCCTGAACTTGGCCAAGGTCCAGTTGAGATACCAACTGCACGTTCCCTGGGTCTCTCTCCTTACTCCCCCCGATTTTCCTTTGGCCAGACTGAGTTGCTCTGCTTGTGGTGAGCTGGCAGCCTGCAACTCTGCCAGCCTCATATAAACGTAAACCTTATTTTGTCAACAGTTTACTGAGTTACCTTAAGCAGCTATCAAACATCTCATTGGCTTCATTCTCCATGTGCCCCTGGGCATAGTTAGGGTATTGGTTCAGGGTGTGCCATTGGCTCAGGAAGCACATCTCTGTGGGCCTTTTTTCCTTCTGACCAACCAGGTGTGGGGGCTTGAAGAATCCTCATGCCCTTTGGCTCTTTTATTCTCGAACTCTGGGCTCTGTTTTGTGAATATCTTAAAAGGGCATTGCTTTTTTAAGGATGAATCTTAGAAATGATAGGAAAACTGACTGAGAGCAAACTTTAAGCAGCACTACGAAATTCTACCCTGAGCTCTTCCAATGTCTGATGGGACAAATAAAAGGTTAGGACACAGCATGTACCCTCCACACCAGAACGACACTGTGAGAGGAAACCTTTGGCTTTCTCCTCACACTAGTTGGGCCACATTAACTTGACAGCAGGCACAAGCTGCTGAGGCCTGCCCAAGCCCTCTGCCAGGTATGGCTCCTGAGTGCACACTGCTCTGAGCAAGAGCAGGTCTCCACCAGGCAGCTGTGGGCAAGCAGGTTACACACAGCCCGTGGAACCTGGAGCCTCACCAGCTCATCGGTGAGTGCCAGGAGAGACATGACAGCGGAGGAAGGTACACATAGAGAGAGGAAGGCGATGAAGGAAAGAAAGAAGCTGGTACTAAGAAGTGGGAAAAGTCACAGGAAAACGTGTGCCTTCCAGTTAGAAACAAATGGAACACATTGGCATGCAGTCGCGGAGCCTGGGCATGGATAGGAAAATTAATTTGGGAGGGCAAGGCTCTGGAGACTTCTGGAAGGTGCGAGAGAGGTAATGAAGATGTTTGAAAGGGATTAAAAAACACGCTCATCATAAACTACATGGGAGACCAGAGGAAACTGAAATCCAGGCTGTATGATTGTACATGTAACACCCATTAGCTGGTTGCTAGGTATGACAAGAAGTGACAGCATCAGCTCTGAAGGGAGGGTTTTGCTTTCTATTTGAAAGTGGCTGTCTTAGAGCAGAAATCTAGGACATACTGAGAATATGGTTGAGGTGCCAGTGCTGACATTTCAGATTGTAGTCTGGCCTGACTGGGGATTCTGACATGCAGAGGCTGTCTCTCTGTGGGAGGTAATACTTACGTGCTCAGCCACTCAGGAAAATTCACTTTACTCTCCTGCTTAGTAAACATGTTGCCCCTTCTGGGTCACCTGTAGGCTGTAAACTCTGGTGTCCCTTCTTTCTTCTTCTCATTGTGAAGTTCCCAGATTAGAAAATGACAGCAAGAAAAGGCATTAAGGAATTGTTTAGTCCAACCTCTTCCTTTTTCACATCGGAAATTAGGCTCAGAAGGAATTTGCCCCAAAGCATTTAGCTAATTAGTAGTAGGACTTGAGCTCCTTTGGGTTTTCTTTCTCAGCCTAGCGCTGCCTCACTTTAAAACTTAGAGATATATTTCAAACATTATCTATCTTCCTTTAATAATCCTTTATAATTATTTAGATTTGTTGTTGTTGTTGTTAATTCAGTCAGTCAACAAATAATTGAGTGATTACTGTAAGACCTCATGAATCTTATGTTCTAGAGTCGGAAACAGATTATGAAGACAAACAAACGCAGACTATAATGTCAGGGAGGTATGGGAATTATGAAGGAACAATACCGGTTAAGAAGACAGAGAGGCACTATTTTAGACATGGTATTAAATTTGAGTACAAATTTAAAAGAAAGAGAAAGGAAATCATATAGACATCTCTCAAGGATAGACCTTCTGTAAATTTTCTTTCATTATTTTGTCCTAATGATTTAGTTTACAAGTATAAGGGGATGACTGATTTGTAGTGTACACATTTATGTTTATTCTTTTTTTATTGTTTAAAGTATTACATATAGTATTACATATGTCTCCCTTTTCCCCCACTGACCTTCCCACGTCTACTTTTTCCCCTATTGACATCTCCCAGGCGGCTCCCACCCCCCAGCACATGCCCTCACTCCCCTACTCTCTGTGTCCATGGGTTATGCTCATATGCATGCACACAAGTCCTTTGGTTGTTCTCTCACCCCCATGTCCCCCTGCTTTCCAACTGAAGTCTGACAGTCTGTTAGATACTTCTCTGTCTCTGTATCTATTTTTGCTCATTAGTTTATGATGTTCATTATATTCCACAAATGAGTGAGATCATGTGATAGTTATCTTTCTCCCACTGGCTTATTTCGCTTAGCATAATGCTCTCCAGGTCCATCCATGCTGTTGCAAATGGTAAGAGTTCTTTCTTTTTTATACCAGTGTAGTACAGTGGGGCCTTGACTTACGAGTGTCCCGACTAACGAGTTTGTCGAGATATGAGCAGTCTCTCAGCCGATTTTTTGCTTTGAGTTGCGAGCTAAAATTCAGGTTATGAGCCAGCTTCAGATGCCCCACCGCTAGTTGATGCAGCGAACGTCACAGTGAACGCCACAACATCAGCCCACCATCACGTGTCTCACTCGTTCACTTTAAGATTTGACATACGAGTAATTTGAGTTATGAGCTCCGTCACGGAACAAATTAAACTCATAAGTCAAGGCCCCACTGTATTCCATTGTGTAGATGTACCACAGCTTTTTAATCCACTCACTGCTGATGCACTTAGGCTGTTTCCAAATCTTAGCTATTGTATATTCCATTGTGTAGATGTACCACTGTTTTTTAATCCATTAATCTACTGATGGGCACTTAGGTTGTTTCCAAATCTTAGCTATTGTAAATTGTGTTGCTGTGAACATAGGGGTGCATATATCCTTTCTGATTGGTGTTTCTGGTTTCTTGGGATATAGTCCTAGCAGTGGGATCACTGGGTCAAATGGAAGTTCATTTCTAATTTTCTGAGGAAACTCCATACTGTCTTCCATAGTGGCTGCACCAGTCTGCATTCCCACCAGCAGTGCAGAAGGGTTCCTTTTTCTCCACATCCTCGCCAGCACTTGTCGTTTGTTAATTTGTTGATGATAGCCATTCTGACAGGTGTGAGATGGTTCCTCATTGTCGTTTAACCTTTCCTTTTTTTCCTAATTTCAAACCATATTTCTTCTCACATTCAGCATCAATAACTGAGAGTGGAAATTACCGCAGCTTTTTGTTAGTTTTGGTTTTAGGCTACATCCTCCTTCCTGTTGGGTGAAATAATCCATGTGGTCATTTATTAAATAGCAGTACCAGCACATGCTCCATCATCATATGAACTTACTATGTTACACTTTTAATCTTCTCAAGGACCTTCCATGAGAGGCTTCATTATATTCATGTTACAGGGGAGAACACTAGACCTGTAGAACTTAATGACTCAAAGTATCACAGTCTGTGAGCACAGAATGGGGATAAGACCCAGATCTGCAGGAAATCAAATCCTCTGTGTGCCCTGCTGTGCAGGTGCCCGTCCCGTCCCCGAGAAGAGAACTGTGAATCCCCAAACCTGAGTCAGCTGTCCCTCCTCTGAATTCCCATAATCCTTTGAATTCTTTCCCCCTTTTGATTGAACAAAGCAAAGCTGGCCTAATTGGTTAGCTTCTCACCATGGGAGTGTGCTTCTAATTCATTCCAATGGCATTACTGGTTTCCTATGATGCCATTAGCAATGCCATCACCAGTGTTCGTTCCCATTCAGTGTCCACTGTCCAAATGCCTTCTTTCCATATTTTACTGGACACCATTCTTGTGAGTCCAGACCTAACTAGCCAGCCTGCATTCTTTATTTTTATTTTTGTATTTTTGTAAACAGTGAAATACTCTTTTCAAATGAACACTGTTACTTTGCAAACCAAAATTTCTCAGCTGCTGCTTCGGATACGTTGCTCACAGTAGATCTGGCAGCTCTGGTTTTGGAGTTGTCCTTGGAGTTCCTTTGGAGTAGCTAAATGGTGGTGCATTTTCATTCCTTGATTTCAGAAACAGTGCCCGGGCACATTTGGCACAAATAGTGTGGCTTATAAGGTAGAAACATAGTTTTCTTGTTGGATTTAGAAAGAGCTCTAAATCCAGTTCCAAAAGAGCCTTCTCCTAACATTCTGTGGATTGAAAATACCGCTTACTCCCCTGCTGTGAATCTTTAATGTGGGTGTATAAATTCTAATGCTTTTTGAAGAAATATCCATGTTATTTTTTTCCCATTACCTCATGTACATGTTTTATTATTAATAAAAAAAATGATTAAGAAGAAATCCTAGTAGTTAACTGGGCTGGAAAAAACAACAACAAAAGAGCCTAGCAGCCATTTCTACACAGAGGTCCTCTCAGTATGAAAACTGCCTTCAGGGAGAAACCTGTACTGCACTGCCTCCCTGCACTGCTGCTGCCATCTGAGGCAGCCCTTATAAAGGACTTCCTGAATCCTATTTCAACCAATAGAACTGAGGCTTTCCCCAATCAAGACAGTGCCTTTTGAACCAATCAAACTGCAAGGATTTAGAGTCCTCATTTGCTTGAGGACAGACCTTGAGGGATCAGGGGCCAGAATTTCTCTATAAACCAGCTCTCCTCTGGCTTGGGGAGCACGCTTTCTCTTTCCATCCAAGATTGCACTCTGCAATGTTTCTCTGGCTGGAGCTGAAACACTGAAGCTGTCTCCCCAGGACAGAGCAGCCCAGAGCAGACCAGTGCTGGAGCTGAGAGGCAGACCAGCACAGGGTGGAGCAGAGTGGGACAGAACTGAGCTGCCTGGCTGAAGAGGGGCCTGGCCCTAGGGCCACCGCACAGCTGTGCTCTTTTCATGGCCATGCTGTATCACCATTGAGCTTTTGCAATGAATAAACTTCCTTTCTTTACCAGACCCCAAATTGGGGGTTCCTGTTGGCCTTGAATTGGTGCCAGCAACCTTCAGTTGACAAGCCTTACAGAGCTGTAGTCTGTAGCTTCTTGTGAGGAAAGCATTGCTCGATATCAGCAGGCCCCCTGTTTAAAAAGTTTGAGTGTTACATCTGAAGGGAAAAGGTTGTGGGACAGAGCTGCAGAGATGGCTGGAAGGGACAGTGATTTCTAGGTGAAAGTTCTGTGTGATTTATCATGTAAATAAAGGGCAACATTAATTTCTCTTTGGAATAAATAAAACAGTAGATGATGAATTCCATCAACATTTGAGGAAACCAAGCTAATTAACAATGGTATTCAAAAATTGTCCTATGTTCTCTTTCCTAATACATAAAATTTCTATAAAATTGTTAGTGGCTTTCATTTCTTTTCCTTACCTCTCTCCCCTTTTTTCCACCCAAGATTGCACTCGGTATTGCACTCCCACCCCCCTTTTCATTTTTTAATTTGAGGCTGATCTCAGAAGATAGTCTGAATTTCTATGATATAGTAGAGACTATATAAAATGTATAATAACTGTTCCAGTTATTAAATGTATGGTGTGATATTAGGTATGCACTTAAACTATATGAACACCAGTTTTGAGAAATCATGCATGATAAAAGTCTTAGCATAAGACTTCTAGCACTTATCAGTGATTTAATAAATTTAGCTTCCTTTGATCAATTTAGTCACTTCTAATACTTCTAGTTGGAAATAATATCTTAGATACAAACACTAAGTCTTCAAGCAAAAACAAACAAACAAAATGGCAGGACATTAATTTTGTTTTTCCTACATAATCTCTGGTTCTTCGAGAGAGGCCATCTTCTCTCAGTCCAGGGTGGATTAAAGCTGACTCCTATGGACACCCTCAGTTAAATAGACTGCTTGGCAGTGAATCTCACGCTAAAGCAACAGTCACTTGCTGTGCTTGTGAAATATAAAAGCCTGCTCTCCAGCTCCCCCAGGGAATCCCATTTAACAGTCCTACTGTGAGCTTTTAGGGGTGGGGCCTCGGAGAATTGAGCAAAAAATGAAGGGAAAAAAAGAGAAAAAAACAGTCTTGCTAGGAGATACAGCAACTTGCATTTTTCACAAGTATCTCAGGAGATTCTATTGAAGAAAGTCCACAGAGGGCCTTTTGAAAGAATAAGGATACAGAACCTGAATTTTATCAGTAAAAGTGTAAGACAGAATCCCTTTTTTAACTATTTTTTAATAGAAAACATTTTTATATATTTGAATTTTTTTCTGTATTAGTGAGTAAAATTTAATTATTAAAACTTTCAGTGAAAAACATCTCACTCTTCCCTGTAGTAATTTTATTAAAAAAAAAAAAAAAGCAGTTCTTTTTCTTTAGGACAAGTTGTAGTAATTTAATGATTTATATACAAACTTTTTTTCTGTCTATTCACTCAATAAATATTGAATAGGTGATTACCAACCTAAATCTGGATACTAGAAGAGAATAAGAAATGCCTTCAAGGCAACCGCAATCAAATTGTACAGAATGGACTAATATTTGAGTACATAGTTGTAAAATTCCATCCCAGAAATGTCCAAGCTGTATTGAAATTGTCAACACACTTGTTTCCCCACAGACCCATTAGAAGCAAAGAATTTTTCTGGGCTCATATTCCTTCTTCCTCATCTCTCACCAGTTCTGTGGAATGGTTAAATTTAACATGTAGCCTAAAGGCATGGGATTGTCATTAGGCATACCTGGATTTCATTCATACTGAAATAGAGAAAGTCTGGATGTTACATGGATAACATGGGTTTGGAACTGACATAGGCTATTCCCTGTGGGGATGCAGATCCCAGCATGAATCCAACTTGTCTCTTTTAAGAGTAAGAATAATTGCATTTGTATCTCTATGGGACAGTTGGGTTTTGTTTAGCAGGGGACAGTACTGAAATGGTATTCTTGGAGTTAGAGTATTTATTCTTCTCATTGACCTGAAACATCTCTATTAAAACAAATTTTTAAGTTCATTAACCTTTTCAACAAAGATTTTTTTCAGTAACTTCTTAAACCTTATTATTCCAAGTTTCCTTCAGGTGACTTCTCCTTTGCTCCAGTTATACTCATTCTTTCCTTCTGCTTCATTTATAGATTATTCACTGTTTTAGAGCCTTCTTCTAATTTCTCTTTTTTCTCTAATTTTATTGTCTCAATCTATCCAATTGAATTCTACTTCCCTGTTAAGCCTTTCTCCATAACTCACTTTCCTTATCTACATGATCAACTCTGATTTATAATTCAAGACACAGTCAAGCTTTCACTTCTTGATACTTACCTGGACTTTTGGGTCCCAGTACCTTTTGCAGCAGGAACAATGAGACAGAAATGAAGGGAAGGTGAAACTAACATGAGAATTATTTCTGCCAGTGGCTGTAAGTACTATAAAAGTAATCTCCACAACTCAAGTTCTTTAACTTAATCTCATGTGAAAAATCCCTTTTGCTTTGCAAGGTAATGTAATATATGGGCTCTGGGAACTAAAGCATATAAATCTGGGGGCCATATGCATCCTATCACACTAACTCACTAGGACTTAAGAATATTAAGCAATTGATGATGTAAATGCTGGTCTGTTCTACATAGCGGTGTACACAGTGCAAGTAGTGGACAAGATTCATGCTTTGGCTTTCAATCCTGGCTCTTTGTGATGTTATATGATTGACTTTAGTTTCTTTACATTTTCACCAGCCTAAGAGACTCCTGATTTCTACTGCTTTTATCTGTTGTGTGACTTCATTACCTGTAGACGAACTCAGTAGTTCCAAAAAGTGGCTGCATATTACATCACCTAGAGAATCTTACAAAGTTTAAATACCTGAGCCCATCTCCAGTTGTTCTGATTTAATTCATGGTGTGTGAATGATGCATCATTTGTTTTTCAAGGCCTCCAGTGATAATGATGTGCAGCTGGGGTGGAGAACTACTGGTTCTAACCAAACTGTACAGATCTTCGAGTTTTCCCCAGCTCATTTAAAGTAGAAAGAAGCAATGCCCACATCCTCTGCTGGTGCTGGGAGCTCTCGTGGTAAGCTGCCTGGCCCCCAGAATTGTAAGAGTATGCACTTTCATAAGCCATCAAGTTCATAGGAATTTGTTACAGCAGCCATGGGAAACTAATATGTTGATAAAGCACAAGTATAAAAATACTTTCTGGTATTTCTTTCAGTCATTATAAATTTAGGCTTTCTTTCCACTTAATTCCTAACTTTATTTGATCTCAGAGCATTTGTCATGTCTCCAGGGTAACTTTCCTGACTCTCTTGATGGTCAATCCCCCTGATATAGGTGCTTCTGGCACTGCCTATAGCACTTATTTAAGTTCTAATTCAATGTGACTATTTCCCACCAGGATTCCATGAGGGCAGGACCTTGTGTGTTTTTTTCATTTTAACTCCAGGGTCTGGCAAGGAGTCTGAAGAATAGTAGATCTTCAATAAATGTTTGTTAAAATTAACTGGCAAATATGGACAGACTCAGGTGATGAATTCAAATAAGGAAGCCAGAATCAAGTGGCAGGGACTCAGGCAGGAAGTTATAAGCAAAGAAGTCTAAGGAGAAGATGAAAGGTCATGGTCCCATGGTCAGTGTCTGGGTAGGAATAGGGAGTAGGAGCCTGCGGAACCTGAGGGCAGTGTTTGGGTGCACCTATGGCTTCAGGAAGCTGTCAGCCTGTTACCCAGCTGCTCCTGCAACTGGGCTGACCCTGCCCAGCATGGTCTGGGAACTCTTATATGCATATGACCTCTAGGTCCCTGACCTGTGCAGGAAAAATTTCAAGACCTGAGTCCAGGTGAAAGTGAGAGTAAGTTTATTAAGGGTTGTGGCAGTGAAAGGAAGGAAGGGGCCTGGAGTCAGGGTCAGAAGTGAGCCTGGGAGTTGCTGTCCCTGCTCACTACTCCCCTGGGTGCAAATCTGGTCTGGATCCTTGGAGTTTAGAATAGAAGAAGCAAAGTACATGCCTGAGGAAATGGGGGCTCAAGCTGGCTTTTCTTTGTCTGTTTAATATAGGCAGGAATGTTAGGGGAGGCCCCAGGGGAGGTCTTAAGAGGATATTCATTACATTTCTGGGTCTGGCTTATAGTATGTTGATGTATTTAAATGAATGTACAATAGAGTTTGGGGTCATTCTCTGGTTAGTTTCACCTCTGGCATGGATTAGACCGGCTCTAATTGGTTTGGGTTGTTTTTGTTATCTATGTCCCTGACTAAGATGACTTAAGCCACCTGCTCTTATGTATCTGCTTAGGGAGGATAGAAGCTTGTGATTTATCAGCTGGCTATTAATTGCTCTGCCTGTCATCTCAGCTGCCTCAGTCCACTTGCCAAGGGAATTTTCCTTGTTTTTTACTAACCTCAAGTCTACCTTCACGTTTTAAGTGCATGTTGAGTTCCCAGGAAAAGTAATCAGGGTGAGAACTCTTTCTTTTATTTTTATTCTGGTGTTTTCCCTGAGAAACTTTACATTTTATGCCTTTCAGAGTGTGTATAATTTCATAATTTTGTTGGGCTAATCCTTGAGTCAATCTATAGTAGTCAAAGACTATTATGATAAATGTATTTTTAAGTTGAAATCTTTAAAAGCTTCTTCTTGACACTTTCTCATATTTTTGAGACCTGAAAACTCAGAAATCATAACGATTGTCTATAATTGTGTGTCCTTCCTTATAAGGTGGAACTTTTCTTAGACTCTTTCCTAAATTATTAACAATTGCACATCAAAATAGAAAATATAACATAGCCTCAAAAATACTTACAACCAAAGCCACTATCAACAGAATGATTCTAAAAGAGCATTTCTGTCTAATTTTTAGATATAGTTAACATGTTTGGCTCTTGCCCTGGCTGGTGTGGTTCAGTTGGTTGGAGCATTGTGCTGTGCAGCGGAAGGTTGAGGGTTTGATTCCCAGTCAGGGCACATCACATGTAGGAGGCAACTTACCCATGTAGCTCTTGTATGGATGTTTTTCTCTCTCTGCGTGTTTGGTTTTTGTGGAAATACTGCCTTTCCTGGTGATTTTTTTTTTTTTTTTGCCAGAATGAAGGTATGGGAGATTAGCATTACTAAATATATTTAACAGGGCACTGTTCTGTTTTTAAGAGTCAATTAAATGAACTTTTATTGAGCATTTCTGTCATGGGAAGAAATGAGCTAGCCTTTATGAAATTAGACATTGGTCCTACCATATAGGCATTTGAATAATTATATGAGCAGTTTACATTTTTAAAATTTTTTCAGCTTACAAATCTCTTTTTTCTTGCATGATTTCATTTAGGTTTTCACAGCTATCTTGGCACACTAGAAAAGAGATACATTTTGCTAATGACTAGTGCATGGCCTTAGGCAAGTCACTTAAATCTGAATTTCAGTTTCCTCACATGTCAAAGAAAAATAATGTTATACTTATCCTGCAGGATTTTGTGATAATTAGAATTTAACTCTATGAGGTGCCTAATTCCATGCTTAACAGTAGGTAACCAATAAATGGTTGCTATTATTTTTTCCCTTGAAATCCTTTTTTAAAAACTTTATTGTTGAGATTATTACAGATGTCCCTCTTTCCCCCCGCCCATAGGTCCCATTCAGCTGGTTCCCACCCCACCCCAGGCCCTAGCCACCCTATTGTCTGTGTGCATAGGTACTGCATACATGCATATAAGATCATTGTCTGATCTCTTCCCGCACCCCCACACATACCCACTTCCCTCTGAGAATCATCAGTCTGTTCCATTTCCATGCCCCAATTCTATTCCCGTCACCAGTATATTCTATTCATCAGATTTTTTATTCATTTGATTTTTAGATTCACTTGTTGATAGATATGTATTTGTTGTCACTTTGTTGTTCATAATTTTTTATCTTTACCTTTTTCTTCTTCCTCTTCTTAAAGAATACCCTTCAACATTTCATGTAATATTGGTTTGGTGGTGATGAACTCCTTTAGCTTTTTCTTGTCTTCTGGCACCCCCAAAATTCAGATGTTGGTACACTGTTGTCCCAGAGGCTCCTTAAACTATCTTCATATTTTTGGATTCTTTTTCCTTTTTGCTCTTCTGGTTGGGTGTTTTTTGCTTCCTCGTATTTCAAATCATTCACTTCATTCTTGGGATCCTCTAGTCTGCTGTTGGATCTCTGTATATTATTCTTTATTTCAGTCGGTGTATGCTTAATTTCTTACTGGTCCTTTTTCATTTTTTTGGCATTCTCACTAAGATCCTTGAAGATCTCACTAAGTTTCTTGGAGGTTTCTAGAAGATTCTTATGTAACATTATAACTGTGATTTTGAACTCTGTACCCAGTAGTTTGTTTTCTTCCATTTCTTTCATTTGTGACATGTTTCTTTGTCTCTGCATTTTGGCTGCTTCCCTGTGTTTGTTTCTATGTATTCGGTAGAGCTGCTATGTTTCCTTGAAATGATAGAGTGGCCTTGTGTAGTAGGTGTCCTATAGGGCCCAATGGCTCAGCCTCCCCATTCACCTGAGGAGGATACTCTTGGTGCATCCCTTTGTGGGCTATATGCACAGTCTTGCTGTAGTTGAGCCTTGATTGCTAGGAGGAATTGACCTCCAGGTCAATTGGCTGTGGAGACCAGCTGTGACTACAGTGGGAGATCTGCTGTGCAGGAGACACCCTTATGGGGCAGGACTTGCTTCAGTGGGGCTTTAGTACTCACTGAGTCTGCCCATTGAGAGTGTCACTTATGGATGTGAAGAGTTGTAATCTGGTATAGTCTCATACTGACCACTGGGTACACTGGCTCTTGGATCTCCAAGAAGATGCAAAGTCTGCCATTGCCTGGGGCCACCCAGCAGGAGCTACAGAGAGATCTGCAGATTCCTCCTCTTTGTATCAGGTTTGGAAGTGCCCAGACAAGGCCCAGCTGTGAAGCAAGGCAGACTGGTGCTGGTGCTGGTTTGGGGGACTTTTATTGATAGCTTTGGGGCTCCCTGACCCAGCTGCAGCTTGTCTGACAGGTTTTAGGCTGAGAAAGGACAGGCCATTCATATGCAAAAGCCACTGTGCACAGCTTGAGTGAGATTGTAAATTGGGTGGGGCAGGGTTTCAAGGAATCTCCAGGGCTGAGAGAACAGAAATGGCTCCTAATCATCGCTACACTGGGGAGGTCCCAGCATGGAAACAATGACCACTTCAAGAACCTCTGTCTGGAAAAAAGGCACCCCCATATTCCTGCCCTGATATCAGACAGTACAGTTTCTCCCCATATGTGTCTGGGTCCCATAGAGCCTCACCCGGCACTGGAGTGCAGAGCAAGTGGGAGGTTGTAAATTCATTTCATGGTGTTGGCCTTTTAAGAGGAGCAGTTGGGTCTCCAGTAGCCTGTGTGTCACTCAGCCCCAATCCGCACTTGTTTTTACAGTCTGTAGTTCTTACTGCCGTAGGGACTTCTTTCCCCAGTTCTGGAACCCTGGGCTGAGGATCTGGTGTGGGGCTGGGACTCCTTGCCCTTCCAGGCAGCCACCAAAAAGGCGACTTCCTCCCTATTAAAAAAGCAGCATACCCGGGTGCCGCGCCAGCCAGTTCCGCACCTCCACACCTTCTACAGTCTCAATGCACTTTCTTCTTACTTCTCTAGTTGTAGTATTTCCACTCAGCCAGCTTTCCTGTGGTTCTGGATGATAGTTGTTTTGTATTTTAGTTGCAATTTTGATGTGGTTGTGGGAGGCAGCAAGTACAGCCGTTTACCTATGCCACCATCTTGGTTTCTCTCCTGGTTGCTATTATCATCATTCCATTAATCTTTAGGGGTGGAAAAAGTTTCATATAGATTGTGAGCCTTATTAAGGAGTAGTTTTTTGAAACTCAGAAATGGCTTCCTTAGGAAGCATTGAGTTTCTTATGAGACATAGTCAATCACAAATTTAACCACATATTGGCAGGGCTGGGGTAGAGAATTAGGTTGTTTACTAATAAATACTTATTGAGCCCCAAATATGACCTTTGTTGTCCCTTGCAGTTCTGAAATTCTCTTACTTGACTCAGGCATTTTTTTATTTACCTAGAAGCCTTCTCTCAAATCCTTTTCTAGGATAATGTGCATTATACTTATAACAGCAACAAAGTTATAAGGTTCTGTTTCTATGTGAGATAGATAGATAGAACTGAACACTCAAATGAAAAAAATAATAATTCTGAAATAACAATAGCTAGCACTATGTGTTATTTTTTCAAAGTCTTTTCACATTTATCTTCTAATATTATTTTGTCTCTTAATATCCCTGAGCAACAAGTAAAGTAATTTAAATAAAATTTCCTGATAAGATAGGTCGGTAAAAAGTAATGCATTAATTTATTAGGTATGGATTATAAATTATAAGTAGAATTGGGACAAAAATATCTCTCCAGACAATGTCATGCTTATATGGGGAATAATAACAAACATCTGGGAAGTGGTACAGGTGAGCTTTCAACCTAGATCTTCTGAGTATGACTTCATTTTTCTTTTTGCTATACCACATCACTTCCTACTATTCTTAAATGAATTACTAAATATTCTTAAAGGAATGATAATGTCTTTCAGAGGGATTCAATAGGTTGACACATTGATAAAACTCTCTGAAAATACTAGAGAGCAATTTAAGCATGTTGTTGCAAATTATTATTAATGTACCATGCTTCTGACTACTTGATTCATGTGGCACCTCTGGGATGTATTGATGCTATTTTGGACTTGATGTGCTTCTGAATCCAAATATTTATGCTTCTTACCAGTTATAGAAAAATTTCAGCCATTATTTCCTTTAATCATTTTTCTCCCACAGTCTCAGGATTCTCTAGCTTACAGACAACTGATTAGAAATTATTGCAAATGATTTGAAGCATATTAAAACTGATTATATCCTCCAAATCTCTTCATCTCTTTTATTTTTAAATTTCTAATTATTTGTGGCATGTTTTATATAATTTCTGCAGATGTACTTTCAGTGCAGATCTTCTTTCTCTAGTTCCATAAGGAAGAGGTGGAGGTCAAAATGATTTGAGGCCATTTTTCTTTTCTAACATATGCATTTAGTGCAATAAATTTAAACATACTGCTATTGCTGCATGCCATACATTTTTATATGTTAATTTTTAAATAAAGTTCAAAAATTTTTACTTCCCTTTTTATTTCTGTTTTGATTCATAGGATCTTCAGCAATGAATACTTTTGTTTTCAAATATTTGGGGATTTTCCAGAGATATTTCTGTTATTGGTTTTGACATTCATATGTTTAATGAATATGATTTCATTGACTTGGATTCTTTTAAATGTATCAAGATTTGTTGATGACCCAGGTGTTAATCTAGCTGCATAATTATTCCATGTTCAATTGAAAAGACTGTGTTTTCTATTGTTTTTGTGCATTGTGTTAATGTTAGATCAATCTGTTAAATTAGGGTGATTGTGTTCCTCAACCATTCTTTATTTTTATTGATATTCTACCTATTGGTCTTACCAATTTTTTTAAAAGGTTATTGAAATATCTGATGAAAATTATGGATTTGTCTATTTTTCCTTTCAGTTCTATCAGCTTCTTCATGTACTTTAAGGTTTTCTTAAATACATACACTTTAGGGTTCTGTGTCCTCTTGATGTATTGAATCCTTTATCATGATGAAATGAACTTCTCTATTCTTAACATTTTTGTTTCCCAAATTGAATTTGTCTAATATGAAAACAGACACTCCAGCTTGTTCAAAGATTAATATTAGCATGGTATATATTTTATCATTTTTTATTTTTAATTTTTTGTGCCTTTGTATTTAAAGTGGTTTTTGTAAATACTGTATATCTAGGTGTTACTTTTTTTTTTTGCTTAAAGTATTACAAAGGGTATTACATATGTGTCCATTTTTTCCCCTCACCCTAGACAGTCCCCTAGCCTCCTCTATCCCCCAGTGTCTTATGTCCATTGGTTATGCTTATATGCATGCATACAAGTCCTTTGGTTGATCTCTTACTCCCCTACCTCC
>NW_006287255.1:352735-373002 GCF_000327345.1 Myotis davidii | reverse complement strand
TGGTGTATAGAAATGCCTCAGATTTCTTGGTGTTAATTTTTTATCCTGCTACATTCCCAAATTCATGTATTAAGTCTAGTAGCTTTTTGATGGACTCTCTAGGGTTTTGTATGTATAATATCATGCCCTCTGCAAATAAGGACAGTTTTACTTCCTCTTTTCCAATTTGGATGCCTTTTATTTCTTCTTCTTACCTAATTGCAATGGCTAACACTTCCAGTACTATGTTGAACAGGAGTGGTGAGAGGGGGCATCCCTGTCTTGTTTGATGTTACCTTTTAATCCAATCTGGCAATCTCTGCCTTTTTATATGTGTCATTAGAACAGTTAAATTAAACTAATTATGGATGTGTGTGAGCTTAAATGTTGCTATTAGTTTGTTGTTGTTTTTTTGTCTTGCCTGTTCTCTGTTATTTCCCATCCCCTCATTTTATTCCCTCTTTTGGCCTAGCTGTATATTGTTAAGATTTTATTTTATTTCCTTTATTTGAATTATTATTCATAGCTGTAAGTATTGTTTTACTAGTTCTTTTAGGGCTTATAGTATACATCTTTAACTGTCTCTGAGCTATCTTCAAGTGACGTTATATTCTTTCATGTATAACATGAAAATCTTACAGTATTTTTCAGTTTTTCTCTTCTGTTCTTTGTGCTATTGTTGTCATGCATTTTATTTCTACATACGATATAAATCCACAAACAGTATTAATTTTTTTTTACTTCATGTAATCAATTATGTTTCACATGAGTACAATAATAACTTCTTTTTATATTTATCTATGTAATTACTATGTTTTATCCTTTCTTTTTAATAGACCCAGGTTTCAGAAGCTATCATTTTCATCTGATTGAAGAACTTTCTTTAACATTTCTTTTAGTTAAGGTTTGCTGGTAATGAATTATTTTATCTTTTGTAATCTGAAAAAAAAATATTTATAACGTTTTTATTTTTGAAATATATTTTCTCTGTGTAAAGAATTTTAAAATGTGTTTTTGCTACCTCAAATTTTCATTGTTTCAAAGAGAAATCTGCCTTCATTCTTTTTTTTTAATAAGAGAAAAGTGGCCAAATTTAATTACATGCATATGTATAGGAACCCCACATACGTGAGAGAGTCAAAGACCCCATATACATGAGAGATTCATAGAGAGAAAGGGGAAATTACATATATATGACATTCTGAGTTAAGGGTCACCTTGAGGCTTCAGTGGGGCGAGGAAAGTCACTGCAGGACAATAAAGAAAAGCAGATATTCAGTCATTAGCAGTTTGCCCTGCTATATAGTTAGGTCAAAAAGTGTTATGTCTGATCATCTCTTGGGCAAGTCTCCTAATTCAAACTCTTCTAGGTGGTTAACCCCTTCCCTGGCAGAAACGTGTATACTCGTTTTCACAAAATGTTCTTTTTCAGTCGTCGACGAGTATACTAAGAAAATATGGTAAAAAAATATGGTTTATAGGAAGACGAGTTACAAACTGTTTTCATAACCAGCATCAAAAATACTATATAGAACCAAAATAAAAAAATTAGTCTGAAAAAGAAACGTTTTTAACCAAAGAATTATTGGGGAAGGGGTTAAGGGTAGGCAGAACTTTCTCTCTTGAGCCTGCATAGTCTCAGTTGCCTTTAGCTCAAAACAATCTGCATAGCATATATTTTTTTAGCCTTTTCAAACAAAGGAGCCCGATGATAAAGTTGCATGTGAGACAACATGAACATTCCTCAAAGTTCTAATCATCTATAATATTAAAAGGTAATATGCTAATTAACCAGATGACCTTCCATACGAAGCCAGGGCTGTGAGGGAAGCACAGGTCCCAGGTGTCTGCCAGCGTCTGGAGGGAAGCCCAGGTCCTGGGTGCCGGCAGCCAGGGGAAGGAAGGCCTACTCTTATACCTGCCTTCATTCTTATTTAATTTTAAAACTTTATATCACACTGGTTTTTCTATAGGGTGTCCCAAAATTCACGCAAGAAGTAATTTTGATATAAAACACAGGTTTATAATTAAAAATTGTAAATTTTTATTGATTCATAAAGTACATAGTATAGAGTTATGTATGGAATAACACATCAGGTAAATGGCCTCACTGCTTTGCTGGCACATACACAAAGCCGTGGTCTTCATTGATCTTCATTGTCCCTGCTCCTGGGCCATAATTGATACTTGGTAATGCTTATCACATTGAAGGGATTGAAATCAAAGGGCAACAGATATTAGAATCTAATTCAATAAACCAAGTAAAATTAGGCTTTTATTTGTTGTTGTTGTTAATGCTCACGCATAATTCAAATCTTGCATGAATTTGGGGACACCCTATAGAATAAAATTTCAAACTTAAACTATTTAAGCTAAAAGACCTAATTCCATTGTGTTAGGAGAAGACACTGAGTACCTAAGTCTTTAAATGACTGTTCAAGTATATAGGTCATATTTCTGTTACACACAATTGACCACCATGATAATTGGGTAATTATAGGAATTTGTGAATCAAGGCCTTGCCTCCCACCAAGACTGACAAAATGAGTGACTTGGTTTTGGGTTTTTTTTTCAAAGAAGGTTTGGATGATGGAAGCCAGAAAAATGAAATGTGACTCTTTCACAATGTCCAGTCTCTTGATTTCCCTGTCTGGATTTTCCACAACCGGAACTAGGATTTTGAGTGCACATAGAACAGTGATCCCAAAGTGTGTTCCACATCAGATTCAAGATAGCGTGTGAAGGTTACAAGTGTTCCATGGCCGTATGTTTGGAAATACTACATCCTATAGCTCATTTTTGGAGTTTCACAATGCACATTTATAGATCACAGATGCTAAGAAGGCCTGCAGTAAACAAACATATTTAACTCTGTTCTCTAAGTTTCTCATATTTATTTAACTACAAAACATTTATTCATGTAACACTATATGGACTGGAGTAGTATAACAATATTTGGATTTTATGTCCATCAGAACCCAAAGAGTCTTACCAGACCCTGAATCTTCATAGGGTTTATCTACCATCCTCTGGATTCATGAGTTTTTCAGTCTTTCAGCATGCTACAAGCCTGGTATTACTTGGCCTAATCAATGTAAAGTTAATGTGATACTTTGTGGTATGTCCAGAACTCTTTGAACTATATTATAGGTAGGATAGTCAATCTTGTGAGGGGGAAACTATCAATATATATTATTGTTGATTCTATGGAAATATAAGCTGTTCATAATTCTCTTTTTTGATTGAGAGAGGAAAAAGTGCTGTTTATCAGTTTTAAATGGTTCTCTTGGATTCTATCTGTTTTCTTCACAATAATGAATTAACTTATTCTACTCTTCTTTCTTCCTATTCTTCCCATTTTTTGCTTGCATTCTTTCTACTTTTTCAGAATACATCCTTCATATACTATTCTATACACTCAATGACTTCATCTTTGTTTTGGCCTTATATCGAAGGTTAAATGTATTGACTTCTCAGCATCAATTTGTTTCCTGAAATTTCCCCAGTTGTCTTTTGGAAAACTGAAGTCTATCCTTTAGTAGATTCCTCAGAAATGTGAGATCTCACAATAATTGAACCTTTTTTTATAGTTTTGGTATTTGAAAAACTATTTGACTGGATATAAAATCCTTGTCTTCTGCTTCTTCTTTCAAGTTTATTGGAAATTGTGTTCCATTATCACTCTTGGGAAGGGACATGAGAGTCTACTTTTCTAAGGCTTGTAAGTAATTACATTTTTGTCTGGTGACCATAAAAATTATCTTATTTGACTTTTGCTCAGGTCAATGTTGACATTTACATGGTGGGACATTTCAATGTAAAGATTTACATTTTCTCTTATTTCTGTAACATCTTTAATTATATTTTTGTTTATTTGTTTTTTTTCTGTTCTTTTGCTTCTGCACAATATTTTGGGAACTGTGATAATGTATGTTAGGACATTTTGCATGTCTTCCATTTTAGCAAAATTTTGGGGATCCTGTATATTTTTTTTATCTTATTTTTATTTTCTGGTGTGTATGTTTTACCTTTTAAATGCACGTGATAAAATTGAATTTGGATCTCTTCTTTCTTGCCATTAGTATTTATTCTCTATTTCTTAAATGATTTTGTCTTTTCTCAGATTTCTTCCTAAGTTTAATAAATCTCATTAAATTTGTTTCTTTTGTATGTATATTGAATTTTGTTCTTATGTTTTGAATTTCTAATTCTAGACTTTTTTTATTTTTAGATAAATATATACCTCCAAATGCTTGAGATTTAGTTCAGTTTAGAGTGCCATGTTACAATTTTCTGCTTCAGAGTCATTTTTAGAGAATACTTATGAAATATTAATAATTTGAAAAAAATTATATTAGATTATGATAAGTAGGAGAGATACTACATAAAATGGTAACAGAGTGCCCATCCATCTCACCTATGTTTTCTAGGTGTAGTTAAGGGTTTAGTTAAAAAAAAAAATAAAACATTTATGTAACCAAATGTCTAACTATTAAGAATTATGATTGACAGAGCTGATGAATTAATGGTAGAAAGCCTCTAGTCAAAATTTCTTTCTGAATCAGAATTAGAGTTCTCTAAAGAAAAAAACTTTCAAATTAATAAATTACTTTCTATCTTGAGGAACTAGATAAATAAGAGTAAAGTAAACCTAAATCTAGCAGCAGGATGAAGATAACAAAAGATTATAGTAAAAGTAAATAAAATACACAATAAGAAAAACAGAAAAAAATTCAATAAAACAAAAAGTTTATTCTATTAAAAGATCAATAAAATTGATAAACATAGTTAGACTGACTAAAGGAATAAAGATGCAAATAAAAACTAAAAATGTTTATTTCATTGTTTGACTCATCTTTTATTTAGAGACTAGAGGCCCAGTGCACAAAAATTTGTGCACTTGGGGGGGGGTCCCTCAGCCCAGCCTGTGCACTCTTACAGTCTGGGACCCCTCGGGGAATGTCTACCTGCTGGCTTAGCCCGCTCCTTGGGGATTGGGTCTAAGCTTGTAGTCAGACATCCCTATGGCAGCCCAGGAGCCCTTGGGGAATGTCCACTTGCCAGCGGGGAGCAGGCCTAGGCTGCAGTTGGACATCCTTAGCACTGCTGAGGAGGTGGGAGAGGCTCCCACCACCGCCGCTGTGGGGGCAGCTGGCAGCCTGGCTTGTGGCTGAGCAGAGCTCCCCCTGTAGGAGTGCACTGACCACCAAGGGGCAGCTCCTGCATTGAGTGTCTGCCCACTGGTGGTCAGTGTATGTCATAGTGACAAGTCATTCCCAGTTGTTCTGCTGTTAGGGTCAATTTGCATATCACCCTTTCATTATATTGGATAGAGGCATGGTGCATAGGTGGGGGCCTGCTGGTTTGCCCTGTAGGGTGTCCTGGATCAGGGTAGGGGTCCTGCTGGGGTGCCTGGCTAAACTGGGTGAGGGGCTGAGGGCTGTTTGCAGGCTGGTGAATCTACCACCTTTAGGGTGGGGGTCCCCACTGGGGTGCCTGGCCAGTCTGGGTGAAAGGCTGAGGGCCGTTTTCAGGCTGGCCAAGCTTCCCCAGCGACTCAAGCTCCCAGCCTCTCCTTTTTATTCTTTTTTCTTTTTTTTCAGCAACTTTGTGAGTGGAGGCCAGGCTGGCGGGAAGCAGGTATCTGGGATTTATTTGTCTTCTATAATTGAAACTTTGTAGCCTTGAGTGGAAGCCACAGCCAGCCAAGGCCTGAGGAAAGTTTGGCTTCCTTCATTGCCAGGGCAACCCAAGCCTCCTGCTCACTCTAGCTCTGTGGCACCGGCCCCCATCTTGGTTGGGTTAATTTGCATAGTCACTCTGATTGGCTGGTGCACATGCCTTGTGGGCGTAGTGGAGGTATGGTCAATTTGCATGTTTCTCTTCTATTAGATAGGATAGGTATTCCTTGGCCAATTTTACGATGTTCTCATTAATAAAGATTTAACACTAAAAATGAAACAATTCTTAATAGCCAGAGTTAAAAGATGCCATTGAAGACCAAAGACGTTCCATAGGGACCTCAGTAGTGTTATACCTTTTAGGTGGGTTCAACAAGCAACAGAGTGAAGTCTACTCTAGATCTTGCCTAACAAAGCTTAACAAGATTGGAAAGGATTAAGTTGATACATAAGTAACCTAATTGTTTGCCATGATAAAATTTGACAATGTAGAAAGGAGTACAACAAAATGCAGGCACTGGACCTTGTAATATTCACAATATTCAACATCCAATATAAAAATTTGATTTATACTAAAAGGTAGAAAACGTGGCCCATAATCAGGAAAACACTTGGTTAATGGAAACAAACCCAGAAATGACAGCAATGATGAAATTAGCAGACCAGACTTTAAATCAGGTGTTGTAAATGTGTACAAAGACTGAGAAGAAAGTTGGAACATATATTTTCTCCAATAATATTGTTTGTCTTTTTACTTGCTTGACAATAGCATGTAAACAATTTTTTTATTTTGATAAAAAAATTATCTCTTTTCTTTTGTTGTCCCCCCTTCATTCTGTTGGATGTAAAAATACAAGTTGTCTCAGAAACATCTGCTAAAGATATTCTTTCCTCATTGAATGAATTTGGCACTCTGATCAAAAATCAATTGGCCATATGTTAATGGGTTTCTTTCTAGACTCTCAATTTTATTCCATTGCTCTATATGTCTACCTTTAAGACATTACCACATTATTTTGATGATGGTAGTTTTGAGGTAAGTTTTAACATCAGAAATTATGAGTCCTCCAGCTTTGTTGCTCTTTGCAAGATTGTTTTGGCTATTAAGGCCTTTTGTAATTCCATATGAATTTGAAGATTGATCTTTCTAATTATGTAAAAAAAAGTCATTGACATTTTGATAGAGATTGCATTGAATCTATAGATCTGTAGAAATTGTTTAGTTTACAGCTTTCTAGCAATTCTTTTATCCTCAGATTTGTGGAGTCTTACTTTAGGTGTGTGCAGCTTGGTATTTAGCCAAAGGTTCAAGATAAACTCTATGAAGACTCCTATCTCTTTTGGCATTTTTATCGTACACATAGGTCTATTTTCCAGTCACCTGCCTCACAGTTACCAGCTGGACCCACCTCCTGAGCTCTGACATCTGTTTTTTCAACTCAGTGTGGCTGCCAGTGGCGGCTTATGTTCTGCGTCCCTTCACTCTAGTCTAGAAACCGCCTCCTGGCAGAAAGCTGGAGCCACAATCGGGTTCACCTCGTTGTTTTTCTCCTCATTTCAGGGATCACAACCCTCTACTGCCTGCTGTCTGATATTTTTTAAAAAGTAGATGCTTTGTACATTCTGTCCAGTCTTCCAATTTTTGTGTGACTGAAGGGAAAATCTGTTACTGGTTATTACATTAAGGCTGCAAATGTCAGTGTTCAGTTTTGAAATATGATTATGAAATGACCTGTCAGAATCTTGAGGAGAGAGATTACATCTCATTCACACCTCTATTCCTAATGCCTATTATAGGGCTGGATATAGATTATGTTCCCACTTAGTATTTTGATCCAGATGTTTTACCTGCTACGTGTATGCAACATTTTGTTCCCCTTGAGCGTATCATTTTGTGCTTGTTTCCTTGAGCCCAAGCTTGGTAGCATACAGGTTTAATCTGGTATGTAAGAAAGAACTTTTGTTTGTAGTAAGAAGTCTTATGTTTTACTGCTGATTATTCCACAGATGTGCAACAACTTGTGAAAGTCAAATTTTATACAGTTTTTTAAAATTCCTATGAAAAGAGAATCCCTGCACTGCTTACCACAAGAGATTGCCAAAAGAACTAAAAAAAAAAAATGATGGATATGACTCACTTTTGAGTGGTAAAATACAGAAAAATATAAACTCATTGAAACTTGAATCCTATGCATTTATTTTGTATTCCTCCATATACATTCCATGCCAGAATTTTGATGAATTCCTCACACACATGATTTGCTCAATAAATTGAATGTATGCACAGACCTCAATGACATTTAAATGCTGTTTACTGTCTTTCATGTTACTAGGGGTAATAATGCTGAAACTAATGCTTACATAAATTTCCAGGGAGATAGAAATACTGCAAACATGGATGCCTACTCGGATTTAATTCCTGAAGCAACCTCAACAGCAGTTGAGATACATTATTATTATTTTTGTTTTGTTTGTTTTGGTGTAAAGAATTTGTTAATAAGAAGTACTAAATCCTATACCATGTTTCCTTGCACAGTTGGCCATATTCTCTCTCTCTCTAAATGAAGAATGACTCAAAACAATAAAAATCAATCTTTTGAAAGTAGATGCTCTTTGCAATTAAACTTTTCTGGCCAAGTCAGAAAAACTCACAGTATCCAAAGGGAAGAGCAATTATATCTACCGTGGGAGGTGTATGCTCTAGAGAAAAGAGAAAATGGTGAAGGCTGTAAAGGTGAACTCTCAGAAATGCCTGATGGAGTATAATTGTTTCTTATGTTACCCAAAAGGGTATTTGCAAATTGCTGACTTGACACCTCTCTCTTCTTCTTTGGCACGTTTCAATGACTCTTACTTTTCTAATGCATAGTTCCCTGGAAACTTTGTACCCTATTGACTTTCATCAACCTCCCAGGTGGCGCTAGAGGGACATTTGTCAAATGCCTTCTGTTACAGAAATTGCTTTAGAATCATAGGAAGTCACCACTAGGAAGGGTCTTAGAAGAGAAGCAGTCATGCCCACTAATTTTCAGTTAAGAAAATGGATACTGAGAAAAGGACACTGACTTCACAGTGTCTTAGAGGTAGTGAGTGGCACAAGGAACACTTCGTTTTTCTATAACATTACATTACCCCTTATGTGATAGAGGATGACATGGAGTCGGTCGTGTAAACACCGTTACTTGTCGCGTTTCTTTTCCTCCTTCCCTACTTTCTTTCTTTCCTTTGTTTTTTCTTCTTTCCTTCTCACTTTCCTGCAATAATTTTTTGTCTAATTACTTATTAGTTTTCAAGAAGTTTATGAGACTATTTTGTGTGTTTGTATGTATGTGTGTCCATGTGTTAAGTGCAAAACTGAATTCTTGTTTGTCATTACAAGTCGCAGTGTTTTAGGATGGGGAATGTAGAAATTTTCATCCCATTTACTGTCCACTCTTTGTATGGAGCAAGCCTGTGAATCAAAACTATAATGGATGTCTACAAACCAGTTTTCTTGAAAGCTGAAGTGCTTTTTTCTACTTTCGAATTCACTTTACTTTGATATCAAATGAAACCCATTTGGTGGAGAAAATTAAAGTAGCTGCATTTTTCCTGAGCACAGAAAAATCTTTTATTTGCCTCTAACCCTTTCCATTTTTCATGACAGCCACTGCATTTTCTTCTCTGAAACACAAACAAGTCAATGTAAGCGTGGCTGGCAGGCTAAAGTGATTATGGGATAATTTGTGTTTGCCAAACCAAACAAAATCAATCACCATTGTTTAGAGACCCACAACATTAAATGTCTATGAGAGGATATTTCTGAACTTTCACAAAATAGGTTTTCAAACACAGATAAGGGAGCAGAACATCGAATACCCTCAGGTACCGTTTGTAATTTTCAAATTTGCATAAAAAATATAAACTACACATATGGTGGCTTGACTCCATTGGATTAATGCAAACTAAAGGCAGCTTGGCACTGTTGAAATGATCATTTTAGTTATAGGTTCCCAAAGGGCAAGAATATATAATGAATGTTTATGTAATTGAAGTAATCATTTCAGAAATGTAACTTACTGGCCTATAAGGAGGGACAGAAGATCACTTCACAGTGAAATGGAAAAAGGAGAGAATTGATAGAAACAAGTATATACTATATTCCTAGCCATTTGTTTCTGAGTACATTAGTCCCCCCACAGCTGAAAAAGATATTGCCAAGACCCCCAAATGTGTGACTAAAACTGGGAATACTACTGAACCCTATATATTCCATGTTTTCTCCTGTACATACATATATTTTTACTTAAAGGAAGCATTTTACAGCTTCTTTTCAGCATATCCAAATTGCCAGGATCGCTACTCTTGTTCTTTAGAGACATTATTAAGTAAAATTAGGGTGACTTGAACACAAGCACCATGATACCATGAAGTCAATGTTATAATTCAGATGACTACTAAGACAAATAACAAATGGGGAGTATATTTAGTGTGGGTACATTGGACAAAGGGATGAGTGAAGTCCAGGGCAGGATGAAGCAGGACAGCGTGACATTTCATCTAGCTACTCAGAATGGCACACAATATAAAACTTAAGAATTGTTTATTTCTGAGTCTTTCCATTTAATATTTTCAGAACGTGATTGACCATAGATAACTGAAACGGTGGAAAGCGAAACCGCAGGTAAGCAGAACTACTGTATACTCAATAGAGATTGTCTCAGGGATGAAGTTTTGTGTTTGTTGGCTTTTGTTTTGGCTTGTTTGGGTTATTTTTCCCATCTATCCCAGTTGTTAAGCTCTGTCAGGGAATATATTGTCCATAGCTCTCTGCTCTGAGAAGCTCTAGGAATCCACTTCCCCTCAGGGCAGCTATCTAGTTGCCAAGAAGTGCTGCAGAAAATTCAGTCCTAACTATAAGCTATAGGTGCAGTTAATTTTAGGCAGTTAGAGTTAAGACTGAGTCTTCAGTTTATAGAATAACCTGAGTTGTCTTTGTAACTCTTAGAAAAACATGTGGCTCTTTCCAGCCCAGCTGTCAGTAGCTCAAACCATTTTTCCTCTTCCTCAGTGACTGTCAATCTTCCAATGAATTATGGTTTCATATATTATATGGCTTGGGAGATCTTTAAAGCAAGAGAAGTCCCTCCAGATCAGGTTCCCTCACAGTAGATCCTGAGAAGAATATTTTTGTTCTGGTGAGGTACGGGGTGTGTGCTCAGGGGAGGGGGAGGGCCAGAGAAGGAGATGGACACCAGTGTGGTTTCCCTTCAAGTCAACCTTCAGCCTGTTTCTACAGGAAGTTCTAAATAGTAATCTCACCTGATTGGTCTCTTTCAGGAAAGGGGGCTGGCTTTTATACCCTGGTATCAGCCACATGTTGGCTACAGACAACTATCTCTTGACCCTGGGAGGATGTGGAAGCAGTTCTCAACCTGTGGGTCGCAACCCCTTTGGCGGTCGAACGACCCTTTCACAGGGGTCGCCTAAGACCATCCTGCAGATCAGATATTTACATTATGATTCATAACAGTAGCAACATTACAGTTATGAAGTAGCAACAAAAATAATTTTATGGTTGGGTCACAACATGAGGAACTGTATTTAAAGGCCAGAAGGTTGAGAACCACTGCAAGGCATCTCTATTTGAGGTGGAAGCTCTCATTGGCTGAAGATTATTCTCTGGGAAAGGTACAGCTCTGATTGGTTAGCAACCAACACTCATAGTGAAATGCATGTTCACCAGCCCAACAAAGAGGCTATGACAGGACCCCAACATGGTCTGCTAAAGAGAAACCAACCAATGGATTCATCATTCCTGTTATTGATAAATATTGCTTTCTAATCTTTTAAAATTATTACCTCAATGTATTGTTATGACTATATTGTCATATTGCCTGTAGGTACATATATAGGCCACAGTCATAGAGGCTGAATTAATGGATCAAAAGGTGTGTGGGCTGGTAATTTTCTTTGATTTTTTTCCAAATTTCCTCTTATAAGTGCTTTGTCAATTTATGCTAGCAATGTTGAAGGAAACTCTTCTTCATACACTCATTAGAGAATATCACCAAACTTTGTGATTGCCAATCAGATGAAAAATGTCCAGGCTATTTTGCAAGTAGAATTTTCTCTGTTTGTGTGGGTACATTGGACAAAGGGATGAGTGAAGTCCAGGGCAGAATGAAGTAGGACAGACACCCCTCCCTCATCTCTCACCCCCTCCCCCAGCTCAGTGTACCACTAAATCCTCCTTTTTTAAAATCTCCAATTAAGAATTTTTAAAGGAAACTTCTCTGATCCTCAAGCTAAACCAGATGCTTCCTTAACACTCATCAGCACCATGTATTTTCATTACTACATCTCATAAATGTTTTCATTTACATATGTGTGTCTTATTTAAAAACATCTTTTTTTTCTCCCCTGGCTGGAAAGTTCTATTAAAGTGGGGGTTATACCCGACTTTTTAAAATCTTTATCTCTAACAGGTCCACTTATACCTTAATAAATACTAGTGGAATGAATGAGAAAACAGGTGAGTAGGTCACATTACTAAATGTCAAACTGGGATCTGCCATATGAGCTTGTTAAAGCCTCAGAAATTAATATCCTATGTGATATAGCCCTGGAAATATCTATATGAAATTTTGGATTACAATTTTTTTTAATTTCCATAAAGTCATATATTGAATACATTGGCCAGCTTATCCCATCCCTCAGTGGCATTCTCTCCCAGTGACATTCATCTTTTAGTGATTTGGATTTTCCATAATGGCTCTGCTCTAGGACAACATTCCATTTAAAAACACCCTGGGGTAAGATGTGTCATGGCTCTGTGGAGAGAATCCAGGTCCTAAGCTCTGATTAAGGGACCAGGCTTCAATGGTGAGATTTTATATTTCCCATTACTACACCAGACTAGTCTGTCTAGGGAGAATGATGACTCAGTCTTGATTGAAATTATTTTCATCTGCTTAATTATTTAATCAACAAAATAGTGATGCGAAAGAATGCACATGCAATCTAAATGGTGGTTTCCGTGGCAGAGCTGCTGAGCGTAACAATCAGCCCATAACGCAGACCTAACATCCACATTCGGGGCTATAACTTTTGACTGCCTACTAATACTTAATGTTGTTACTAATTTAGATCATCCAGACCCTCTGGCCTTCGAAGGGTTCTTTCCCCATTCATTGTCTCCTAACCAAAAATCAAAACCGAAGCTGAGCGTTCAGCAGCACAAGCGTTTATTCAGTGGCCTGAGAACAGAGAAGCGGGAGTCAGACTCACACATCAACTTCCTGTCTAAGAGAAGAATGGAGAAGATTACTAGTATTATAGGGGTAAAATAAGGAGTTTTCCAGAAATGGGTTGGTCTCTTCCCAGAACTGAGGTGCCACCCCTTTTCTTTCCTTACATGTGGTCTGAGTTGGATCTGTCCTGGCACTGGTTGGTGTGTCATTTGGTTTGTTAATGTATTATAATTAGGGAATACGGAAGTTCAGGGTTTCCTGCAGGTCAGATCCAGCATCATCTTGGTTCAGGCAGAATCTGACCCTCTTTTGTATTTTAGCCCTCTTCCTTCTCTAGTTTTTCCTATAACTAAATGGAAGCATAAATACCCAAGGTTTCAACAGCCCATGGCCTACAGCCATAGTGACAATGCGATTTTGTTACTTCTGAGATGGTTTCCTGTTGGACCTTTGTGTTCCTTGATTCTGCAAGTCAGTGGGCCTGACTGTACTACACAATGCTCTCCTTGATAGGAAATGCAGGGCAGGGGAGGAGAGGGGCAGGGGTGATATTTCTTGTTCCCTACAGTTTATAACAGATCCCAATGAGGTGATAATGCTATCTTTTTAATTTAACACATTTTTTTTTTATTGCAACACACTGTCTCTTCCCACCCCAAACCAATAACAAATAATCTTGGACCATTTTATGTCGAATAAATGTCCAGGTAAGTATGGCCTGACATGGACAGAGCTTTGGAAATAAGGTTCATATAACTTCATTCATCTTTTAGCATTTGCCACATCAGATTTTGTAGATGCTTTTTGGAATTTAATGGGTTTATGAGTTTGTTGTTCCTTGGTCTGCCCCATCATGAAGTTCTTCACATTTCATTGCCAACCCTCACTGGGTGTCATCCTTCTGGACCCCTAGCCATCTGTGTACATTGGGGCCTAGGGGTCCTAACCCATACAGCCTGGGAGCTGTGCCCTTGAGGTCCAAGGTCTCTTTTAAATGGCTCTAAATATGGTTAGATAGCTTTCCTTCCTTTACTTCTCACTTTTATTTGTCCTCTCCTCTTCCACTGTTTCTTTCCTCTAAGCTACCACCTCTTATTGTATTGTCACACTTTAAGCAGTAAAGTACTATGTGTAATGTCACGCTCTGGCTGCATAACTGCTAATATATATTTGCATAGTTGCATCTGCTTTGTTTCTTTTATAACAGTAATTGCAATACTGATTTTATTATTTGCATGTTTTCTTAGTCTCGCTCCATAGGTCTCTCTCACTCATGAGATCAGGGTCTATGTCTGCTATCTTCATTGATATATCCCTATCAATTATCGTGGGCCTGCATAGAATAGTGCCAAACAAATATTTGCTGAATGAGTAAATCCTCACATTTTGCTCAATTCCCGTCCCTCTGTAGTCACCATTGTTGGGACCCAAGTGTTAATTATGACAGTCACTCTTTGCAAAACCCTCTACAGATCAGCCAAATGTTCTTATGGCAGCCATGGTCTAAAATGAGCTGCTTTGTATCTAACACTTCTGGGGTCTTGGTGGGGGTTGAACAGTCTTGGAGAAAAAGCAATCTACTGAAATGATACTCACTTGTATCTGTTAGGGGTCTTTGATTGCTCTGTTAATTTTTACAAAAACAAAAATCTTGACCAACTGTCGGGTCATTTCTAAACTCATGTATGGAGACTCATATACAAAGGTAGCATAGGGTGGATGCTCATGAGTCTTTATTATCATTGTTGTTGAATTTGATTGAAGCTTCCCTGCTTTGAATTACTTAAAAAAGAGTGGGTTCCTGAGACATGACTATGAGGCCAAAAAGAGGAGTGGATCAAGCCTTATCAGGCCAGGAGGAGCGACATTTTGGGGCAGAGGAGGCCTTGTAGCATCGTTAAATCATGGTATGTTAACAGTCATTGCTTCTGTCTATGCATAGGATGGATCCAGGCAGCAGTTTGTAGGAAGTCTATGTTCTAAATCATCCAGATTACACGAAGTGACTTGCCTACAAATGGTGCTCATTAAGCTTGTTGAATGAGTGACCAAGTGTCGGGCCTCTTGCTCTTATAAGTAGGTACAAGCCTCCAGAAATAATTACGTGAGAGGCTTGTTACACATCATCATGCACCAGTGTCTTGCTTGCTTCCTTAGAACCCCTGAGATGAAGGACAGCAAGTGCTGCCCTGACACCCGGGTGTGTGGAGAGCAGCACTTTAGACTCACTTTTCTTTCAAAGGAAGCAGTTGGCTTTGCACCTCTGCAGCTGTAAGTTCTTAAATTACTCCTTCTAAACACATTTAGGCAGTGTGACCAGCAACTGAAAGGGACAAGAAAATGAAGGAGAGTTTTGTGTTACATGCTTTCCATTCCCCTCTCTCTGTGGCTCTTTCAAGAGTTGTATGGAAAGATCACTGAGTCTGAAAGGCATAATTTTTGACATGCCAACCAATTAGAAATGTGACTAAATCCTGTGGGGTTGTTGTAATTACTGAAATGGTGGGTGTCTAGACAAGTCTTTATTGTGATTTCTGCAAAAAATGGAAAGGTTATGTGGCTTTGCTGGAGGTTTCTGTTTTATCATCTAGGATTATTTAAATTATTTAAAAGCACATGGTTAAAAATCTCTAAGATAAAAATTTCATTGTGGAAGCATGGAGGCATGGAACAGACTGACATATTCAAGGTGGGGCTTGGGGAATGAGAAGAGATAAACCAAAGAACCTATATACTTATATTAATAGTCCATGGACACGGGCAATAGGGTGGTAAAGACCTGGGGGGAAGGTGGTTAGGGGCTGGGAGGAGGGAGAGAAGGAGGTGGGGGGAATAGGAAACATTTTGATACTATCAACAATACATATTTTTAATTTTCACTGTCATGGGTCCAAAATTTTATATTGATTTAGTTCATAATTTGATCATACAATTGATCTGGTTTATGATTGGTCATTAATGTATAATTGGTCATTAATCTCTGACTTTCTTGGTTCTTAGTGAGAAATTGTGGGTATTCATTTTTGTGCAGTATAGGAACCATTACGACAAGGAAAGATGAAGAAATGGCCTGACGGAACATCAAGTTTAAATGCCAATGCAAAGGTAGAATTAGTCCATGATTTTGCCACTTGGTAGAAAGCGGGTGTTTTTGTTTTGTTTTGTTTGTGTGTGTTTTGTTTTGTTTTTATGTTAACAAACTGGGATTTATCATTCAGAAACCACCAAAGCCCTAGTGCTTGCATCAGTGATGCTTCTATAGAAGGGTTCGAGGCATCTGGGCATCACCAGAAACAGATTTTATTAAATTCTGCAATATTCCTTGTCCCTTACAGTTAATATATGTAGACCGAAAGGATAAAGCTAAATTTCCACGGACAGCAATGGCCATCCTACTCACCCTAGATTTATTCTTTCAACAAATGTGTACTGAACACCTATTATGTTCAACACACATACACACACACACACACACACACACACACACACACATTCATCACACCAGGCAACTAGTACTCAAAGTGAATATTGTTTTTCTTTATTGCTCACCTTATATGTTTTGATCCTTTTCTTCACTGTATCTTGGACCTCATTCTCCAAACTTGAATCCTGATCTATTAGTGTATTAGTATATAATGTTTAAAAAGTAAAAAAAAAAAAAAAAAAAAAAAAAAAAAAAAAGTAAAAACTTTTTCTGTAAATAGTTTCCAACTTATTACTTACACTAGAGGCCCAGTGCATGAAATTCATGCACTTGGTTTGGGGGGAGCTCAGCCTGCCCTATGCACTCTCACAGTCCGGTAGCCCTCAGAGGATCTCTGACTGCCATGGAGGTGGGAGAGGCTCCCGCCACCACTGCTGTGCTTGCCAGCTGTGAGCCTGCCTTCTGGCTGAGTGGCGCTCCCCCTGTGGGAGCACACTGACCACTAGGGGGCAGCTCCTGCGCTGAGTATCTGCCCCCGGGGGGTTAGTGTGCATCATAGCGACTGGTCGTTCTGCCATTTGATTGATTTGCATATTAGCCTTTTACTATATAGGATAATATTTTGTCTACATACCAGGTTTCCTTCTGGAGACCACCTAAGTGTGAGTTGAGATTTATTTTTTTCAAATAACTAAGACTGTATTAAAATGTTATTATCAGAGAGACTCATATAGACTAATATATTGTAAGCCTAAATTGAATATATTTGGTCCAAAAAGAAATAAATGAGTTTTAACCATTTATTTTTTATTAGTGTAAACGCATTTGCTTTCTCCTTAAAGCCTCAAATAAACTAACTTGTACTTTGTGGGCAAATATTATGAGCATATCTTAGAATTTGTATAAATGTAATTTAGATATGCTATTTTTGTTTTTTAAAGCTTTAAAATATAACATTCAAATAGGTACTTTGCTTTAAAATTTTTTTGCAGTTTTTTTATATTAAACTAGAAGTCATTTTTCAGAAACCAAATGATATATTAAAATTAATAATATAAATTATAAATAGTAGTTAAAAACAAGATCGATCATAAAAAAGACAGAAATAGATTGAAATAAAACTTTCAATCCAGAGGAAACAGGAAAACTAAAGAAAAAAAAGTTAATAAGCACAAAATATATTTGACTGTAGAAGGTAGACTAAGATAAATGTGGGGATTAGAATGTAGAATAGAATAAAAGTATAATTTTATATGACAATAAAGAAATAGTACAATAATATAAGTTGAGAAGAGAAAAGCAAAAGAAATGGCTTAAAGCTATTTCAAGCATAAAACTCAATAAAATAGAAAACTGTAGCGTGCGAAGAAATACAGGGTTATGTGTTGCTTTCTTCTTTTATATCCCCTTTTTTGTGTGTGGTGAAGAGGTCAGCTTTGTTCTATTAATTGCTGAAATGTGAATTTATCAATTTCTCCTTATAGATCAGTTCATTTTTGCTTTATATTTGACCTGATACCTCTGTAACCAACCTAATTAAAGACATTTGTTTTGTACTTTGTAATTGCAAACATTTAAAAAATTTTATCTCTTTCTCTTTTCTGCTTTAAATGGCTTGTTTGTTTTAAGGTGCTGATATAGTTGTTTTTGTGGGGTTTTTTGAACCATTTAGGCTGAGGAAGAGAGGACTTACTAGTATTGGTGCACAAAATTCATAGTGGAGATAAAATCCACAAAATACAAACATTATTTAAATTCATGTGTAACAAGGATATTTTGTTTCATCTAGAATATTCTTATTGGCTGAAAAATAAAAATGTGAGTTATTGTTTACTGAAATCAGGAATATTGTAGAACAAGAGGGCAAAGGAGAGAGGAATAAGGATTCATTTAAGTCTTATAAATCTATTAGATATCTAAGTGGAAATGTCGAGGGAGATAGATAGATATATGAGCTGGGAGTTCCCTGGAGAGGTCTGACCTAGAGGTATGAATTTACAAGTGTTAGCTTAATATGCTATTTGGCCAAGTAACTGGATTGGAAACACCAGGGAATAAGTGTAGATAGAGCAATAGTTCAAGGATTGAGCCTTGAATCACTTTAACATTTAAAGCTTGAAAGATCAGGGGAGTCATTCCCAGTGAGGTTAGAAAAAAATCAACAGAGTTCTGTTTTATGCCCTGGCCCATTTGGCACAGTTAGTTCATCATTGTCCCATGCACCAAGTGGTCATCCGTTTGATTCCCAATTAAGGCTCATGCCTGGGTTTTGGGCTCAAACCCCAGTAGGAGGCATGTAGGAGGCAGGTGATTGATATTTCTCTCTCTCTGTCTCCCTTCTCTCTCCCTCAAATCAATAAAAACATATTTTTTTAATGAGAGAGGGGGAGTTATTTTCTAGAACCCAACTTAAGAAAATATTTCAAGAAGAGAAAGCAATCACATGTGGCAGGGTTACTTGATTGCTCAAGTAAGATAAGGAATAGAATTTTTCCTTTTTTAAGGTTTTACTTTTTTAATGAGGAAGTCATGATAACAAGATCTGTGTTGGTGGAGTGGTCATTAGGAAATACTTGTTGACATCAACCCTGTCTTTTAGTTCACCAGTTCTCTCTTCACTGATTCTCAATGGCTGTTCTTGCACCAGCAACATCTGTATCACTAGGGGTCTTGCTAGAAAAGAACATTTCTGGGCCCCAACCTGGACCTGTTGCATCAGAACTCTGATACTGAGCATCTGCCATGTGTGTTTAACAAGTTCTCCAGATGATTCTGATGTAAACTGAGGTTTAAGAACTATTCCTCTTGATGGATATCAGCACATTCTCTCAGAAAAGCTGTGACATCAGTATAGTTCATGCTTACTCTTCCAATTTTCTGCTTCTTCTTAAGAATATGCTGTTATATTTTACTTTGATTTTCTATATGACTTGTAGCAGATGTGTTTTCAGGACAATGAGAGAGAGAGAGAGAGAGAGAGAGAGAGAGAGTGTGTGTGTGTGTGTGAATGTGCGTGTGGGTATGGAGAGTTAGAGAACTATATACAGAATGTGTGTACATATACAATATATATGATATTTATCCTATTGTAATATCTGATTTAAAATATTTTAATTAATTCAGAACTTTAAAAAAAGGTGCAAATCAGTACCCACTTTGCAGCCTCTCCTAATGTTAACACCTTATATAACAATATTGCAATGATCAAAGTTAGGAAATTAACATTTGTACAATACTGCTAACTGAACTACATTCTGTATTCAGATTTTCCCACTTTTCGTACTAATGTTCTGTTTCAGTTCTAGGATGCAATCAGAATCTCACAATTCATTCAGTTGCTGTCTCCTTAGTTGCTTCAAACCTACATGAGTTCCTCAGTCGGTCCTTATCTTGTAGGACCTTGTCACTTTTGAAAAGTACTGGTCAGTTATTTTGTTGAATGTTCCTCAAGTTGTCTGATAATTTCCCATGATAGAATGTGGTTAAACAGTTTTGACAAGAATAACACAGACGTTCCCCTTTCTGAATGCATTTTGAATTTTAGGACATTCAAAAGTTGCACTTTGGTTGTAACTTGTTTCACTGTATTAAAATCCATTCACTCAGTCTCTGGAGTATACTTTTATTACACAAACTCATTCTTGGTTAATCCTTACTACCTTCTCTCCAGCATTTATTTTAATATTGACAATGTAAAGTAGTTTCCAGCAGATCTAAAGAAAATACAGCACAAAGCCTAGGTACTTTGACAGGTAAATACAGTTAAGAGTAATAGAGTTCCAGTAAGTTAAGAATGGTCCCTCAGGAATCTCTCTGTTCTCCTCTTTGCAAGTGATGAGAGGGATCAATGCTAATTCTGCTTGAAAATTGTTCCACCTTATTCTAAGCATTAAGACAGATATTGATTTCTCTGGCTGGTTTGCACTGCCTCTTCCCTAAATAGGCATTTCC
>NW_006287255.1:352140-352673 GCF_000327345.1 Myotis davidii | reverse complement strand
GGGGCAATGGACATGGAAGGTCACAGTCTGATTTAACTGCAGATCACTTGACTCTACTCAGGCAAAAGCATTTCTGCACATTATTCAGCCTCCCTTACCAGTTGACAACACTGTTTTGTAGGAAACACCTTAAAATACTTAAATGTTTTAACTTGCTTGGCCTCTCCTTTGGGCAGTTAACTTTTAGGGACCTTCTTACGGGAGTTGAGGTGGGAAGGGCTGCATAATTTTGAAGGCTTGTACTCTTGGGTTTGATGTCAGACATTATCCACCCCTGAACAGGACAGAATTTCAAGAGTGAGACAAACCAGATCCCAATTATTGCAACTCCCTTTCCTGCCTTAATGTCAACCAGCCTGTCAACACCGCCCCTTAATGCTCCCTGAGGGAGCTGGTAGAGCCAGGGCATTCTGCTTCGTGGGCAGCAGCACTGACCCCGGCCTGTTCTGGAGTTTAGAATGCACATGTGCATGCTATTAAAAATGCTTATGAGACAGTAAGAAGGGCTTTTGTATATATGAAGCTAAGCATAA
>NW_006287255.1:351191-351999 GCF_000327345.1 Myotis davidii | reverse complement strand
CATAATAAAGAGGTAATATGCAAAGTGATGGCCACCCCCATGTAATCACAAGATGGCCGGCAGGGGAGGGCAGTTGGAGGCGACCAGGCTGGCAGGGGAGGGCAGTTGGGGACAACCAGACTGGCAAGGGAGGGCAGTTAGTGGTGACAGGGCCAGCAGAGGAGGGCAGTTGGGTGCGATCTGGCCTGCAGGGGAGGGCAGTTAGGGGTGACCAGGCCAGCAGCAGAGCAGTTAGGCATCAATCCGGCTGGCAGGGGAGTGGTTAGGGGGTGATCAGACTGGTAGGCAGGCGAGCAGTTGGGAGCCAGCAGTCCTGGATTGTGAGATGGATGTCCCTGGTGGGATTGGGCCTAAATAGGCAGTCAGACATCCCTCAAGGGTTCCCAGATTAGAGAGGGTGCAGGCTAGACTGAAGGACACCCCCCCTCCCATGCATGAATTTCATGCACCGGACCTCTAGTCTTATATAATAAAAGGCTAATATGCAAATCAACCGAACAGCAGAAATACCAGTCACTATGATGCGCACTGAGCACCAGAAGGCAGATGCTCAATTCAGGAGCTACCCCCTTGTGGTCAGTGTGCTCTCACAGGGGGAGCACCATTCAGCCAGAAGCTGGGTTCATGGCTGGCGAGCACAGCAGTGATAGCAAGAGCCTCTCTATGGCAGTGCTTAGGCCTGCTCCCTATGAGACATCTCCTGAGAGCTCCCAGACTACGAGAGGGCACAGGCTGGGCTGAGGGACCCTCCCTGTCCCCCAAGTGCATGAAATTTGTGCACTGGGTCTCTAGTACAAAATAAAATAAA
>NW_006287255.1:327030-351134 GCF_000327345.1 Myotis davidii | reverse complement strand
AAGAGTGCATAATAAATTACTAAAACAAATACCAAGTTTCAGAGTAGTGAATGTTATATCAAATAAAACTTTTATGTAAGAAGAAATAGACACATTAATTGAACCCTTTGTAAGAGACAATCCTTTGTATAAGAATTTGATAAAAGTTATCTATTGGGAGGGGATGGAAGGGATGAGATAGGATAGTATGTTGTCATTTTTGGATTTTTGCAACATATAAATGGATTATTGGCTTATAGAAAAAGTAAGTAAATTTTTTAAAATGACTTAGTATTATAAAACCAAACTCCAGCCCAGTGTAACATTATGTCTTCTCCTTCCCTCCTGTAGTGGAATTCCAGATACCTTTTAGACCAAGAGACACCAGTAAGAATGAGGCATGATCTGCTCATTCACTATTCTTCCCACTGTGCCCTTTGGAAGAGTTATGATCTGTTTTTACTTGCCCTTACTTTCCACTTCTTATCCTCCCTGCTCTGGAGTTAGGAGATATGAAGAGTGATAGAAGAAATACCAGTGCTTTAGTTAGATAACTTGTCAGTCAGTTCTTTTCTCTCAGAGGTTACTGTGTTTCTGGCCAAACCTAGCTGGCCAGAGATGCCCTCTATGTGGCCGGTATCCAAATGCTAGCTCTCCTGGGGGAATATAGGTGAGTTCTTTGGGAAACCCTGTGAAGAGCCCTCTCTCCTCTAGCATTCTCTGATGTGGGAGATTCTGGCTTGACATTCATGACACTTCTATTCTCGGCAGAATACCTCCCTGCCTCTTGATGGCGAGGTTCCCTTGCTCTTTCTCTTGAGTAGGATGCTTGCTGCACAATTCAAGATGTACTATCTCATCCATTGTTTCCTTGTCATACTGGAAACTGAGTCATCCATGCTAGACCAAAGAGTCACACCTCATCCAGTTTTTCTCAGTGGTCCCTTTTCTGCTGCTCATACAGGCTTAAGAAGGCAGGTCAAATCTACTGCATAAACAAACATCAAATCAGGGAATAGATGTCAATCACCCCATTTGAAGACAGTCCCAGTCTCTACAAATAAAATTTCTTGGTATTTCTCTCCCCTAATTTGTTGGCTACAAGCACCCTCTCATTTCTGTTTCGGGAAAAGGGGGGGGGGGCGCGTGGGGCTCCAGCAACTACAGATAGCCAATACCTTATAATGATAATGCTTATATTCCCTCCAGCACTTCTAGTCTTCAGATACAGAATGGGATGTAGGATGGCAGTGGCTGAGATGGAGTAGCATAGCTTCTTTAATGGCCTTTCAAAATATCCTAAACATGCCATTTCCTATGGATTGTTTGAGCTTCACTTTGCAGTGGTTCTCAACCTTCTGGCCCTTTAATACAGTTCCTCATGTTGTGACCCAACCAGAATATCATTTTCATTGCTACTTCATAACTGTAATGTTGCTACTGTTATGAATCATAATGTAAATATCTGATATGTAGGATGGTCTTAGGCGACCCCTGTGAAAGGATCATTCGACTGCCAAAGGGGTCACGACCCACAGGTTGAGAACCGCTGCTTTAGAGCAATGAGCACTTCATCCCTCTGTCTTCACCACTGGTTTCTAGTCACCAATTCTGGAGCAACAGGAAATATTTCAGTTAACAAGCCAGATCAGATTAGCCTGAAAAGACTACATGCATTTAGTTTGCCTTTTCCATGACAAAGCATGGTGCTGTGCAGATTGTCACAAATGCCTACTGAATGAAAGGATGGGAGGTAGGAAAGAAAGAAGAAAATGTAAGTACATGAATGACATGGTGTGTTTTGGGGGTAGACCATTTTATAGAAGAATGCAAAAAAGAATGTCATTCCGAAGCATCACTTGAAATTAAACAGGTACATCTTACAGTCAGTTGTAAGGACAGTAACAGAGGATATGATGGCAGAAGGAAAGGAGGCATGCATTCCTATTGGCTGTTCTAGTGCTGCATTGCTTGCCTATCAAACATTCCCAAATCTTAGTGCAATCATCACATTGGACAATATGGTTTCCCAAATTCTGCATGTTTTTCATAGTATTATATGAGACATACATAAAGTAAAACACAATATGGTATTCTAGAGAAAAATAATAGAAGCACTGGGTTTTAGTCATTTTAAGTAAGTTTCCAATAAAAAATTTAATGTGTGCAAATGTGCTAAATTTGCATAGATATTTTACCTGCTTTGAATTTTTTGTTATAAAATAAAGTAACCTGCCCTATCATCATTTTTAATCCATTTCCTACCAGGTCACTCTGAAGTTTCACCTGATCAGATCTGCCTCACAGTAACATTTGCAGCTACAGAGCTGCTACCCTGTCAGCCAGTGGGAGGTCATCCATCCCAGGCAGTGAACTCAAGAGTCAAGAGAGAGCATCAGCCACTCAAGCAGATACCTCTTACATAGGCATTTCTTTAGAAAATGGTAACTTTTCAAGAGCCAGTTCTTCAGAGTTGCAAGTGCAGTATAATTTCACTAGCGGGTGATGGGATTAGCGACCTCAGAGTGGCCTCTTCCTCTGACATTGCATGTTAACAGACAAATTGAAGCTAATCAGAGTAGTACGAATGGTTCCTAGTGAGACAAAGACAGTGCTTTTATTTGGATAAAGATCCTCACTGCCTTTTTTCTGGAATTCTCCATGGTTGCTCTAACCTACACTATTCTTTATTTCTTTGAATTACTTTAAATGCATATTCCTATTGTTCACCTTTTTTATTGAATTAAATAAAATGTAAATTGTAAATTTTGTTGTGATTTTTAAAAATTCATCCAACTCTTACCCATTGAGACAGCATGGAGGGAACCGGAGAGTATTATGCTAAGCAAAATAAGCCATTCAGAGAAAGACAGGTGTTCCATGATCTCACTCATATGTGGAATCGAATGAATAAAATTAACTGATGAACAAAATAAATCTAGATAGAGCACGGAGCAGACTGTCAAATCCCTCAGAGAAGGTGGGGGTGGGGCGGTGAGGGGGTGGGTAGGAAGAGATCAACCAAAGAATTTGTATGCAAATATGCTTAACCCAAGGACACAGACAATATGGTAATGAAGGCCTGGGGCAGGGGCCAGTTATAAGGGGTCAATGGGGGAAAAAGGGGGACATATTTAATACTTTAAACAATGAAGATTTTTTTAAAAAAATGTATCCAACCAACTTGGGTTGAGGGCTAGGTGCACAGTATTGACAGGTGAGCAAGGTGATCCTTTAGTCAAAGAGGTTGCAGACTAAGGGGAGGGCAGGCAAGGGAACCGGCATTGTGGGTAGACTGCGCTGTGAGTGCACTGGGAGAGTGCACTCAGACTGGGGAGTGAGGAAGCACATTCTATGGGAGACAATGCAGATCGGAGAGTCTTACCTCTACTTCCCATTTGATCCCAATATCCTTGAGCATTCAGAACAGAGCTTGACAGTGAAAATCTTTTAAGTGAATAGATAAATGAGGGAAGCATTATATTTTCTACACATAGTTTCCTAAGTGCCAAGGAAACTTTTCTATAAATCTGAAAGTTGAAAATAATGTAAACTATTCTGGCAATCTCCTAACTGTAGCCTTCCAGTGCATGACCAGATTTACAAATAAAAGTCCACATGGGTTGTGATTGACCAGAAACTTCTTTAATAACCATCTGTCATATAACATATTTTCTACCCCATCTGCTGTGAAATGAGCATGAGAAAAAGAAATAATATATTGAGTTCCTACAGCTTTGCGGAGTAACAAGTTCAGAAATAAAGACAGAAAGCACAGTAGAAATGATGAATTAATGTCAGAAAGCAACAGGATACAACTACAAAATAAATAAATAATAATAATTCACATAAAAGTTCTGTCAGAAATAAAATAAGAAGGTGAAACTCCTCCTCTGTTTGAATTAAAAATACAAGGAAAGTTGTATTTAATTTTAATGCATTTAATTTCATTGTATTTAGGTTTCACTATTAGTTTTAAATAATTGACTTTTTCCAGTTCTAGTTATAACACCTTGTAATAGCACTTAAATAATCAATTCGAAAAGAGGATTGAAAGAATAAAGAGAACGTATCTTTATTGAGGATCTAGTAGGTGTTAGGCATTTTGCATTTATATTCCTCCTTTTTTCTTCCCCTCTGCCTTTCTTCAGTACGTTCTCTCCTTTCCTATGCTTCCCATTCTTCCTATAGCTGAGACTGCCCAATGCTCCCCCATATCTTCTCTCCCTTCATTTCTCAGTATGCGAGCAATGAATGTTGGCCAAATAGCTGCCCAAATAAAGACTACCTTCCCTGACCTTCCTTGCAGCTGGTTTCTGACCATGGGGGTTATGGGTAGTGGAAATGTGATATATCCTTAGAGGTGAGATGTCATGAATACTTCCTGCTTCCTCTTCTTCTTCCTAATGACCCAAATGCTCTAGAAGAACTGTCTTTTGAACAGTTCTAAGTGAAAGCTGTATTTTTTTGGTTAGTAAACAAGGAAATAGAGGTGGCCAGGATCCTGATAATAGACTGTTCCTACCATGGCCTAGATTTATTTATTTTGTTTTGAAGCATAGTAACTTCCATCTTGGGTAAAAACTGCTGTTTAAAATTTTAACCCTGCTATTCTGGCTTCTGTAAGCATTTGCTCGCTTAAATAATAGGGGAAAATATGACTACTCCCCATTCCAGACAGGCCATAAACTATGCCCCAGACAGAGTTGCCAGTGCTGGGCCAGGCCAGGCCTTGAGATATGGTCTCACGGCCCTGTTCCAGCGCACAGGACTTTTTCTCAGAAAGTCCGGAAGTCTCATTCCAAATTTGGAAAACAAAGAGCTGAAAAATGTATAAATAAGGGAGACTTCCACCATATTGGGCCCCAGAATTTGAGAAACAAGATTTCCTCTGGGCCCGCTTGTGCTAGCAAAAAAACTCCAAGAGGACTTTTGGCAATTTCTGGAGACGTTTTTTTGATTGTCACAGGTAAGTCATGGAGTGCTGCTGGCATCTAGTGGGTAGAGGCCAGGGATGCTGGTGAAAGTGCTACAATGCATTCTACCAGCCCCATGACAAAAGATTACTTGGATCCAAATGTCAATAATGCTAAAGTAACTAATCATCAGAGAGATGCAAATTAAAACGGCAATGAGGTATCACCTCACACCTGTCAGAATGGCTACAATCAACAAGTCAACAAACAACAGTGCTAACAAGGATGTGGAGAAAAGGGATCCATAGTACCCTGCTTGTGGGAATGCAGACTGGTGCAGCCATTGTGGAAAACAGTATGGAGTTTCCTCAAGAAACTAAAAATGGAACTCCCATTTGACCCAGTGATCCCACTTCTAGGAATATATCCTAAGAAACCCAAAACACCAATCAGAGAGAATGTATGCACACTTATGTTCATAGCAGCACAATTTACAATAGCTAAGATCTGGAAACAGTCCAAGTGCCCATCAGTAGATGAGTGGATAAAAAAGCCATGGTACATTTATGCCATGGAATACGAGGCAGCAGTAAAAATGAAGATTATCTTATTCTTTGAGATAGTATGGAAGGACCTTGAGAGTATTATGCTAAGTGGAACAAGCCAGTCAGAGAAAGACAAGTATCACATGATCTCATCCATGTGTGGAATCTAATGAACAAAATAAACTATTGAACAAAATAGATCCAGAGACATAGGAGCATGGAACAGACTGTTGAATCTCAAAGGGAAGGCGGGGGAGGGTGGGTGGGAGCAGATGAACCAAATAACTTATTGCATATGTGCATAACCCAAGGACACAGACAATAGGGTGGTGAAGGCCTGATGCAGCAGGGGCAGGCTAGAAGGAGTCAATAGGAGAAAAAAGTGGACATATGAAATTCCTTAAACAATAAAGATTTTTTAAAGGCAGAGAGCTCATCCTCAGATTCTTTCTGGGGAAGAATTAGGATGTACATTATGACAATATAAAAACATGTAAGAAGAGCTTCTATGAAAGGAGGCACTGTGACACAGTTGGTATCTCTGCTACTCATGCTATAGTTTTGTGATCTTTCATCCTATATAATAAAGATGTAATATGCAAATGGTCGTTATGCCCTGAAGCGTAATGACCGATCACGGGGGGGTAGGAGGAGCTACAGGAGGGCAGGGAAGCAGGCAGAGAGCTACTGGAGGGCAGCAGCGAGCTATGGTGAGCTACTGGCACACGGATTCGTGCACAGGGCTACTAGTAGTATATAAGGGGCCAAGTTTATGTAAATACAATACAGTTTGTTTTAGAATATAAAAGAATGCTGTATGCAATTCCCAAGCAGTCTGTGATGACAACCATGTGATTTTCATTTCCTAGACCACCCAGATTTTAGCCTGTGAGGTTAGTGAAGCTTGTCGCCTATGCTCTATTTGTTTCTCTGATTGTGTCATGAGTTTAAATTCTGCTTCATCAACTAGACCAAAAGTATTTTGAGGGCAGGCCCTTGAAGGTCATGATGATCTCTATTCCACTTGTAACAGCAGTAAATAATCCCTCTTTTCGTGACAGTGATGATGTTGTGATGGGATCAATGCTTTGTCACTGAACTCTGTTTACCTTTGGTATAGAAAATGTTAGTAGAATTAATGAATGTTAAATCTAGACAATACTTTAGCGCTTTCAGCTTTTACCTTTTCTAGTAACTAAAGCGGAGACAAACGAGGTAAAGTAAGGTGCTCCAAATCTCACAGCTAATTAGATTGTGAAAGGAGACAAGATGCCAGAATGCAGATATATAGCTCTAAATCATTAAAAATGCCAAACATAAGGACAAGAAAAGCTGAGGTCGGATTCAGAACTGACTTTGTTACAGAATTTATCAGGCAACCAAAAAATACACAGGAGTACCCAGAGATACAGGAAAAAAACATTTATTTCTAGATGTACTAGTACTGTGACTCAGGGAAGCCTGTTTCCAAATCCTGAGCAAACCAATATGGAGGAAGCTTTGTCTTTATATCCTTTGGGGTTTTTTTGTCCTCCAAATAAGGATCAGACTTCTGGACCTTTTTCGGGCTTTGCATAAAGCCACACCTAAAGGCCTGGTGCCAGCTCTGATAACGCCCTCAGGAGGTTGTGTATTGTTCATGGTTTATGGCCTCTGTAGAATATGAGTATTTAGGTAAACAGGTCTTGCAAGACCAGATAATTAAGTAAGGGGCATTGACTAGGCTATAGGCTAACGGGAATGTGCATTAGGGATACTGATTAACTAGGTACAGAGTCAGGCTGTTGGTGTCCCCTCTAAAAATGTCTTATTTTCCTCATCAACTTATTTCAATATTTGTCTCATTTCCTCGTGAATACTGAGAGATTCTCTTTTTGATCAGCCCTTGTGCCTTAAAATTCTGCCCAAACTTTTTTTTATGTGAATCACTGAAATGGAAACCAAGTCCCTTAAACTGAGTTGAAAAGATTCTTTTACCAAATCTCTCTCTAGTGTCTCATCCAGCAATGAAATTTCAGAACATTTAATTTGGCCAAGTTAAAAGTTCTTAGCTGTTGTCTTTTTCTTTCTCTCTCAGTTTTGCAGAGGGAGGCTTGAGATCTATTTTAACCTAATTATTTTTGACAGGCCAACTGTAGCAAACAGGATGAAATTATAACCTTTTCAGCTAATTGTTGTGATTATCTACTTAGCATAATGTGCCTGCCTGTCATATTAAGGAGATGCGTGCTGTGAGAATGCAGCTGGTAGTTAGGTATGAGGGGTGTGTCTTAAGATTTCATTAAAAAATTAAAAACATATGCTTTAGGGGCTGAAACATAAGAAGACTAGCACCTAGGTAATTGGTCAATAAATTAAAGTTTTCTGCAGACGATTGAATGACTAACCACTCTTTCAGTCTTTCTTTTTGTATCTTAAAAAGCAGAAAGGAAAGAATAAATTTATAATTTGGTGGGACATTAAAAGTCCTTTTCCAGGGAAATACCATAAAGAGGCAGTTGCCTAGATTAGGGCCAGAATGAGGTGGGGTGGAGCAGTTCTTAATTTGATGGAGCTTAGTAGAGAAAGGAACCAAAGTTGCTAGAGCTAAGGAATTACTCTCAATAACTTCTTTTTAATGGCAGGAGTGAAGTGGTCTTGCAATTCTTAAAATAAGAATATAAAGGGGAACTAAAGCTGTGGAAAACAAGAATGACACGTAGAAAATGCATAACTTGGAGAAGGAACCCTTTGGGACATGGTGTCGATCTTATCATTTTCATCAGGGGACTCCTCAGTCTTTTCTTTTGGTCCAGATACATTACTGGGAGGAAGGACAATCAGGACATTTATTATTAATTATTTTTTTCATGGAGGAATAATAATGACCACATTACAATTTCCATTTCTATTAGCTAGGGACAAGGAGAACCAGGACTCGGGGTTATGGATAGGTCCCGGACCAGGAAAGCTCAGATCTAACGGCTCTCTTGGTGTTTGCTGTGAAAACCAGAGGTTTCCCTTTATGGGTCCACCCTTGAAACTATAACCTTATTCTAATTGGCTCCAATATTATTCATAAGTCAAAGATAATTAAAGTGTGTTCAAGACTTTAGGGAGGGCACCAAAAGTCAAACCTTTATTTGGGACTTCCTGATATATCGCTTCCATGGTGACTGACCTCAAATATCAGTATAATATTTTTGGGCTTTGTATCCCGATAACCTTGACTAGTTTCCTTAAAAGAGGTGGTAAGTTTTGCCATTCTTCTAAAGTGTAGGTGCTTTCAGTCATGTGGTACAGAGCAAAAGAGGAAGCAGAAAAAATTTAACAGGTGCTTAATATCTCACATTTGGAAAAACATGGGCATATTCTGCAACAAACATGTTGGGTATATGTTACACCTTTGCAGAAAGAAATGATTAACCCATTCTTAAGTATGTATTTATTGTTTGCTTGCTATATGCCAGCCATTGTACTGTTCCTTTCATTGTACCTGCTTTCTTAGGTTCTTGTTCGCTAACAAGAGATCAGACTGAAGTTGTGGGTTTTATCTGTCAAGTATATGTTCATTTAATTTATTCATTCATTTGGATATGTTGATAATAAGGCCCAATAGGACAATTAAACCAAATTCTGCCCTGATCAGCTGCTTCAAAAATATATCAACTTTTTATAAGAGGTATTGGATGTAAAAATGAGGCTAGGTCTGAATCACAGGAATATTATAGGACTGAGAACATGGACTATGGAGTTGGGTGGGTTGAATTTATATTTTTGCTGCTTTAGAAAAACCAAAGACTGGTTGGTCACCAGGAAGCTGATTGCGCAGGCGCCGGCAGGTACTTGACTCCAGCGATTTTGGGCGCTGGGCTTCTAGAATTACATAAGACTTTACTAGCACTGTGACCTTGAACAAAGCCCTCTTTGGGAAGGATTGGACTTTAAATTAGGAAAGATTTGGATTAAGTAGTTCATAGTAATTTTGAGAGTGAGAAAAGAAGTGAGTTATTATGACCCCATGGTCTCTGTGTCTGATATGTGTTGTTCCTCAGCTCCACACTGTTCTTCCATAGATATTCTCTGTCAGTGGAGCTACAAGGCTGCTTACTGCCTTTCAGACACATTTTTATAGGTCTGCCAGTGGGAAGTGCTGGCAGGAAACTGGAAAGTGGGACAGGAGAAAGGAAAGTGTCTCTATTCAGTGGTGACAATAGAAATGGTGGTCACATCAACATCTTAGCATCAAACAACAGTGCTCCATATGAGATTGGGCTATATCAGATCTTCAACACAGAAATACATTGCAGGAGAAGGTACATCAGACTCCCCAGCAATCCCCTGTGTGAATGTTATGTTGTAGCATTTACCACATCATTCTGAAACAGATGGCCATAAAGAGAGGCCATTTTTTTTAAGATTTTTCTTTTTAAATCCTCACCCAAGGATATGTTTATTGATTTTAGAAAGAAAGGGAAGAAGAGAGAAACACCGATGTGAGAGAGAAACAGCAGTCAGTTGCTTCCCATATGCAGCCCAACTGGGACCGAACCTTACACCTAGGTATGTGCCCTGATCGGTAATCAAACCCATGACTTTTGGTGCTCTGGACAACACTCCAACCAACTGAGCCACACCGGCCAGGGCAAGAGGCCATTTTTGGCATCAGCCTTGTGAGTTAGGCTATTTTCCTATGGGTGTGAGGTATGTGTTGAACCTGTGAGGAATATACCATGCTGTTTCTTTCACTACCAGAATGCAGAAGTCTAGGAGTCAAGAATAGATACCAGAATGACTCATGTCACTAAGTGGGCCTAACACTCTTAAATGTTTTCTTCACTTTCCCACAATTTTGAACTTTTCTGGCTTAGGAGTTTGAGTTCCCAGGAGAAAAATTTCTAAGGATCACATCATTTTCAGTAAAATCAAAGTTGAAACTGCTCTTTGATTATTTTGAGCTTCTCATGCCATTGAAATAAGAGGCAAATAATGAGGTTACTGTAGAGGCTGGGGTTTATTTATTCTAATTACTGAGTGGAAACAGATTGTTGCTAATACAGAGACAGGGGAACAAAGAAACCCAGGGGATCCTCTGTGGTTCCTCCTAATACTTCCATGTATAGTAGTAAGCACTAATGAAAGGTTACAGAAATCCAGTAAACTGGGGCCAATAAGTTGTCAGAACCTTCACTAGTAAATGTTTAGGTCAAACACCTGATAAAACTCACCAACCAGATGAGGTATTGGCTGGGGCAAGGAAGTAAGACACAGGTTGGAAGTAAGGGAAGTTATACATAACAACTATGTTACAGAAATGAGGGCTACAGCAACTGCTCATTTGTCCTGTTTGCTTGTTATATGCATATTTTATATATTATTAATTTCCCATCTTACCTTCTCCTACTAAATTATGGAGAAGTGTCACAGTTGTGTCTTTAGGGAGTAGTATATCTAAGTGGGCAGTTAATTAATATTATCCAGTCTTTTTTTTTTACTTAATGTGTATCATTTTGGAGAAATGAATGAGTGCATATTCATATTTATGAAGATTAACTGCTTTTGTTAGTGTAAAAGCCTGATGTTGTTTAAAGTTGTTATTTGGAAGTTTAAACATGGGAAAAGTGGTGGGTGTGAAAGTGAGCTGCCAGGAGAGGACTGTGGCAAAGGATGTCTATATTTTCTCAGCTTCATATTAACCTGTTATACTCTTTTCTTGCCTACCAGGGCTAGAGGACTAAGCGCTGTGTCTCTCTGAATTCCCTTGCCGGCTGGCTCCCTGTCATGTTCTTCCGGTGGGAGCCAGTAGAGGGAGGTTGGAAGGCAGGAGCAAGGGATGGGCATTTTTTCCTAGTCTCTGACAGTACTTTCTAAAGTGATGGTGGTACCACCAGTGGAAACGGTGGACATGTCAGCAATGGTATTGGCGGGCTGTGTGGTTCGGTTCCAGATGAGGTAACTCAGATGCCACCACAGCATTTTCAATGGGACAGTGACCGTGGGTTTAGTGTTCTCAGCCCTATGGGAGGCAGCAGCCACCTTCAGTTACGAATTTTGTGACAGACGTACCTTCCTCTTTAACTTCACCAGATCTTTCATCTCCTTTAAGCCAAATACTTGCTTAAATTCCAATTTTAAAGGTACCTAGAATTTTCCTTATTGGGTATGGACTAATGAAGCCTTACATAGAGAATGCTTTCAGTTTTCACCCATTCCCTTCTCCTGCTGCTTGGATTGCTTAAGACTATTACAAAACAAGATCAAGGTGAGGGAGTAGGGGAGGGATGGCACAAAGTTAGTCCCGCAATTTTTGGTTTCTTTCTACTGAGTTCCAGGCCTCTATCCCTTATTGCCTTACTATCTCTGTAGCATGAGGAACAGAACTGCACAGAATCTACTTGGGAGATAGATCACTATTTTGAAGTACAAGCAGCCCTATGTTGTTTCTAAAATCAGTTTTGAAAATCTCTCTGTGTCTCTGGTTTAGGAGATGGATTGTCACTCCACTTTTCCAGAAGCAGCTCCCCCACACTGTGTTTTCAGGGTTACCAGATAAAATGCAGAACGTGCGGCTAAATTTGAATCCCAAATAAATATTGCACAGGTTACATCGTATAATGTTAAAGTTATTATTTTTATATGAAATTCACATTTAATTGGATGTCATGGAACTTTGTTAAAAATGCCTCACTGAAGCTCCACTCAGAAACCCTGGGGTTGGAGCCCAGCAATCTGTGTTCACAAACCCTCTAGAAATCTGTGGCATGAGCTGGAGTTTGAGAACCACTGCCCTAGTGCAGGCAAATACAGAGCTCCTCTAATGCCACTTCCCATTTCTCTGCCCAGGAAGGAAGTCTTCACTTCTTGACTATACTATTTCCCACTATGTCTTACCCAGTCCAAGAATATCTCTTCACATAACTCTTTAGGGAGACACTACTATCGTATTTCCCAATGCATTCTCAGTCCCAGAGTATGCTTTCAACCTTTCATACCCAGCTTGTGGAATCTAAAACCTTTTCAACAAAATGCTTTACATACTGAAATATTCTTTCTTAAAACCTGCAGTTTCTTTAGCTCTGGGTTTCCACTGAAGATGAATCAAAAAGGCCTACGTGGATAGAGAGTTCAAAGAGCCTCGTGTTAATGCTGGTTCCTGTTACCACAAATGCACACTTGAAAACATTGAAATTCAATAGCCAAAAGATGAAAAATGTACGACACTGTGGAAGGTAAGTTAAATAAATTATTTTGGTAATGAAAGAATTAACAGTGCCCTGCAAATCACATTTAAACTGGCCAATGTGGCTCAGCTGATTGAAGTGTCGTCCCATGTACCAAAAGGTCCTGGGTTCAATTCTCAGTCAGGGCACATATTTAGCTTGCAGATTTAATCCCTGGTCAGGGCCTATATGGGAGGCAACCAATCTCAATCTCTCTCTCTCTCTCTCTCTCTTATCTCTCTGTCTCTCTTTCCACCCCCTCCTCTCTCCTTCTCCTTCTCCTTCTCCTTCTCCTTCTCCTTCTCCTTCTCCTTCTCCTTCTTCTTCTTCTTCTTCTTCTTCTTCTTCTTCCCTCTCTAAAATAAATGAAAAGAGAAACAAGTAACAGCAAGTCACAGTTTATTCTGGCTAAGCCTAAATTGTGCTTTTGATCTGTTGCCTTAGAAAAATCTGCAACATAAAAATTCTTGTGGTAAATTTATTTGGGTTGATTTGGAGATTTTGTAGGCACACTATGACTTCACTGAGAAGGAATCTCATTTACGTACAGATAAACAATTATTGAAATAAAGTCATTATAAGTTATGATGTGGCTTATTTACTATCAATACACACCCCCTTAATTAGATATTGACTAGATCAATTGCAAGAAAGCATTGGGCTAGGTCAACATTAGAAAATAAATGATGAAGGGATCCTTGGCGAGAACAGTTATAATGAACAAATTGAAGTGATTTCTTTCTTACTGCAGAAGCAGGATTCATGCTTCCAGGACACAAGCTTTGAGAGTTAGAATTGTTGGGCAGACATGGACTTAAGCATTGGTCTCAAGCTATGCAGACACTAATCAACCTCATTACTAATAAAATTCTCATTAAATGAGAATTTTTTAGTGGTATTATTGGTAATTTAAAAAAATAAACATTTTTTAAAAATATTCCCTTTGAATCAGTATTTCAACCAGTTATATTTCATCTTCAATAACCAGAGATTAGGAAGTATTTATGTACAAGGAGGTTTCTTAAAATTTTTTTAATAGCAAAAATTTAAAATGGCTAGCTTGAATGTCTAACAGTAATATAGTGGCTAAATAAATTATGGTGCTTATAAGACAGAATCATTATATGGCTATTAATCATTTGTATATAAAATTCTTATGAGATAATGTGAGATGGAAAAGCAGAATAAAATATTATACATAAAAATATCAATTTTGTCTATATGCACACAAGTGTATTTATAATAAAATGAGAGAGAATTAAACATATGAAAATGCTGATAATTACCTTCTCTAAATGAAATTCTTAGTATTTTTCATCTTCCTAACTATAATTTCCTCCTGTATTTTCTGATATTTATAAAACAATAATTTACTACATTTAAAATCATTAATAAAGCCCTATGCTATTTTATCAAAAAGATTTTTTGAGCCCTGTGTGGGTGACTCAGTTGTTGCAGTGTTATTCCGTACACCAAAAGGTTGCAGTTCAATTCCCCATCAGGACACATACCTAGGTTTTAGGTTTAATCCTGGGTCAGGGGCATATGGGAAGCTACCAATCAATGTTTCTCTCTCTCTCTCTTTCTCTCTCTCTTTCTGTCTCTCTCTCTCCCTCCCTCCCTCCTTTCTCTCCCTTCCTGTTTCTCTAAAAACCAATATATCTTCCACTCTCCCATATATATATGTGTATATATATATATATATATATCCTCAAGTGAGCATTAAGAAAAAAAAGTTTTATTGAAATTTCCCCATGATTAATCCAATAATTTATTTATTTATCACTTTATAAAACTAGTTTTTATTGAGTGACTATTATGTGCTAAGCACATACATGGACACATAAATGATCTCAGGTAGTGATAAGTATTATGAGAAGATAAGGTAGGGCAAACAAACATAAAGGAATAGAGAGTGATGGAGTTGAGATACTATGTTGTTTTGTTGTGAGAGGAGGCCTTTATTAAGAGGTTTACAGGAAATGAAGAAACTGCCTGTACAGTTCCCTGGGGAAAGAATATTTCAAGCAGAGACAGAGTAACTTACAAAGGTGCTTCGGTTGGCAGTGTGTTTGGCACATTTAAGGTGTACAAAGAGGCCAAAGTGACTGGAGAGAATTGAGCAATGGGAAAAAATGGGGGTGCGGTTCTGAAAATTAAGGTGAAGCTACAATATATAGGATCTTATAGGCCATTACAAATTTGATTTTCCTATGAATGAGAATGGGAAACCATTGGAAAATTCCGAGCAGAACAGTGACATTATCTGACTGGTTTCAGAAGGATTACTCTACATTGTGAACAAATAGGCAGTAGAGGGAGGCAGACAGGAAGGAAGAAGACCAGTTAGGAAGCTTTCAATATGATTCACGTGAAGGGTAGTGATGGTTTTAATGAGAAGGTAGTAATGGAAGAAGTGAGACATGGTCAGATTCTGGATGCAGTTGAAAATAGAGCCAAATGGATTTTTTTTTTTTGATGGAGTGGTTGGATGTAAGGCACAAGAGAGGAGTCAGTATCATGCCAAGATTTTTGTTCTAACCAACTTGAAGAATGAACTTACCTTGACTGAAATAGATAATACCATAGGAGAAACAGATTGATGGCTGGGGAGGGATGGACAAAGAATCAAGATTTTTGTTCTGGATATGTTTAATTTAATTCAGACACTCTGTTGGGAATATACAGCAGAGGACAACTATATGCAAACAGCTAAAGTGTATGGAAGAGGATATAACTGGAAATTTATGTTTGGCCACTGCAATTCTACAAATATTCAAAGGGATGAGACTGGATGATCTAAACTAAGATGTTGAGTGTAGAGAACCTGTCTGAAGATAAGCCCTATGGCTTTCCAGTGTTAGAAGTTAAGCAGGCAAACAGGAATTGGCAAAGGAGACAGCATCTACAGCCCAGGTGAAACAATGATCTAGGGTAAAGGCTCTTGAATTTTAATGTACATATGAATAACGCGAGGATCGTATTGTTTTAAAATGCAAATTCTCACACTGCCGTCAGGGTGAAGTTTGTGATTCTGCATTTATAATAGGCTCCCGGGCAATGCCTATTCTGCTGGCTCTTGGGCCACACATTGAATAACAAGGACCTATGAGAATTGCAGATTAAAGTGATTTGGGGAATATTCAGGTATCTCTGACAAGTTCTAAAGATCCACTTAAAATCTGTGATCTTGAATTTAAGCTGAGATTAATCAGCATGGTTATGTGTTTTTCTAAGGCTACTTAACTATGAGGATGCAGGAGTAAAATAGGTGCTGGTCAGATCTCACCTGGGTTGTGTTTTCCTAAGTGAGGGTGAGGAAGGAGGGTGAGAGGGACAAAGAGCAGACGGAGTAAGGAAGGGAATGATTATAATGATGGACTATGAAATATGAGAACAATAGATTAAAAAAATGAAGGCATAAAAAGGTGAGTGATCAAAGGTGAAAATTTGGTAGGGTAAATGGATTGAAGGTTGCATGGGTTGGGATAATGTTAGGGTTGGGAGATGAGAGGGACTAACATAGAAAGAGTGGAAGATTAATAGGAACATGACATGCTTGAAATTATAGAGGCCTTGCAGTTGTAGTAATTTCAAGGTTCAGATTATGACCATAGTGGACAATAACTGAGGTGGAATGATGACAAAGCCAACAGTAGCAGGTATTGGAAAGATAATCTCTTTGGAGATTAACATCACAGAGCATTGAAACAAAAATGTGGAAAAGAGAGACAGAGTAAGTAGGAAGGAACCATACGCATGCTAAAATTTCAAGGAATGAGTAGATTTGCAGATGACTGCAATAAGGACAGTGGTGGAGGATGAAAGTTGTTAATGAAGTTCAGAAATATTTTCCATTCTCCTTTTTCAATTTGTTTGGTAGGAATGCCCCAAAGAAGTTATACCTGTTCATACAGATCACTTTGGTCCATTTTTGTGGGCATAAGATGTCACCACTGGTAGGCTACCTTTAACAGCCAATATGAGTCTCTATGCCTCCTTATCTGTGTCACAATGAGTAACTAGATGTAGGTTCTATTCATCTGGCTACTAAATAATGGTTACAGAATAAAAACTTCCACTGACCAGAGATGGATGTATTAGGTGAATGAGAAATAAACTTTTGTTGTTTTAAGCCAGTAAGATCCTGGATTGGTTGCTAGTAAACCATAATTAAGGCGAACTTCATCAATATGCTTAATTTGATAGCATGAATTTCAAAGAAACTTGACCTTTTCAGAGAGACTAGCCATGATGTATCATGAAAAGCAGGGAAGTCAGTATTTCCTGGTCTAGGCTTAAATTTACCAGGTGGGTAAGAGAGAAAAGAGAGAAATTGTATTTTTTTAAAAAATATATTTTATTGATTTTTTACGGAGAGGAAAGGAGAGGGACAGAGAGCCAGAAACATAGATCAGCTGCCTCCTGCACACCCCCCACTGGGGATGTGCCCACAACCAAGGCACATGCCCTTGACCGGAATCGAACCATGGACCCTCCAGGCCGCAGGCCAATGCTCTATCCACTGAGCCAAACTGGTTAGGTTAAGAAATTGTGTTTTTAGAAGGTGAGGAAATAGAGATGATTTGGGAAATTTAGGGGATTTGCTGAGTGTATGGGTATTTGGAAAGGGTAGTTAAATTGGGTCAGATTAAGGAATATGAGGAATATTTGGGCAAGGAGTAAGGGATGTCCTGGGAGTCTTGCAGTAATCAATAATATAAGGTAGAGGTCAGCAAAGTTTTCCTCTAAAGGACCAGGTAGTAAATATTTTAGATTTTGTGGGTCAAGAGTCAAAGTTAAAGATATTTTGAGTGCTTATATAAACTTTTAAAATGTAATCATTAAAATATATTTAAAAAACATTCTTAGCTCTCAGGACATACAAAGCCGGAAGGTGGGCTGCATTTTGGCGATTCCTGATATAGAGCATGACAGGATGGGGTCCTCCCATGGTTCTTAGGAATGTCAGCATGATCAGCATGTGATTATTTCTTAACATGCTCTCCCCAGGGCTGATTCTGCTGCGGTGGCTCTAACCTCCACTCCTACCTCCATTGACTATCACTGCCGCAGCACAATAAACAATACAGGACTATCATCCTTCCTTCACCATTTTCATTCCAAGTGCTGCAAGCACTACCTAACACTTCTGAGTGCTTGCTTTTCTTCTATGGTCTCCTAACTAGCATAGAATCATTAGCTCATTTATAGTTTACCATAATCCTGTGAAGCTCGCAGTATTATTTTCATTGAGGAGCTGAGAAAACTAAGACCTAGAAAAATTAAATTGCATTCTGGAGCCAAAGAGTTGGGACCCGAGCATGAGGCCGCCATCCTGACTTCATGGTCTGCTTTAGCACCAGGATGGGGCACGGAGGTGCACAACTTTCTCAGATTGAGGGTCTGGTCCTTTGGATCAGGGACTCACACAAGGCTACCAGGGCTGGCACTCGACAAGTCTAATGTTTATGATTTCAAAACCACATACAATCAGATATACAATTGTCTCCTTAGGAAAGACACATAACTCTGCATGCAGAATGGCGTTTTGCACATGTGGGACAGAAGAGAATCAAACTCCAGTCAGAAAGGTTCCCAACTGCAAACGTCTATTCGGCCTGATCCTCACCTGCAAAGAGAGTGTAGGACCAGGTGGCAGAAGATCTGAACTCCAGAGAGCAGGGGACCTGCCAGCTGGTGCACATGGCCAACGTGGACATCCAGGACATCCAGGGAGTGGCCACCCCGGGGCCCTCCTCACCTGTGAGCTGTGCCAGGACCTTCAGCACATGGAGGACATGGAGAAGGAGATGGCCAGCTGCTGCAGGAGTTCCAGGAGAGGGGCCAGCGGCCAGGGCCTGAAACTGCCGCCTTGCGCGTCCTGCTTGTTACCGCTTGTTCCTTCCTCACCCTTGTTCTGACTCTGAGGGCTGCAGCCGGTGGGGCCCGCCCCTTACACGGTACATACGAGTTGATAGACATAAGTATGGATCCACAACTATCAAGTTTGGTGCCCTACTCTTACTTACGAGGGGGGTATTAATTATAAAGTATTTTTTTCTTTAACCAAAACAGAAAAACATATTTGATAGTTCATGTCCATTCTCCCCCAATATACCTGTGTCTTTCATTGTGCATTTCTCCCTTCCCCCATACCTGGCTGGAATGTACAAATACCTACTGGGAGAAAACCTGCAACTGCCCAATAAACACACGCTGCTAATCAAAAAAATAATAATAAAATTAAATTAATTTCCCCGATACTTAGGTATCATGGACACCAATGCAAACAGCATTCTCCTTTCCACATAATGCCACACCTAAAAGTTACATTATGTTACTCCTTGATGCATTTCCCCTTTTCCAGACATTACTCATGTTTCAGCCTCCCCTGTGCAGAAGAAAAATTGGTAGCAAGAAAGGCAAGCTCTATAATTGGCTCTAAATGGTATGAATCCTCGGGACTATTGATACATTCAAGTGCTCTCTGCCCTGCCTTTTTCTGACCTACGTTATGATCTTCCCCAAGTTGGTTGGCACTGGGCCTGAAATGGCTGCCCTTTTGTTAGTTTGATCTTGTGATGTTAGTACTTGAAGTTTTAAATATTTAAAAGCCATGAACAGTTTGAGAAAAAGAGGACCGATCAAAGAAGAGGTATGTGACCTCAATTTCTTCCATCTATTTGAAGTTAACTTTGTTTTCCTAAAGGAAGGTAAGAAAGATTGAAACTAAAATAGAAATGTATGCTTTTCTTGTAGCCAGATAATGTGTTTGAGCTGCCTGACCTATCTTGGAGAAAAGAAAGGCAATTGAATAATATGATGAGGTCTATTGAAGAGAACTAGTCAAGCAGATAAGACACAATAAGATTAACCACAATAGGATACTCTCTGATAACATTTGCTGTACTTTTACTTAATATGCGTTAAAAAAAACAACAGGAACAGAATAATATTATTTATATACTTGCAATTTGCTTATCCCCTTATTCATTATTAGCTAGGCATCTTTTAATTTGTGAGCATCTTTATTAAACATTTGACACAAAAATTTTACATAGTGTAACGTAGTCTGAAAGTAACTTACTTTCTACATCTATGTAAATTCCTTTTTGGATATGTAGGCTATTCATAATTTTCATATGTTAGTATTTCCATTTATGTGCTAGCATTTGTGCCAATTATTATTTTCTTAGAACAATTTCTTACAGATTAAATTTTCATTAAATGTATTGGGGTGACATTGGTTAATAGGATCATACAGGTTTCAAATGTGCATTTCTATGCTAAAAGATCTATATATTGCACTGTGTGCCTACCACCCAGTCAAACCATCTTCTTATTAGATCTTAAAAGCCAATAATTTCCTTAAGACCCATGTAATCACCAAACCACAATTATTAAAAGTAAGAAGCTCCATGAAGTTTAGAGGAAGTATTACAAAAGATTTTTTTTTTTTGATCTGGCTTACTTGGGTGGGAGTTGGGGGAAATGGAAACATTGGAATGAGAGAAGGTAATAGGTAAATTTCCCCGATAATAGAAACATTATTTTCTAAGTTCTGACACTTTCTTTAGAGTCATCAGTACAGACATTCAGCTTCTTTCAATGGTTCTAATTGTCCTGTGTATTCTGTATGTAGCACATTGTATGATCCACACATATGATAACACAATAGCTCAATAAATTGTAGAGTGATGGTTAGTGTGTATGACAAAGGGTAAATTTTCTTCTGTGAATGCTTAGGTTTGCTTTAACATTTGGCATTGAAATTTTATCAGCTAATTATATAAGCTAATTAATGATTAATCTATTTCTTGACTCTCTCCACACTATTGCTGCGTTAAATGTCCATTTGAGTTTTTGTCTCATAAACAAATAATCACATTTTAAAATTAAACGGCATCAAGTGTCAGGTACAAGTAATTTTGGTAAAGTATGTGGATGTAAAGTGTAGAATTTTTTGTAAAGTAACTGATGAAATAGAAAAATGATATGTAAACTGTATTTTTAACTGAGTTTTTAAAAACTCAGGTTATGCTGTAAAATGCAGCACATTTTATATATACTAAGGAAAATGGCTCTTTAGAAAGATTATTTTATGATACTTTTGTTAAGTAATCACTAGATGTTTTCTCAGATCTATTCCAGTAGAATTAAAAAAATTCAGATATAGAGGATTCTGGTGTTTCATAGATAATGTCCCAGCAAGTGACAATGCTGTACATCTTATGGTGCCATCCTAGAGAGCCACGGGAGAGGAATCATGTCATTTTCATTATGGGTATCTCTAGGCTGAGAGGGTTTAGTAAATCACGAGCCTTGAAAGATGGACAAGTTAATAACGTAATGAACATTTGTTTGAAAAGCTTTTAAGGACTGCTCTCTGGAATAAAAGTGAAGAGACATGGAAAAGGTTGATCAAGAGGTCTGAAGCTGACTAATTTATCTCTCTACCATTTTGGGGTCAAATACCAGACAATTAATGGACGACATTGTAAAAATCATTAAGCACCAGCGCCAGAAAGGGTCTTAGAAAGCAGTCAGTCTGATTCTCCCACTTTATAGATGATGAAGCTGAGTCCAGGGGCTTCCTAAAGGACATTGGTAAGTTGTCACAGACCAGGTCTCCAGCTTCTCAGTCCCCGGCTCTTCCCACACAATTGGCTTCATTGCGAGACACACAGCCAAGTGTGCAAATAGTGGGATTGTACTTCCACTGAAGGGCCATGTTGGGTCGATTCCTTTTGATGTTTGAGCAGATAAGGTATATGAATGACCTCTTCTCTCTAAACCCAGGTTTTATTCTGTGAAGGAATAGACTGCCTTACTTATCCCCTCTTGTCTTCAAGTCTCATTTTCTTTTTATCTGTCTGCAAACCAGTTTTTGTTAGGGGCATTTAATTTCCAGGCCCTGCCTGTGATTCAATTTATGTGTCCTTCCTTCCACTTACCTTTTCTTTTTGTCAGCTCCTACACATTCTCTTTATCTTCATTGTCATTAGATATTTCATTTGCTGGGCTCTTTTCTTATTTGTAACCTATCACTTGATTTTATTTTCTTTCAGTCTCAAGCTCACTTTGAGTAATGTGCTTTTCTTATACTGTTTCCCCGGGGAAATAAAGAGGAAATACAAGACAGAGGGGAAAACATCCTTTTTGCAAAGACTGAAAGCTAATCTCAATTTATAGCACTCTGTCTTCTTTCCTTCATCTTCTTTAGTTTTGCAAACTTTTTTAGAATAAATGAAGAGTAATCGCCTGAATTCTAGATTATACCGAAATTCTGGGACATTTTCCAGTTACTAACAGGTTCATTAATAATCCTTTTATCTATTTAAAAGTACTATAGAAATTAGTTCAAATAAATCAAGAAATAAAATTAAGAGAAACTTGTACTAATAAATGTATCTTCTTATATTGCCAATACTTTATTAAATGTGTAATTATAATGTAAAGCTTATTAAATAACACATTGATATATTCATCATAAAGTTTTCTTTTAAAAATCATATTAAGAGACTGGGTGACTGTCTTGATATTTTATTCCCTAAGGTATGTTTGGAAATAATTTCTGAGCCACACAAGGAAAGCACCTCCATTGTTATATGATGACATCTCATTTTCTGACTCTCAGTCCCTATCATGATTTGAATGACCTTGACGTGAGGGTGACCTTGAAATAATCTTGGAATATTTGTAAGAATTTAATATATATGCACAGAAGTGAACAAAGGTTTGCACTCAGTGGTGATCTATAATGAAACTAGAGGCCCGGTGCACAAAAATTTGTACACTCGGGGGCGAAAGCGGGGTCCCTCAGACCGGCCTGTGCCCTCTCGCAGTCTGGGACCCCTCAGGAGATAACGCCCTGCTGGCTTAGGCCTGCTCCCGGTGGCAGAGGGCAGGCCCAATCCCTAGGTGCAGCCCCTGGTCGGATTAGGAGGTTGCTATGCCACCTTCAGTCACGCTCAGGGTAGGGCCGATTGGGGGGTTGGGACACTGCCCCCTGTCACACTTAAGGCAGGGTCAATGGGGAGGTCGCGGCGCCACCCCCTGTCATGCACAGAGCAGGGCCAATCAAGGGGTTGGGGAGCTCCCCCCTGTCACTCACAGAGTAGGGCCGATCAGGGGGTTGGTAACCTTGGTTTCCTCAGTCACTGAAGCAAGCAAGCCTCATGTTCGCTTCCAGCTGCCTGGCTGCCGGCTGCCATCTTGGCTGGCAGTTAATTTGCATATCACCCTGTGTAGCCAATGGGGAGGGTAGCGCACATACGCTAATTACCTTGTTTCTCTTTTATTAGGTAGGATGCTGCCTTAGATGATCACTTATAAATGCTAAAGATCATATTAACCAGTGCCCATGCCTTCACCTTGGCAGACATCTGTGGGACCATGTCTTTGGACAACAAATATACATTTTGCCAACCATCTGCTTAAGTGGACTTCTAAGAATGGCATAAACTGATAAAAATTTTTGCTTATCCATCTTTTGGATGGATAATGTCATCTTGTAGTTTTCTATCTCTAAAATTGTTTTTATAATGATTCACAGAGTTGTAAATATAATTTATTCATAATTTTTAAAGCTTGCCTCACAAAATATTACCACCTTATCTTCAAATTCAATATCAACAATGATCAGTGGTTTAAGGTTCTTTCTCTCTTTCCATCTCTTCATCCCACCCTCCATCTCCTTACCCCTGTATCCATTCCTTCCATCTCTTGGCCTGTCTGGGTGCTTCTGCATTAAGCCCATCTCTTAACACTACAGACCTACTATTTCAGATTTAACTTACTCAAACCAGTTGCTTAAACAACACAACTTAGCACCCTCCTTGAATCCTTTCCTTTTCTCACGTCTCATGTCCAATCCATTGGTAAATACTGTGGGTTCTACCTTCAGGTTCTTCCACTGCATTCACACTGAGAAGCTATCATATTTCTCATCTAGATCATTCAGTTGACACCTAACTATTTCCTTGCTTCTCCACTTATCCCTGGTGTTAGTAGGGAGGCCAGAGTGAGCCTTCTTGGATGGAAGTCAGATCATGCCATGGTTTTCTCCAGACTTGCCAGTGACTTCCCCTATCCCTCAGGGGAAAAGTCCTTGCAATGGCTTATGGGTCCACACTTGATGTGCCTCCCACCATTTCTCTAATTATATCGCCTGCTATTTCCGGGATGTGTAAAACATTGTCTTGCCTTAGATCCTTTCCACATGTTATTTTCTCTCCTAAGATGACCTTATTCCAAATGTGTACATGGCCAACAGGAACATTTTTCTGAGGAGCTGCTCGGTTGTCACCTTATAAGCACACATAGTTATGCTACTGAGGCTGCTGTGCTGCACTAAGGTGATCACATCCTTAGAACAGTATCACCCCTCTGCTACACTCCCTGTTCCTTCCCACTTTGCTTTCTTTATCCCCTACCAGAAATTAATTATCTGAATATGTCTA
>NW_006287255.1:322844-327005 GCF_000327345.1 Myotis davidii | reverse complement strand
TGCCTCTGAGTATGTAAATTCCATGAGAGCAAGGACTTTTGCTTAACACACAGAAAGTGTTCTAGGAAATATTTGTTGAAAGGATTTAAAAATGAATGAAAGAAAAGATATTAATTAATGTGTTTAAAAATGTAATCTTTGGTGCAAATATATGTAGATTCAAGTGGCTATGTAATAATGGGTAACACACTCTTCTGTGAAAGGGTGCAATAATATTGATTCCACTAGAGACCCAGTGCACGATTGAAATCACGTGAGGAGGTGCCCCACGGGAACCCACGCCTGACCCGCACAGCACCGGCCACTGCGGGAGGCTGAACCAGCGCCGCGGGGGGCCGGGACCCACACCTGACTTGCAGCATCCCCTGGCTCTCCTGCCTGTGTCCGCTCTGGGGCCGCCCAAGCCGCCACACTGGCTCAGGCAGGCCGCCCTGTCTGTCTTCATCTCCGATCCGGGCCTCACCTGGGCATGCAATCTCCTCCTGTCCAGTAGTGACCCGTTATGGCATCCTAGCCTAATTTGCATATTACCTCTTTTTTATAGAGATATAGATAGATAGATAGGTAGATAGATAGATAGATAGACCCTTCCTCTTGGGGGAAGACAAGCACACTGACACTGACCCTCCTTCCCTTCTTCCAGGATAGCTTGATGGCATAACCACCTGTTCATCTGGGCTCATACGGTAGTGTTTTGTTACCACATTCTGTTGTTAGAATATTGGATGTCTGTGATGTACATCTCATTTTAATAAGCCATTGATTAAAATCAGTGAAGATATAGCCTCTGACCCGTTGTCTTTTTACTACTGAAATCAAATCAAGGAATCAATAAAACCAAAAAAAACGTAGATCTTTAAAATACATTTGAGGTTGACAACTTCAAGGAGAAACCTGAGTTTCTGGAATGAGGATGCTTATTATTGCCAGGTGAATAACTGCTTCTATTTCACATCTCTCTTTCCAGAGGATACAAACGCGGGCAGTCTTCATTTCATTGCCGTTAAAGAGTCAGAGTTCTTCTGTTAGCTAAAATTGAAATCTTTCAACTCTCTTAACCTTTGAGATCAAGTTGTATTTGTAAGAAACAGGAAAGGGCTTGGTCATTAGGAATGAGGCCAACATCTAACGAAAGAAATGATAGAGGGAAACGCTGAAACATAATTCTAACCTAATAACCAAAGCTTTGACTTGATTTAGGTTTTGCCAGAAATATTGTCCAGCTTAAATACACTTTACTGCACTGGTGGACTCCCTTGTCAAAATAGTTACTACTATTATTTGAGAATGATCTTAGCAAATAATTTTGATAAATAGAACTATCCCAGGCATAGCCACTGCTTGCTAAATTAGTGTTAGCTCTGGGCTAGGCATCATTCCAGACATTTGATAAAAGTTGCATCAACAGACCCTCACAGCAATCCAATGACTTAGATGTTATTTCTTATATACTGTGATGCAAAAAATAAATAAAATAAAATAAAAACACCACAATAAAACAAGCATGGCAAGATAGTGCAACTAGCAAGCAAGTCTGGATTTCACACTGAGCCTGCCTAGACAGTAAGTCCTGTGCTTTGGTTTAAAGCCTCCCAACAGAAACCTGAATCACTTGCAGTATAGGCCTGACGGTAGGTGGATTTACAATTCATTGGTGGCACGGAGAGGATCAGTGGATCAGGACCCATGCTCCTCTCAGCCAGGTACAAAGACTTTCTTCATCCCAACTGTCATTCAAATCTGGCTTTGACTTTGGATTAGCAGTTATTTCAAGATACTTTATGGTGTGAACAGGTATGTCCTTGGAAATCAGTGTGCTTTAGTTTCTTCCTGTGATAAGCAACTCAAAATCTTAGTGGCTTACAATAGTGAACATTTATTTTATTTTCATAATATGCATGTGGTTTTGGGTAATTTAGGCAGGACTTGCTTGGGCCAGGCTGGACTCCAGCATTCTGGCTGAGTTCATATCTGTGTATTCACTCTCTGGAACATTTTTCTTTCCATTGTGGATCTGAGGAGGATAAGAAAGACAGTAATGGCATGTGATGACCTATACTTCCTCAGTTCAGAATTGGCCACTGCTACTTGTACCCACATTCCACTGGCCAAAGCAAGTTGGCATCAGTGAGTGGCATGGGATGTGTTCTCCACCAGCATGGGGGCACTGCAAAGCCCCATGTCAAAGGCATGGATGTAGAATTCTAGCACAGGTAGGGAGTGGAGAAGTGAGAATAATGTGGAAACCAAGTATTGACTCCAAACTTGTACTGGATTTATGGCATGGCTTTGTCTATCTAAAATGTAGGTAAAAGCCTTTATCTGAGGCATATCTAGTAAAGATAAAATGACATCATCTACATACAGAATGCAGGGAATGACACCTGACCTCACAATCAACAGTAGCTTTCATTTTTCAAGCTGAACTTCCATTATTTTTTTCATAGTTCTTAGCTTTTTCATGCCCCTTTGATGCAGCAAATCAATGGATTCTTAATCACTTGTTTTACCCTTAATAAAAGTTAGTAAATTCTGAACTGCTACTCTGGGTTAGCCTTACCCATTAGTAACTAAATCAATCTGGGGTGTTTTTTTTATCTCCTTCCTTGCATAGTTTCTAGACATTTGCATATTCAGATTCCTGATATATGATTTCCTCTCTAACTTGCCACTGTTCACTTAATTTATGACTGTGGCTTTGCCTGAGTCTATATGAGTGGATTTTGATGGCAGGGTCTTAAATTTTTATGTTTACTAAATTTGTGAATTTTGATTATTCATAACTTTCTTGGTTTTCATAATCTAATTTTCCATTTCCCTATTATTTAAATATCTTTCTATTGCAGGCCAAAAAATAAAAACAAACAAAGTAAACTGCCTTAAGCAAAACAGGAGCTTACCTGAACATCCCAGGAGTAAGGGCAGGTCTCCGGACAGTTCATGACAGAATTCAGTTTCTCTCTCCTCCCCTTGCTGGCATCCATTTCGCTGACTGGGCCTTTTTGATCATTCAGAATCCATTTCCCCTTCTGGAGCAAGATGGTCTCAACAGCTCTAGACTAAATGTTAGCAGATTAAGTTACTCTTCCTTAGAAATCTCTGCTCAAGCTCATCTTATTGGCTTTATTGAAAAACAAGTTCATCTCTGAATTAACTACTATGGATTGAAAAAATATATATTTATTTGACTTAAGCCTAAATCCCAGGCTGCACTCCCGGAGTTGAGGGTTGACTCAGCCTCATCTATGTTCATGGACTAAACATAGGGGGAGGATGATTCTCAAATATCAACATTGGGTGACACAAAAACAAAACTGTTCAGTATACTTGTCTTTATTTTCTCTATTATTTTTAATGTTCTCAGTCCAAACAGCACTTACTGAAGCAAAAACTCAGCAAATAACGTGATATATGTGTATAGACAGAGGTTCTGTATTTTATAGGTTCCTCTCCCACTACCCCAATCCTCAACAATAAACTTCATTGGATGACTGAAATTAGTGGCATACACTTATTTCATTGCATAGAAACCTTAGATTTTTGTCTTGGGAGCTCTATGAATTAAAGTGCCAAATGGACAGTCTTTAATTTCTGCAAAGATTTGAGACCAGGCAAATATGTTATTTTTGACTGGCTTTGCTGCCAACAAGGATGAAGTGGCAGAACATTGTTATTATTCCATGTCTGTTTCCCAGATATTTCACTGACCTCCAGCTTTCAGTAGCTTAAGGAAAACATCATCTTCTCTTCTGCCTGCTCCCTCTGACTCTAATGAGCTGTTTGTATGTGACGGTCAGCTTTTCTGCACCTATTGCTGATCATGATGCTACTAATGTTAAAACACATGTGTGTAACACTGTACTTCACTGAACATTTTCTCACCTATTCTTTTATTTAAACCTCACACAAATTCTGGGAGGCAAGAATCATCAGTAAAAATTGAAGCCAAAGAATCTGTAAAAAGCTCAGTAAGGACTACGAGGTTTAGGTTATTTGACTTCACATTCAACATCCCTCCTTCCCACTAACACTATGATCAAAAAGAAAAAAGAAAGCCCTGGTTTGTGTAGCTCAGTGGGGTAAGCCTTGCCCCATGCAACAGAGGTGGCCAGTTTAATCCCCCAATTCCAGGGCAGGGCACATGGCCGGGTTGTAGACTCA
>NW_006287255.1:282543-322715 GCF_000327345.1 Myotis davidii | reverse complement strand
ACCATGGATCTTAAGAGAAGAAATGGAAGTTTATAGACATTTGAAAATTATGATAAGTAGAATAAGAAATATCATACAACACCCCCCAAAAAAAAATTCGCAACAAAACAAGTTTTGTCTTTGAAGTAAATTTAATTTGACCCATTTCTATCTTAAGAGCAGAAAGACTTAAAATGCCTAGTTTGAAAAATGAAGGACACAGATATACTTATATTTTAGAAGTTTAAAGGGTTATGTGGGGGTTCTAAATCAATTATTTTACATACTTTGCTTTTTATATTCACCATTAATACACTGTTAGAACAGATTGTATTAATCTATTAATACATAAATTAATGTATTAATTTATAAATTCATAAAGATTGTACTTTAGGAATTTTGCCATATATTCAAAATCATAGGCTCTGTAATTATTAAATAATTCATCTTGGAAAATTACAATGCTAGATAATATATTATTATAACCATATATAATCTAGTCTTGCTTCCCTAGACCAGCAAAGTATTTTCAATACCATTCCTTTGCCTGTGAATTGAAGTGTTTCATTGGCTTAGTTGTTATTAATCTGTAGAATTGAAAAACTTAAGTTCTATTGTACATCTAAGACCTTAGAATCTTCTGTATTCTAAAGGTTATTTATTCTTTCTGGTAAATTGCTGAAAATAACTACTAATTTCTAACTTACTTATAGCACAGTTCATTGGGAAATGACTTTGCATGTGACTAGGCTATTTCAAACTCATAATAAAATTGCTGTTAGTATTTTTGCATAAATAACCCTACAGAATGATGTCTCCAAAGCATTGCTTTCTTCTTTTATAAGGAGTGCTTGCTGATAATGGCAGCTCAGGCCCCTAAATGTGGATATTTGGTGACAACTGTGAGGAGTGGAGACAGTATGCTGTCTTAGTCTGATTGAAGAGGACTCAGATGAAACAGAGAATGATCTTTTTTATTTCTTGTGAAAAGCAAATTCAAAGAGATAAATGGAATTCCAAATATACTTATGCATATCTGAGTGAGTGAGACAGCAGCTACGCTGTGTGTAGCCCCAGAGATTCCGGGAAGCCTCTACTCTCTTCTCTTGCTGTCCTCATTCATATTCACGTGGTTGAAACACCAACTTATAGAAAAGTAAACCGAGTTCTCCTCAGTTGTAAGAAGTGCAGTAAGAATATTAATAAAAGCTTTATATCTTTTTCTTTTGTGACCCAGATAGACCCTAATGCAAGTGACATCCTGGTCCTATTGGACACTTGTGTTCCCTGAAAATTAAGGACCAGTTATTAGAATTTCTTTATCCTTAGGGAAATGTAAAAGCTAGGGGAAAGACCTTCCCCTTTATATAGGGCAATAAAGTTAAAAAATAACTTGAAAGGCAGGCATAAATGAAAAAACAAAACACAAACAAACAAACAAAACATATGTGTTGGTAAGGACTGACATCTGAGCAGCATGGGGCCTAGTGAAGTTGCCTTCAAGAGAAAGAAGCTTGCTTCTCCGGGCAGCCAGTTCCACCTGCTGACTTCTGTTTTGGGAAATGGATTTAGTTTATGAAAATTCAGTTTCAGGAAGAGATCTAATTCATTTACTTTTCTTGTTTGTTTATTTGTTCATTTTTAGCTATTCATTGGTCATCTGCACTACTTCATAACCTTTTGAAAGCCTTGGTTCCTTTCCTAATTTTATTCTAAAAAATGTGAGGGTTTCATAATAATGTCTCATTAGTGCTTGAAATTTACATTTGGAACTCAGAAAACTTAATTCATCATTTTAAATATTCATTATGTTATATTTACTACAAAAAGAATAGATGATTCAGCAAACATTTAATGTCTCTCTAAAGAGAGACTGTCTTTATTTTCCTCTCTTTATTACTTCCCTCTTTCTTTTCTCCTTTTCTCTTGACAGAAATGTCGTTTTTCTTATATAAAAAGATATCAACAAAATGTCCCTAGGTGGGAAACTCAGGAGAAGTGTTATTTTTTGTTGTTTGAATATAGATATCTTGTGCAAATATTTTTATTGCTTTATGTTTTGGGAGCTATAAAGCTGGTTAGAAAAGGTTGATAGTACATGAGTTTTGTCAGAACTTTGCACCTTCCAGATATAATTTGAAATATGCATTGGATACCCACCAGCACTGAAAACAGGAAATGGATGGGACCAAGAGATTGGCAGTCAGGTAGAGGGCATCATAGACATAAGCTAGATCAGGTGTGTTGCCCACAAGTACAAATGTGGGTAAGTGATAAATGGACAGGGAGATGAAGAGATATACCAGGACACACAGAGACACATCTTCCCTATCCACGCTGCAACGCAGCACTTCACATAACCGGTCTGCACTCTATTTATCACTGTTGGCCTGTGGTCCATCCTCAGTCCATTGGGTTGTTGTCAGGGAGCCAGTCAGGGCTCTGGGTGTGCCCACTCCTGAATGGGTATCCTTACTGAGGCAAGAGAAAGGTGGAGGGAGTTGGCACGGTGTTGTAGCATCAGGAACCCCAGGAAAGTTCCAATAACCCAATTATTTGCCCTAACCGCATTTAGGCCTCTGGCTAATGCCCACCTTCAGAACTTTATCACATGAGATCTTCACTGTTTAAGTGACAGGTGCAAAAAACAAACAGAACAAATCACTTATCTGTGAGATCCTCCTCTGGCTTCCTCCCATTCACCTGCAGGATAAATGTCAAACTCCTGGCATGGAGCACGAGGGTCTTATCATTTGGCCTCTGTTTTGGGTCTCACTTACTGTTCTATCAGCCTCTGCATCATCTAGCTATAACCACTAGTTCTGTCTCGAGGCACTTTCTCTCGGCTCCAGAATAATTCTCCACATTTCTCCCTGGCCTCAGTGTTTGGTGATAAACAGCAACTTATTCCTTGTGACTCCACTCATCCATCACCTCTTTGCTGACATTTATCTGATCCGTTCATTATTTTCATTTGTAGAGTAGGTATTCTTCTTTCCTCTGTACTTTCAATTTTTTCATGACCTTCCATATGTCTACATCAGCAGGTGCCATATGAGATTCAGATCAAGGACTGTGCCTGTCTTGTTCGCCATCATATGGCCAGTGCTTGACACTGGGCCTAGTAAATAATAAAGTTCTCAATAAATTTTGGTTGAATGAATAAATGATGAGACACACTAAATGCTAGTATGAGGTGCTATTTGAATTAATGTTGAATTATACTTGTAGTTAATTTAATTAAAAATAACAACCTGTAATATTTTGTCTAAAATATTATAAATGTGAGAATCACTACAATCTAAAAAATGAGAAACGTTAGTCTAGGCGGGATGTAGGAAGCCTCGGTATGTGAGGTCTTACCCTATTTTGGGGAGTGAATGCATGTGAAGAGGATGAATATAAGCTTGGTACCCATGCCCCATCTACCTGTCCAAGATCTCCTTGGGCAATGTCTGCACCCAGCCTGGCTATATTAACCTCAGTTGCCTAATTAAAGTAAAACATTTGTTAAATGAAGAAAATCAAAAGTATCCACATTCTAATCTTAGTCATGGAAAAGAATTATTGTCTTTAATTAACTTATGCTTTCATAGATAGCAGCCATCCCCTGAATTCTGGGTTTGGCAATCTCAATGCACTTGTTCTTTTTAATATTGCAACACAGACTAGATTTGCCTCCTGGTGTGGGGTTAAATTTTAGAGGTATGGGTGTCAATCAGTCTTTAGGGTGTGTTGTTTTTTGCCATCCACTCCCTTCTCTGACTTCAGATTTTGCGTCTGCCACCCCAACTTCTATCAAGTGCATTTACTCACCTATTCTCACTTCCTACCCGCGAGCAGGTTAAATGTGGGCAGGTTTCCTGCCCTAAAAAGAAAGTTATAAAAACTTATGAATGGGCCAGAATCTAGGATCTTCATACCTACTGGATTTTGTAGGTCCCTTGGATTCTAGAATGTTCCTGATTTACACTGGCCTGTCCAGACTTTGATGTCGTGCCTTGTCGTAATTTATACATCTACAGCCTCTTAATTCCAGGCTACCCAGCTAGTTCAACTATCCTGTACCATGATTCCAATACAGCCTGCAGATCTCTATAATGTCTCACCCCTCCCCTCTTCCAGCTTCCCGTGCAGAGGTTTCATTGCTGCAGATTTGTAACCCACAGGTGCTCATTGTCTCGGAACCGACAGAAGAGCAAGATCCGATTAGGCCATTGCCACACCCTTCAACACAATGAAGGCCCCTGACTAGGTTGCATTCCCTTTGCACCCAGAATTATCACTCTCCTGCGATACTGATGGCTGCACAAATAGTTGTGTCTAGCTTTAGAACCCATATTCACAAACCCATTGACTTATCATTTCTTTTCAAATAAGAAAGTTTCCCTGAGATAAGTCATCACTTCTCAGAGAGAGGTTCTGAGATGCAGTTGGGGGTAGCAGGCTGACTCCCATATTTAAAATGTTTTAGTTCTTACAGTTTAATAAACATTTCCTGAATGTCCCCATGAACCACGTGCTGTGGATACTGAGGGGAAAAAGGCGATCTGTACGTCCTATAGAAAGACAGAAACGTGGAATCTTAACATAACAAGGTGAATATATAGTGGCACAGGTGAGCAGAAGCTGGTGCAAGGGCCTGGCCCCAGAGCCCCTGATTCGGTAGGTGTGGCCTTGGACCCAAGAGTTTGTGTTTCTAACACAGGCCCAGGTAATGCACCTGCTGCTGGTGCAGGGACCTCACTTTGAGGGCCACTGGGCTGTACTTAGGGGTATTGAGGGAGGCTTTCTAGAGGAGGTGATGTCCAAACAAGTTTAAAAGGATAAATGAAGCACCAAGAGAGGGGATTTTGAGAAAGACAAAGGTAGGCACAGACAGAGGAATGCAGAGGGCATAACTATATTCTGGAGAATTCAGAGCAGGAAGTAAGGCAGGGACCTAAAGCAATAAGCAGTGGTTCTTCCTCCCCTCACCCCGCTGGCATCCAGTGCTGAAGTGGTTACTGTAACATTTCAAATCTGTGCAACTGAAAAGAATCAGAGCTACCAAAAATTACGGGCAACTCTTTTCTCCGGCCATATTCAGACACCAGGCTTATTTAGCGTCTCTCTGGAAGGTGAGAGTTGTAGGAATATTTTAAACAGGCTGGAAACATTTGGATGTACAATAATTACAGGATACGTGAAGACGGTGTAGAAACTCAACAATATTCTATACAGTGCCTGTCAAAAACAGAGGTTTAAAAATGCTTGTTTGGAAAAATTCAAGAGTATACTTGATTGAATGTCAGAGTGAGCCTGTAGCACACTTTTCTGACTATTGTTTGCTTTTCCAGTTATACCATAAAAAAAAAAACAAAATAAAAAACAGAAGTTAAAGTAAAAGAAAATAATATCCAGTCCAGAAAAGTCTTTTTATTTTTTATGCGTTTTTTTCCACCACATAAATAAACTTGGAGTTTCCATTTATGTAAGGAAAGTTCAGGTGATATATATGAAGTAGGAGTTTTTATTCCATACATTTTGAGCTTTTATTTGAATTAACTAGAGGCCCAGTGCACAAAATTTTGTGCACTGGCGGGGGTGGGGGACAGTGTCTCTCAGCCCCACTTGTGCCCTCTCACAGTCTGGGACCCCTGGGGGATAACGACCTGCTGGCTTAGGCCTGCTCCAGGGTGGCAGAGGGCAGTCCCAATCCCTAGGTGTCTGCCTCGCAGCTCCTGGTTGGGCTCAGAGCAGGGCTGATTGGAGAGTTGGGGTGCCACCCCCTGTCATGCACAGAGCAGGGCCGATCGGGAGGTTGGGATTCCACCCCCAGTCACACTCAGGGTGGGGCCGATTGGCAAGTTGGGGCACCGCCCCCTGTCACACTCAAGGCAGGGCCCATGGGGAGGTTGTGGCGCCATCCCCTGTCACACACAGAGCAGGACCAATCAGAAGGTTGGGGCACTGCGCCCTGTCACACACAGAGCCAGCCGATCTGGGGGTTGGGGCGCTGCCCCCTGTCAGGTACAGAGCAGGGCCGATGGGGGGGTTTGGGGCGCCACCTCCTGTCACGCACAGAGCAGGGCCAATCTGGGAGTTGGGGCACCGCACCCTCTCACACACAGAGCAGGGCTGATTGGAGAGTTGGGGTGCCGCCCCCTGTCACGCTGCACAGAGCAGGGCCGATCGGGAGGTTGGGATTCCTCGTGGCTCCGCTGATCCCAGGGCAGCTTCAGGGCTGTTTGGCTTTGCTCCACTGCTTGGAGCCTGTGTATGCAAATTAACTGGCATCTTTGTTGGCCGTTACTTTGCATATCGCCCTGATTAGCCAATGGGAAGCATAGTGGAGGTACGGTTAATTACACTTTTTGTCTTTTATTAGATAGGATATTTTCAACAATAAAACACATACAAAAAGTGTCTACAGAGACTAGGCATGATTTAAAGAATATTAATAATATAAATCTCATTATTCACTTTAGAACATAAACCCGTGTCTTGGAGGCATCCAATTTACCTCTCCCCAATCACCTCCCCTCCATCTTTCCCAGAGGTAAACACTAGCCTTGCTTTCATTTTAATAATGTTCCTCATTTTAATTATATTTTTGCCACATGGGTAGTTAGAAACTCTATATTTTCTAGTTCTGCCTTTTTTGAAATGTAAGTAAATGGAACATCTCTGTATGTATTTTTAGGTCCCTTCAATATTGTTTTTGCTTAAAACAATATTGTTGGAAATTGGCTATCTAATCTAATAAACCATAAACATGCAAATTGACTGCACCTCCGCTACACCCCAAGCTATGCCCACCAGCCAATCAGAGCAACTATATGCAAATTAACCCAACCAAGATGGCGGCCAGAAGCCAGGGAGCTGAAGCAAGCAGGAGGCTTGGTTGCCCTGGCGATGGAGGAAGCCAAGCTTCCCACCTGCCCTGGCCAGCTGTGGCCTCCGCTCATGGCAACAAAGTTTCAATTATGGAAGATAAATAAATCCCAGATGCCTGCTTCCAGCCAGCCTCCACTTGGAGCTGGGGTGGCTGGGGGCTGTGGCCAGCCTGCAAACAGCCATCAGCCCTTCACCCAAGCTGGCCAGGCACTTCAGCGGGACCCCCGCCCTGATCCAGGACACCCTTCAGGGCAAACCAACTGGCCCCCATCCATGCACCAGGCCTCTATCCTTTATAATAAAAGGTAAAGTGACCCTAACAGCAGAACGACTGAAAATGACTGGTCACGATGACACAACACGGATCACCAGGGGGCAGATGCTCAATGCAGGAGCTGCCCCCTGGTGGTCAGTGAGCTCCCACAGGGGGAGCTCTGCTCAGCCACAAACATGGCTGATGGCGGCCAGCACAACAGCGGTGGTGGGAGCCTCTCCCACCTCCTCAGCAGCGCTAAGGATGTCCGACTGCAGCTTAGGCCTGCTCCCTGCTGGCAAGTGGACATCCCCTGTGGGTTCCCGGGCTGCCAGAGGGATGTCTGACTGCCAGCTTAGGCCCATTCCCCCAGGGGAGCGGGCCTAAGCCAGCAGGTGGACATCCCCTACGGATCCCAGACTGTGGGAGGGCAGAAGCTGGGCTGAGGGACCACCCCCCCCCCGAGTGCACGAAATTGTGCACTGGGCCTTTAGTGTAGATATATGTAGCAGTAGGTCATTCATTTTCCCAGTTGTAGAGTGTTCCATTTTATTGTAAAAAATCACAATTTGTCCAGCTATGTTTAATGAACACTGGAGGGTTTCCTTTCGTGTGTGTTTCATTATAAGCAGTACTATTTTAAACACTGAGTGTGCCTTGCTCAGTTGGAGGCTATGTATATAGTTAGCTTTATTAGGTAACGTTAAATGTTTTTTGAAATTATTTGTTACAAATTGTTTATTATCTCTGGAAGTGGATGAGAATTTCCTTTCTTTGTGTCATTTGGCAGAATTTTTATTTTTTGGTCAAATTGGAAAGATGTTAAATTATTGTGTGGCTGCTTTTTTTGCTTATTTGTTTTTGAAATATGTTTTTATTGATTTCAGAAAGAGAAAGGAAGAGAGAGACAGAAACATCAATGATGAGAGAGAATCACTGATCGGCTGCCTCCTGCATGCCCCCTACTGGGGGTTGAGCCCACAAACCAGGCATGTGCCCTGACTGAGAATCAAACTGTGATATCCTGGTTATCTGTGGATGCTCAACCACTGAGCCACACCAGCTGGGCCATTGTGTGTCTTTTAAAATCAGTATTTACCTGAATAATAGTGAAGTGGATCATTTATATCTTTATTCATGTTTTGTCTTCTGTAAAACCTTTGTTCACATCTTGTGCCTATTTTTGTTTAGGTTGACTATTTATTGGCTTATATGATTTTATAAAAGTCAAAAGACTCATCTTTTGTCAGTGATATGGGTTCCAAATATCTTTTCTTAGTTGTAACTCATATATATTTCCCCCTCAGAATTTCTTACTTTATAGAGTTGAAGCTATCAAACTCTTCTTTTACAATTTGTGCTTTCTAGGCACAAGCTCCAAAGATATTTTAGATTTCCTTACAACAGGTTTTAGGTTTCACGTTTTTTCCTTTACTTTTTAAGTCTTTATTGCATTTAAAATGTGTGTGTGTGTGTGTGTGTGTGTGTGTGTGTAATATAAAGAACCCATTGGCATATTTTTAATATGGGTTATCAGTTGTTTCTATGTTATACTCTGTGATCTGCAATTTTGACTCTGTTTACATATATATATATATATATATATATATATATATATTTCTTGAGTCTCTTTAGTTTTATTTATTCATCTATTTGTCTATATCAGTTACTATAGTTTTAAAGTGCAGTGATATTATTCAAGGTAATTTCCCATATCTGGCTATTCTTTTCCAGGAATGTACCTGCTATTTTAGATCCTTTTATTGTCCGTATATATTTTGAAGTTCAGCTTTCAAATTTCATTAAAGTCAGGCTGAAATTTAAATGAAGATTTTAAATCTGTAGATAATTTTGAAAAAATCAGCTTGTTTGCCATGTTAACGTTCCACAATTATGAACATAGTCTAGTTATTTAGTTTATAAAATACCTTTAAATCAGGTTTTGTAATTTTTATAATGTGCATAATGTATTTTTGCATTTATTTCTATTCCTTATATTTTGTTGCAACAATATATGGTATATTTTTAAATTTTGATTTTGAGGAATTTATTGTTGATGTATACAAATGCAATAAACTTTTCTGCATTTATCTTACATCAGGCATATTTCTTAAACTAATCTTATTTATTCTTGTTATTTATTGATAAAGTTGATTGGATACTATGTTGAGAATCTTATTTTGTGACTAAAAATAATACTGTTTTTTCCTTTTAAACCCTATGTCACTGTTTCTCTTATTGTTGTTGTTTTATCGTGCTGATCATGACTTCTAATATTTATATGTAGTAGGATGCTCACCATCAACTGCTGGTAAATATCTCTACCAAGTGTATCAGTCAGAATAACCTTAGCTGCTAAAACATGCAACTTTAAAATTTAATAGGTTTAAACATAGGTGTTCAAAACTTCATCCTAAGCATGTATCTTATACCACAGACAAGATTCTGCAAACAACAGCTCTGGACCACATCTGGCTTGCTGTCTGACTTTGTAAATACAGTCTAGTTGGGACACAGCCACACCCATTGGCTTACTTATTGCCTGTGGCTGGTTTCAAGCTACGATAGCTGCACTATAAATTCTATAGTCTCCAAAACCCAAATATTTACTCTCTGTCCCTTTACAGAAAAAAAATGTGCTGCCCCCTCATATAAACCACAGCATCTGGTCCACTGCTTTCAAATACACTAACAAACAAACAAAAAATAAATAGAGATTTCAAATCTGTCTGTCTTCCTTTTCTTTCTTCCCTCCTTCTATTCTTCCTTCTTTCTATCTTTCCTTCCTTTCATTCTTTCTTGCTGTGTGTGCTTCTCTTTCTAATTTTCTTTCTAATTTTCTTTCTACTTCCTTATGACAAATAGAAGTATCTTTCCCAGTGATGTCTTCATCTCCTGTTGTTTCTCTTAGCTGGGCCCACTTACAGAGGCAGAGGATGCAGAGAGCACAAGGAGGAACATACGGGAGAGAGTAGGTCCATAGTTACCAGGTATTACATGGAGCCCATTTCTGACTTCTGAAAGTGGAGTATTTTTATATGCTTTTAGCTGCATAAAATTTCTTCACACAAAATTCAAAGTAAAGTGGTGAAAAAGAAGTTGAAATAATGCCTCCCTTTTGGCTGCTGAGCCTTGCCTGGTTTGTGTGTGACCTGGCTGGAAGGGAGTCCATTTTAGAACTTCTAGCAGGGATGAGGGGGTGTGGGATGCATGCATTCTATCTGCAGAGAGGTCTGAGACCAGCTGGGTGCTCGGAATGAAAGCCCACCTAGTGGTAAAGAGCAGGCAGCAGCCAGAGCAGCCAGGGAGGGCAGAGGACATGAAACAGCAAACTCTCGAAAGAACTGCAAATCCATGCAGCCCAGAATGTCGCCTGGGCGCTCTCTGGGTAATCCATCTGTCTCCCAGTTAGTGTTCTGCCCATTATACAACACTGCGTATATGGAAAGATTTACAGTGAGACATTCAGTCACAGGGAGGTTTGTAAATACACGAAGACTACTCAAATGAGAACAAACAGGAGCTCTTTATTCAGAGCAATGCTGTCAGCCACCATCCTGGATTTGGAAGACACTCAAAAGACAGGCAGAGGAGTGGGGAGCTTTATAGTGAAAGAAAGGAGGGAGGGCCGACTCCTGGTGGCCTTGATTGCAGGTCACTGATGTGGAAAGCTGGAGGTGGCTAATTAAAAGTGAGGCCCCTTCTGTGATGTTTGGGGAACATTTTTGGCTTTCTCTGCTTGGCTCTGAGTTGGAAGCAGGGGCAGAGAGTAGGGAATTTGGGGTCACTGTTGAAGTCTTGGCTGTTCTGGGCAATGGCTGCAGATGCTGTGGTTTGGCTTCTCTCACTGGTGGCTGCAGAAGTTATGGGTCAGAGATTTACTATCATGGATGGCCTGGCCATGGTCTATGGCCATTTGTATATTTAGTGTATTTACTAAATGTCTATTTGTATATTTAGTGTCTTGGGGAAAAGAAACACATTTGTGTGGCAGTTCTCTGAATAAATGTGTAGCAGAAGAAGGAAATGGTGGAAAAAGGAGAGGTGAAGAAAAAAGATCACCAAGGATAAAGAAAGTGATGGTTACCTCTCTGATTAGATAATCAATATCATTTAAGTGGAGAAGGGAGTAGAATGAAAGTCTAAAATATCTAAGTCACCAGTTTATTCCCTTCAGGCCCCTTCAATAAAGAACTACAGGTCTGTGTTTTTTTAGTATCAATGTGTTGTTGTTTTTTACTTCAACAAACTGAAGTGAGACATTTATAAGCTGTTCCTGCTTCTTCAAGTCGGTGTTTTGATTAAAAGACCAAGTGTCTTCACCCGCTGTAAAATATGCAGGAGGCTGAGGGAACGCCGGAGTGAATATAAAAGACACTCAGATAGATGGATAAGGACTACCTCCAGCTAGGTGTTAGATCACCTCCCGGACACTCCACTTCTTGAAGGTTTGCTGACATTTCATTATCCACCCTGCAAGCGAAGGTTATAACTCAGCTCTTCTAATTTCCACTAACTGAAACTTTAGTACACAAAATATTTCAACTTTAGTGTACCACCCCTCCACTTTAAGAAAAGGAAACATAAATTGTCTTTCTATTCCATTAGAGTTTTAGAACCGATTTTGCTTGGTTTGTATCATTTTTGCTTGGAACTCAAGTGTCAATAATACGTAATGTATGTAAGAACTAATTCCAGAAATTTACACAAAACCATGGTTTTAAAATGGACTAATTTTTATGGTTTTCTACCCATAAATGGTTTAATTTTAGCAATTTTCTGCTCATGAAAAACCCTTTTTAAAAATCAACTTGTTGTTGAATCAGAACACACACAGCGGTTCTTTCCACTTACAATAGCACTGAGCTTCTAAATGTTGATTGGTGTTTCGTGAGAAATCTGGCCTTTTCTTTTTTCTCACCTGCTGAGGTGAACAAACTCCTGGCAAATTACACAAATGAAATTCCTTATTATCTTTTGTTATCTAAGTTCTAGAAACAAAGACAGAACTCTTTATAGCTTGTGTGAAACTCGTGGCTGCTACAACATAAAAGTATGTTTCTTACCTAGTAAGTAGCCACAGCCCATTAAGTTTTGAATAATTATCAATATCCATCGGGGTTTCGCCATTTATTGGGTTATGATTTCGAAACACATTATTCTAGGTCTCTGGCTGGCATCAGCTCTCCCTTAGCCTTATCTTCATAGGCAATGGAACAACAATGATATCATTTGCTGGCACAGGACCAATGTAGCCCTGGCCTCAGAGTCGGAAGGCCAGTGTTCTGGACTTGTCCCTGCCACTAACAGATGCATGATGGTTGGCATTCCCTGAGCTTTCTGGACTGTAGTTTGTTCACCTATTCAGTGAGAGATCTACATTGCTTTTTTTAAAAAATATATGTTTTTATTGATTTCAGAGAGGAAGGGAGAGGGAGAAAGAGATAGAAACACCATGATGAGAAAGAATTATTGATCAGCTGCCTACTGGGGATTGAGCCCACCACTAAGGCATGTGCCCTGACTGGGATTGAGCCTCAACCTCCTGGAATATGGGCTGATGCTTAATCACAGAGCTACACTGGCCAGGTGACCCCAGTGGAACTTTTAAGGGCAACACTCCACAACTGTTAAAAATGTGACTGACTAACTAGAAGCTGGTCTTCCCCAAGTTTTATGGGTTTTTTTAAAAGAGCTGAGATGCCATAGTGATGGTCTCTGTGGCCTCCGCACTAAGCATGTTATTTTATAGTATTATCAAGATGTCTTCAAACAGTTGTTACAAAAGCATCCATGTTTTCCACAAAACAAATAAATGGACAATTGAAATAAGTAAGTCCTTGCAAGAAAACATGCAAAAGGAAGAGAAAGCAACAGAAAAAACAGTGGTGGTTGACCTTTATGCATAGAATATTCCCATCCATGCAGCTGACAGAACACGTCACAGCCACCACATGTTGGGATGAGAATGGCAATAAAGGAATCACCAGCTTCTTCTCAACAAGTCATTCACTTACTCATTCACTCATTCACTTATCTATCCATGCAATAAATTTCCTTCTAGCCACTCGGGACATACAACACAGGCAAGGCTTCCACATGCATAGAACTTACATTGAGGACTGACAATGAACAGGTGACAAAGATGAAATAATAAATAATAACATTTTCAGGTAGTGATGGTGCTATGAACAACTTGGGTGGTGAACACACAAAAATATACAGATGAGGTATTATAGAAGTGTACACCTGAAACACATATAATTTTATTAACCAATGTCACCCCAATAAATTGAATAAAAAAGTAAAGAAAATAAAGTTCAGCCCGGCCATTGTGGCTCAGTGACTGAATGTTGATTCATGAACCAGGAGGTCATGGTTCAATTCCCGGTCAGGACTCATGCCCGGATTGTGGGCTTAAACCCCATTTTGGGGCATGTAGGAGGCAGCCAATCAATGATTCCCTTTCATCATTGATGTTTCTATCTCTCTATCCCTCTCCCTTTCTTTCTCTGAAATAAATAAAGCATTTTTTGAAGTACAAAAATAAAAAAAAGAAAAGAAAACATAAACATGATAAAGAATAGTGGGGGGTGAAGAACAAGATGCTTGAAGGAGCAGCAGATTGGATGGTTAGGGAAGGTGACAACCATTTAAAGACCAGGAAGGAAGGAGTTCCAGGTAAAGTTACAATAGGTGCTAAGACTCAGAAAAGAGAGAGCTTGGGATTTACAAAGAAAAGCAAGAAGGCTTTGGTAACTGGAGTCTAGTGGACAGAAAGAAATTATTTGAGGTGAGATAAGGAAAGAGCCAGGACCAAATCACACAGAGCCTTGTAGGAAGTATTAAAACATCTAGATTTTTTAAAGTTTCTACAGTTTATTCTATTCTCTATAACCCAAATAAGCCACTTGGACTCTTTCTAGCATCTAAGAAAGTAAACAGAATCATGAATATAATTAGATGTTGTCTCAGCAGACAGCTATAATAACAATATAATATTAACAGCTAACTTTTATTGAGTACTTAAAAATAGGCCAGCCATTGTGTAGAGAGCTTTCATGTATTAATTTAGGTACTCCTTATAAAACCCTTGAGTAATTATCAACAGACCCCTTTACAGTTAATAATGCTAACGCTTACAGTTTCTACATGACTTGTTAAAAATTACATAACTAAAAAGTGAAAGAGCAAGGTCAGAATCCAGGATTCTGATTCAAAGCCTAATTTAGATTTACTTAAAATGTGATGGGAACACCCAGCCAGTGTGGCTCAGTGGTTGAGGGTGTTGACCTATGAACCCAGTCAGGGCATATGCCCAGGTTGCAGGCTCTATCCCCAGTAGGGAGCATGCAGGAGGCATCCAATCAATGATTCTCTCTCATCATTGATGCTTCTCTCTCTCCCTTTCCCTTCCTCTCTGAAATCAATAAAAATATATTTAAAAAAATAAAATGTGATAGGAGCATTAGAGTTCAGGAAAGAGACATTGGGCTGGAATAAAAGCTCTGTGAAGGAAGGGAGCTTTCTTGTGATGAAGCCAGCAGGACATAGACAAGTACCTTTCATACAGCTGGCACTCAAAAAGATACTTATTGCATAAGTCTTAAATTTGCTATTTTCTAGGTTTTAATACACCTGGAAAGGAGGGAAGGAGAATGGATGCTTCTTGGAATTGTTTTCCTAAATGTTCATATTTATTTTTCTCTCAAAAAAATGTCTTGGTATACTCTTAACCCCCTTTTTTCCTGTTAATTTAAATCATTGGTTCTTATGATGTCTGTGATGAACATCTGTGCCCCAAGTCCTCCATTTTTCTGTCCCATTGAGAGTCCTGTAGGGTCCCCTCTCAATGCCTTCTACCTCTAGGCACCTCTTAATTCACTCACTTCCTGATTAAGGCACTGTAGGTACAGTCTGAATGGAATCCAGGTCCCACTTTGCCTGGCATTAACCACGTCCACTCAATGTGGTGGACCTTGGCACAGATGCCTGTGGGGCTAGTGTTCTTGCCAATTATACCAAGGAGTGAGTAAAAGGAAGTTCAGGTTACTGAGAGAGGAAAAAAAGCACAGAAGTTGAGGAGACACGGAAAAGATAACAGGTGAAGGTTAAAAGGATTTATCAGACTTCAGGTAACAAATACAAGGATGTTTACAATCAAGCAAACGGTCCAAGAATTGGTGAGTACACCTAAACTTGGGTCTCTGTCTTCCTAGAAGGCACAGAGCAAGATAGGTAGTCAAAGGAGCTGCTGACCTAAAGAAACAAGTCTAACAGAAGCTGCGAGTGTGAACAGACAACTCTAAGGTCAGCAGGTAATTGACCTGCATTTTGTCCCAATAGTAGTTGTCAACGTTTACTTCTTGCCTGCTGAGAGCCAGTCCTGAGTAAGAGTGGCATGTAGGGAGTGATAACTGGTATTGGGAGAGAAGGGACGTAGTTCCTCGGTCAGAAGAAGTTGCAGGATGGTCTGTGCACCTCAGAAACCTATCTGCCAAGCACTGCAGGATAGCTTGAGTGAGCTGGGGGATAGGCAAATAAAAAATCTCTCCTTGTGTCTTTTTTTATAATCACTATCTCATTAATTAAATTCTATGGAGGATGGTGATTTAAGATCAGGTCAAGGATATATACCTGTTAACACCAAAATTCTTCTTCTCAGGCTGATCAATCAGTGATAGCTTTGGAATGCTATTATCAAAAAATGTAAATTTAATTTCTTTTTTATTTACTATTAATGTGATGTTCAAGATGTTTCTTGACCAGGTTCTAATCTCTCCTCCAGCTATAAGTTGCCTCTGTTTTTTAGAGCTTTGTGTCTTCCAAGGGTTTTTGGCCTGGCACGCATGGATCTGGGCATCCAATGGTGGAGTTCATGGGCCCATGAGCTCTTAGTAACTTCACACAAATTATGGAAGTTGACATGTGCATTTAGTTAGCTTCTTAAAAAGAGGTATGTGACTCCCAAAAAAGTTAAAAACCGCTGTGCTATTCCCCCAACCTCAAATGATTGTTTTCTTATTACCATTGTCAGGTGACATTATTTGTTCATATTCTTTAGGCCTGGCTGATGTCATCTCCGTTCTAGAATCCCTTTACTCTCAATCCCTCATGGTTTGGATGACCCTCTAATGAGAACATATTTCTATTTGCCTTACAGTAAGATTGATCTATAATAATAAAAGTGTAATATGCTAATTAGACTGGACAGCTGAACGACCTTCTGGATGTCCTTCTGGACAAGTCTGGGGCTGCAAGGGCCAAGCCCCTTGAACAAATTTCATGCATGAGGTCTCTAGTAATTAAATGACTGTCTATTCTAAAGGAGTGACAGTTCCTCTAGGAGAGGAAAACTCATACTATATATCCCTTTGTGTACACACGTTGTAGCAGTACATTATAAGTAGTAAGTATGCAAAGTAATTTCTGTGTTGTGTTGAACAGGACAATGTTTATTTTTATTGGATTTAATAGATTTTGGAAGGTGTCTCTCTGGGATTATGGTACTCACTATACTTCTTAATTTTTTCTGCCCTTGACCTCTTTCTGATTTAAATTCCATTGGCTTAACTTTATAGCCAGGCCTGTGCAGTCCTATTCCATGTTCACACTCCCAACTCTCATCTGGCATGGCCCTGGCTCTACTTCTAGCCCTAAGAAGCACAGTTCTCTGCCCACCAGTGCCTGCAGTTCTGTGTGAACTTCAGTTTCAAGTCAGCCTTTCATCACTTATTCAACAAAAACTTTTGGAAGAAACGAGTAAGTGTTAGAGCCTGAACCTAGTATTAGGGATCAAAGGGTGAGAAAGAATAGACACTGACTTACAGTAACCACCTGTAATTTGTAGAACTTTTGAATGTTGATTTTGGACCTTGATGTATCAGGTCACATTTTAATTTCTTAATGATTTTGTTCACCTTCCTCTTTGCTGGACACAAGAAGACAGTTGTGAATACCGACTCTGTCGGCCTCTAAAAGGCCCTGGAACTCTGTGTTGCTGTTTTTAGAATTTGATATTACATCTATAGCCAAAGTTTGATAGCCACACTTTTTTTTTATTGGCTACTTTCACAATTTTGTTTTGCTGCCATCCATGAGCTATCTTGTCCGAAAGCAGAAGGATTGCACATTAGGATGAGAAATGTTTCCTCCAAATATGGAATAGTTGCAAAGCAATCATAATAATGAAATGGATTGTGGGCGTAATGTGCCTGTGTTTTCTCATTACAGCATATTTTACTGTGATGTTTCTGTAATGAATGCACCACTTGTATGTATTAAAATGACATAAGTGATCATTATAGAAATATTATCTTTCTCCCATGATAATATTGGGGACTGCTTTCTTATTGAAAAGGATACTGTCATTTTGATGTTAATTTTTTAAGTGGATTCCTTTGTTTTAATGTATAAGTAATAAAAGGAAGTTTAATAGAGGACTTCCTTCACTTTCTTTTCTTTTTCTGTTGTTTCTCATTTGCTGTTATGTCTTTAAGACTTCCAATTATGCAAAGATCATTTCCACATTTAGATGGGTGTGATTAGCCAGTACTTTAAAGACACTCTGAAAAGCTCAAACCTACTTAAGGGAAAGAAAACTTGATTTTGTCTTACATAGAGAATAAAGGGGAAAATAGTAGGGACCCCTTCAATGTGCAATGGATCAGTATCAGAGATGGCCATTTTCTAGTTATGTTTATCCTACTTCTATATCTCCACTGAGCTGTATAAGCAATAGTTACCATTTGTGTATTTGTTATGACCATTGAGGTTTCTAGCTCTTTAATTTTCCTGGATCTATAGCTCCAAGGGCTTTGGGGTATTTGCTTACCTGGAAGGATTCTGAATGTAGTTTTTATTGATGACACAATATCCATGCCACCCATCTGTGCTGAACTTATACTGTTTATGCCACCTTTTTTTTTCACCTTGGCTTCAATGTCAGCTTCACTTTTCCTTACTTTCAAATGCATCTCACACTATATTTTCTTCTCTGAATTCCTTACTTCTGGTCACTCTCAAGCAGTATAGGTTTTAATTGCTTTATACATGTCTCATGTACTAGTATATGTTGTGTGTTATTAATGTGTTACTTTGGGCAGGTCACGTAATTGTTCCCAGCTTCTGTTTCCTTCTGTGGCAAGTGGATGCTATATTATTGACTTTGATGAGCTCTTTAAGGAGACAATCTCCCTTCTTTGTGTCAGGTTCCAAACCTAGTCTCCAGAGAAATGGAATTCAGCCTTATTCTTCCCTCTGCCAAAATCCGCAGGAAGTGTCTTCTATGTAGCTCTCCATGTACTTGCTGTAATCAAAAGAGGATCTGGATTTATTGTTGGAAAAGTCACCTCATTGGGTCACATTTCACCCTTGTGTAGAGTTACTGTGTTCACAGTGATGCATCACTGATGTCTTTTTCTCCTGGACAAGCATTGCTCAGGTGAAGTGGGTGCCCCACCTTCACTTCCTACAGTCAAGACATAACACACCAGGTCCAGGTGATTGTATGAAGGAGGTTGATATTTTTGCTGTGCACTTCCAGGAGTTTGTGCGGCATACCTGCTCCTCTTGTGACTGGATGGCAAAGTCAGAGTCTACTCTGTAGACCCAGCACTTGTTGCAGGTGGACCCTCAACATTAGGTTACAGAGCAACAAAAAGAAACCTTCACTTTGTCTTTATTTTCCAACTATTCCTTCACATCTAGCTATAGCCAAGGCTTTGTTCTTTAGGAACAGCTTGGCCCAACAATAAAACTAATACATGGGTTTCACTTGACCTCCTAGTGTCTACTTTTCCATTACTTAGAACCCCGAAGAGTGAAATGGGTGTCTTAACGCAGTTTACAATCAGACTCCCCATACCCAAACCTCTAAGAATTATTGTGACAATTAAATCCAATATCATATGTAAGGATATTTGCATTCCTTATTCATTTGTGTATTCTTTCATTTTGGACAAGATTTCTATTTGTTTTTCTTTTGTGGTGTATATTGTGCATGTAAGATACATAGTGACGTGTTGAGTATATAGAGTATTTAATGAAGTTTGTTTTTACTGACTAACTGGCTTTTATTTATTTATTTATTTTTAATTTACCTTTATTATTCAAAGTATTACAGACGTTGCCTTTTTTCCACCATTGCCTTCATTCTGCTCCCACCCTCCTCGGGCCTTTGAGGCACTATTCTGTCCAAGGGCTATGCATAAATGCATATAAGTTCTTTGGTTAATCTCTTCCAGCCTGACTGTCTGGCTTTTAGATGCTTATAAGACTCAAGACTTCTATCTTCCCTACTAATATAAAGGTTTCTTTTTGCTCGGCTTATTTTATTATCTTTTGCTTTGACTTTTACTTCATCTAATGGCATAAATTTACCTTTATAAATCCTCTAATTAAAAATATTGTACCAACATGTTGTTTAAGTTAATTAATTTCTGCCATCTGATATTGATCCTGATCAATATTTTCTGTGTAATTACTTATTTTATACATGGTATATAAATAAGTGTATATCATTATTTTATCCAGTATTTTAAAAATTATCAGTGTTTGAAGAGATAAGATCCCTTTAGGTTAATTATGCTTTTTAAAAATATTTTACTGTTCTGATTAATTTTTTAATGTGACATACTAACATGGTTCAAATATCCAAACTCTATGACAGCCATATATTAAGTCTGGCTCCCACCCCTGTTCCCACCAACTCTGATCTCCCTATCTGTCCCCAAAAAGTGACTGTATCACTTATGTAACCCTCTAGTGCTTCATTTTCTAAAAAATTTAAATTTTCAATTATAGTTGATGTACAATATTATATTAGTTTCAGGTGTACAACATAGTGATCACCTAAACATACCTTCCAAACTGATCACCAAAATAAATCTAGTACTCATCTGACATCATATATAGTTACTACAATATTATTGACTATATTAACTATGCTGTATTTTACATCCCCATGACTATTTCATAACTACCAATTTGTACATCTAAATTCCTTCACCTTTTCACTCATCACTCCAAACCCTCCCATATGGCAACCATCAAATGTTCTCTGTATCTATGAGTCTGTTTTTGTTCTGCTTGTTCATTTACTTTGTTTTTTAGGTTCCACATATAAGTTTTTTTTTTTCTTTCTTGATTAAGGTATTAAATATGTGTCCTTATTGCCCCATTGACCCCTCTCCCAAACCCCCACTCATGCCCTCACCCCCCTGGTGTCTGTGTCCATTGGTTAGGCTTATATGCATGCATACAAGTCCTTTGGTTGATCTCTTCCTCTTACCCCCACCCTCCCCTACCTTCCCCCTGAGGTTTGACGGTCTGATTGATGCTTCTCTGACTCTGAAACTGTTTTTGTTTCATGGTTGTTGTTTTTTTATTGCTTAAAGTATTACAAAGGTATTACATATGTCTCCTTTTTCTCCCACCCTTGATAATACCCTGGCCTCCCCTACCCCCCAGTGTCTTATGTCCATTGGTTATGCTTGTATGCATGCATATAAGTCCTTCAGTTGATCTCTTACCCCCTCGTAAGATTTCCTTCTTTTTTACAACAGCATAGTACTCCATCATATTGGAACTGTTTTTGTTCATCGGTTTATGTTGTTCATTATATTCCACAAATGAATGAGATCATGTGATATTTATCTTTCTCTGACTGGCTTATTTCACTTAGCATAATGCTCTCAAGTTCCATCCATGCTGTTGCAAATGGTAAGAATTCCTTCTTTTTTACCGCAGTGTACTGTTCCATTGTGTAGATGTACCACAGTTTTCTAATCCACTCATCTGCTGATGTGCACTTAGGCTGTTTCCAAATCTTAGCTATGGTGAATTGTGCTGCTATGAGCATAGGGATGCATATATCCCTTCTGATTGGTGTTTCTATTTTCTTGGGATATATTCCTAGAAGTGGGATCACTGGGTGAAATGGGAGTTCCATTTTTAGTTTTTTCAGGAAACTCCATACTGTTCTCCACAGTGGCTGCACCAGTCTGTGTTCCCACCAGTAGTGCACAAGGGTTCCTTTTTCTCTGCATCCTCACCAGCACTTGTCATTTGTTGATTTGTTGATGATAGCCATTCTGACAGGTGTGAGATGGTACTGCATTGTTGTTTTGATTTGCACATCTTGGATGATTGGTGACTTTGAGCATGTTTTCATATGTCCCTTGGCCGTCCTTATGTCTTCTACAAAAAGTATCTATTTAGGCCCATTGGTGGTCTAGTTTCATTTTTTTGCGAGTATCTGTCCAATTTTCCCAACTTATTGAAGAGACTATCTTGACTCCATTGTATGTTCTTGCCTCCTTTGTCAAATATTAATTGAGCACAGTAGTTGGGTTGATTTCTGGGTTCTCTATTCTATTCCATTGATCTATATGTCTGATCTTGTGCCAGTACCAGACAGTTTTGAGAACAGTGGCTTTGTAATACAGCTTGATATCTGGAATTGAAATCCCTCTTACTTTGTTCTTTCTGAGGATTGCTGCAGCTATTCGGGGTCTTTTTTTATTCCAGGTGAATTTTTGGAGAGTTCGTTCTAGGTCTGAAATATACCATTGGTATTTTAATGGGAAGTGCATTGAATCTATAGATTGCTTTGAGTAGTGTGGACATTTTAATAATGTTGATTCTACCAATCCATGAACACGGTTTGTTCTTCCATCTGTTTATGTCTTCCTCTATCTCTTTTTTCAGTGTTCTGTAGTTTTCTGAGTACAGGTCATTTACCTCCTTAGTTAAGTTTATTCCTAGGTATCTATAAGTGAAATTATATAGCATTTTCTTTTCTTTGTCTGTCTTATTTCACTTAACACAATACCCTTAAGGTTAATCCATGTTGTTGCAGATGGCAAGATTTCATTCTTTTTGTGGTTGAGTCATATTCCATTATATAGATGCAACAGTTCTTTATCCATTCATCTATTGATGGACACTTAGGTTGTTTCCATAACTTGGCTATTGTAAATAATGCAGCAATGAACATATGTCACAATAGCATAATGCACTTAGGTACAATCTTGTAAGTACCATTGTGACATTCTTTTGCGACAATAGAACTATCATAATAATCATAACTTTCATGTGTTTTTCCATACAAATAACTGTATACCTTTTCCAAACGTGTCTATGAATAAATACTTAGAAGAAAAATTACTAGGCCCTTTGTCTTTTTTATAGCCTTTAATTTAAAGTCTATTTTGACAAGTATAAGTATTGCTAACACAGCTTTTTCTGTTTGTTTCCATTTTCATAAAATATTTTTTCAGCCCTTTACTTTCATTCTGTGTATATCTTTTATTTGAAGTGAGTCTCCTGTAGACATCTTTATATATAAAAACCTAATATGCTAAATGCCCGACCGATTGGTTGACCATTTGGTCGACTGCTTGACCAGTTACTAGGACATGCACTGACCACCAGGAGGCATACACTCTGACTGGTAGGTTAGCTTACTGCTGGGGTCCGGCCTATCAGGACTGAGCGAGATGGGCCAGACATGCCCTGGAGCCCTCCCACAGTCCCTCCCTGCCCAGCCAAGCCCCCGCGGTCCCTCCCCAGCTAGCCAGCCACCATTGTCCCCAATCAGGGACTAAGCAAGATGGCCACAACTCGCCCTGATCACCTGCTAGGGCGAAGGACCCCACCCACGCACAAATTCCTGCACCAGGCCTCTAATGATATAAAAGTGTATTGTTTTCTTATCTATTCAACACCAAATGTCTTTTGATTGGAGCATTCAATCCATTTACATTTAAGGTAATTATTGAGATAAGAAAACAAGACCCGTATATATGCTGTCTAAAAGAGACCAACCTCAAAATGAAATATCTTATTGTATTCACCTCTTCATCCTTTCCTCTAAATAACTTTTGCCTCAAAATAAACAAACAGATTTCACAGATGAAGAAACTGAAGTTCAGAGGTAAAATAACTGGCCTGAAATCTTACTGGTGGCAGAGCAGAATTTAAAATAAAATTTTTATTTTTTATTTGAATGTCAGTACTTTCTCTACCAGACTAAATGCTCTTATCTATACAATTAGTTGTTTTTTTCCCAAGGGCCACCTGGACTTCACGTTTGCAATGTGTTATAATAGATAAGCCCAGCATTATTATTTTTTAGATAAAATGTTAAATTTAGTTAGTTGACTTTTTTATAAGTGAATCCCAGTGTTGAATTTTGGAAGATCACTTTGTCCATATAGGTGTAGAAATACAGATATAGATATGCCTTTATTATTCAGAAAAAAGTCTTAAACATTTTAATATAATTTTGCCCTATGTTCTTCTTTATGATAAATTTACATTTCAAAGAAATTGTGTCTTTTGTTACCAAATTTTTATTGGTAGTAATTACTAGTGTTTGGGTAGAACATTAAGTTCAATAAGTGTTATCTCATATCCCTACATCGTGAAATTGTCAGCATTCATTTCTCCAGAGGAGGGAATCGAGGCTTTAAAATAATTGGTCTTGGCCATAATCAGAAAGTTAGTAGCTTAGCAGAAGCTAAGGTCTTCTGCCTCCAAATTTCATTTAATTTTTAAACTAAATTTTAGTTTTAGCTCAAACAAAATGAATTTCAAATTTGTGCATAAAAGGCTTATTTCTTTCCTTTCCAAAGATATTTAGTTTTCCTTTTAAGTCACAGTACCTATTAGTTTCTAATCTTAAGACACACACACATGTCATATATTTGTATATTATATATGCATATGTTTGCATTATATATATATATATATATATTTCTGCATCTCAATAATATCTGTCTTAAATGATATTGTGCATGTGTGTCTCTTTTTTGAAACTCAATCTCTAAATGCTTTATCTCAAATCAACTAAAGAGAACATATGCACAGTAAGTTGCGCCATGATTATGACCACCATGTAGAACACCAAGAATCTAAGAATGAGACTGCAGAAACACCATAGAGCCAGAGAGCCTCTTCTAATTACCTTCTCTTCCTGTCCAGATATTTGAACTGATCCTAGCTTGGATGTATGTGCACACATATGCCACAGGAGTCAGTGCATTTCTTTAGCCCTCCTGAGAAAATTCAAATGAGTTTTCTGGTGGTTGAAAAAAATAACCCAAGAGTTATTTTTTCCAGCATGTTGTAGAAGTTGAGCTAATTTTTTAAAGTGAACTGAAGGTTTTATATAATTTGTTTTGATTAGTAGAATGACTAGAAATGTATTACTTAAGGTTTTGTGGTCTAGTCACCTATAATTGAGGGCTCCCAGACTGTGAGAAGGGGCAGGCCAAGCTGAGGGATGCCGCCCCTGTCTCCACCCCAGTGCACAAATTTTCGTGCACCGGGACTCTAGTATTTAAATAAAAGTGCTGCTAAAAGTGCAGAATACTGTGAGTCACTTTTGCTTGGCCTCTATGTATTTTGATCAAACTCATTGATGTCCAGTGAATTCCAAATGTTAATAATGAATAATACATGTACTTTCATGGGAGCACTGCTAATGAGTTGTACTTTTGTAATGCATCATTAGTGGTCAATTTATGGTTAGTTTGTCAATCAGCATATTTGTGTGGAAATTTATAGTTCCATAAGATGCCTATTGATTTATTACTTCTCCTGAAATCATGAATTCCCTAGGATGGTTCTAAGAATGCATTGGTCTTGACCCCAATTACTCATTTTTCTCTTCTGTCATGTCCTGGGGGCTTATTAGAAGAATATAGCTTGAAAAGCAAAATATGTACTCCCAAATCCATATAAACTTTTCTCACTGGGGTCATCTGTTTGTTTATTTAACAAAGAGTATTTGGGTTCTTACCTATTTGTCAGGTGTTTTGCAAGGTCCTAGTGATTCAGTGGTGAAAGATCAAGATATGGTTCCTTCGCCAATCACAGAGCTTCCAGTTTATCAAAGAACCAAAAATAGTAAAGAGAATGAGAATGAAAAAGGTAAAGTACAGTGTTCTGTTGGGTATCCTACATAACAAAGAGCTAATAGGCTATTTAGACAGGATGGCAGAATGACCTTCCAGAATGACCAGTGGGCGGGGCTGTGGGGCTGTGAGGAACGAGCCCCTTGCACAAATCTCGTGCATTGGGCCTCTATTTTTGTATATAAAGGAACTGAAGGCTGCAGGCTAAAGGGGACTCAATGCCCACAGTATTGAGGGGGGAGTGCGCAAAGGGTGGAGGAGAGATATAGATGGCAGAAAATTAGAAACTAAAGTATACGCAGAGAGAGAATCAGAAAAGCAGGAAAAACAATAGAATGGTGGGAAAAATAGGCAGATTGGAAAAGAAGCTGAATAACCAAGAACTAAATGAGGTATAACAAAGATAAACATGAAATGGCAGGGAGTAGGAGATGTTGGGTGAAGAGGGCACAAACTCTTGTTTTTATCTCCTAAGAATCCCTTTCTCCTCTTCTGTGTAGCAGCACTGACCCTGTCTTCTCCCAGTCTTAACTTACATGATTCCAGAAGACTGATCCCACACTCGGGCAGTGGTGGGCTGGGGTTTGAGGCATGCTCCCAGCCTGTCAAACTTACAGCTCAGATGTGGGCCAGCAATCCCAAACTAGTTTAGAGAGATTCATCACAGGTATTTTTTTCTGGAACTGTTAGATAAAAGTTTTAATCATTCACTGGGGCATTAAGCTGATAGAGCATATGTTCAGAGTTACTTGTATGAGCTCACTGGAGAGTAAATTTGACCCAGAAAAAATAGAGTTAATTTACGAAAGAGATTACTGGAGATATTGTTTGATCATATAGACCCAGCCATAGCTGACCTCTTCAGGGATATCTCCCTTTTACCAACTGTAAGTTGGGTTTTCCTGACATGTAATGCCAAGCATCCTGACTGTAGGTGGTGTAGAGCAGTTGTGTATGAATTGAGGGCTTTAGGGAAGGATGACAAGGAAGGAAGGTCCATGTAATAAGAATTATTTTGTCTGCCAGCATGGCAAGTTTTTGGAGGCAAATGTTCTTGCTGGGAACTTTATAAGACTGGGTATAGTCCGAACAGTTCAATTCATACCTGTGGACTACAAAGACCTGCTCTGGGTAAGGGAGTCTATGGTAGGGAGTGCCTTAATCTCAGAGTATATGTCCTAAAACTAAGGCCTGTTAGCAGCAATAGAGTTGCTGAAGCAGGGATTCTGCCTCACTTTATGGTTATTTTCTCTCTGGGTCTGAGAAGTAGAAGCCACAGCAATGAATGGCACCAGTGTTGGCAAAAAAGGCCAGCTATAGGACCAAGGCTTTCAAAGGGCTTCACCAATGGTTTTATTAGTGCTTAATATGTCCCAATTTCCATTTCTGGTTTCCTCAATGCTATTATTATCCTATATAATAAAGAGCTAATATGCAAATGATCATCATGCCCTCACACCCATCACGCCATAATGGCTCAGACACTCAACACTGGGGAGAGAACAGTGGGGACCAGCCAGGCTCCGGCCCGGGAGAGGGATAAGCCACCGGCCGCATGGTCCAGGGCACCAGAGGCTGTGCCTGCGGCCCAGCCCAGGAGAGGGACAACTCACACACCTGTGGTCCAGGGTGCCGGTGGCTGTGGCTGTGGCCCAGCCCAGGAGAGGGACAACTCACACACCTGTGGTCCAGGGTGCCAGTGGCTGCAGTTGTGGCCCGGGAGAGGGACAAGCCACCGGCCCCATAGTCCAGGGCACCAGAGGCTGTGCCTGTGGCCCAACCCAGGAGAGGGACAAGCTGCCTGCCCTGTGGTCCAAAGTGCCTGGGGCTGCAGCCAAGGCAAAGCCATCTGCCCACTGTCCCCTGCAGCTGCAGCCAGCTCAGGCGAAGCCGGCCCAGGTCCTGGGTGCCTGCAGCCAGCCAGAAAGAGGAAAGCCTGGGTCCTGGGTGCCTGCGACTGGCCGGAGGAGGGAATCCTGGGTCCCAGGTACAGGGCAAGGCAGAGGCAGTTAGGGGCGATCAGGCAGGCAGAGGCGGTTAGGGGTGATCAGGTAGGCAGAGGTGGTTAGGGGCAACCAGCAGGCAGAGGTGGTTAGGGGCAATCAGGCAGACAGGCAGAGGAGTTAGGAGCAATCAGGTAGGCAGGCAGGTAAGAGGTTAGGAACCAGCAGTCCTGTATTACGAGAGGCAGTTGGACATCCACCAAGGGGTCCTGGATTGGACAGAGTGCAGGCCCGGCTGAGGAACCCCCCTCCTCCATGCATGAATTTAGTGAACGAGGCCTCTAGTTATTAAATAAAAAGTGTTAATCTGAAAACTTTCACATAACAAATGACATAAAATTTAACAAATAAACACACTATATTTTCTTATCTTTTTCTGCTGTTTTGAGCACACCACTACTCAATCCCTTAAAAAAGTAAAGCCAGTTGTATATACACATCATTTCATATATATAATAATAGTTATTGTGTTTATTATTTACAAATACAAAGCACCATAGGAATAAAGGTAGAGACCTAGAATTATTCTGGCATGCCAGTTTTAACCTCGTATTTCTTGCTAACTGTAAAACTATATTGTTACTTGATGTTAGAATACCCATTTAATGTTGATTGCTATAACACTGCAATTCATTCTAACTTCTCAAGGGTTTCGAGGAAATTAGAAATACAGTGTCTTCTGCTGAAGCATTTGTAGAGGAACTCTGTTTACAATGGAAGCATAACAGGTAAAGTCCATGAAAAGCAACATGTCTTCACATCTCTTGTTTGCAGGGAAAAGAAATCTAGAAGCTACCAAAAGCAAAAGAGAAATTCAAGGAAGGCTGTGGGTAAGAGTCATAATAAAAATATCTATAGTTGCAGCTACTACTTTTAATGTTTAATAGAGTTACTCACTGTGCTAAACACTTTACTTAGATTCTCATTTGCTAGTAATCCTAACAAGCAAATGATAATGTATGTTTCCTTAATATTCCCACTTTGTAGGTGAGAAAACTGAGCCCTATCATTACTCAGTAGCTGCTCTGTGTTTACACAGACAGGGAAAGGTGGAGCTGGGGTGAAAATCAGTTTGTTTGATGCCCAGGCTTCACTTCAGGGCAAGGTGGGTAACGGGCATCCACAGAGACTGAACTGGGCACTAAAGATTCAGGAACTGAGAGTATTTCTCCATCTCTCTCATATCAACTTCCCTTCTCAGACTTCTTCCCTCTTACAGAGTATTTTACAGTGTTTTCTGCATTTATATCATCCCACAATTTCTTTGTCTTGCACTTAGCCAAGTACAGCTGAGTCAATATTGAGGCTACAAGAGTTTTTGTCAGAAACCCCTACCATTGACTGACCTCAGTGCTGTCCTCCTGATCCAACTTCCTAGGGAAAAACCGGATTGGCCCTCTGTGACTAACTAGGCCTGCCCCTTTAACACGGACTGTGGGCAAGAATTGTGGTTCGAAGGATGATTGCACGGGTGTCCCCTAAGCTACAACAATTTCCAAACTGTGATTTGAAATCAGAGAAGGAAGAGGGCAGGGACAGCTTCTTGAACTAGTCCTTGGAAGCTAGAGAATCTGGTCTGGCAGATACAATGCTGGGATGTTCCAGGCAGGGACATACTATACACGAAGGACATCAGGGAGGAAGGATATGTAGGGCAGGTTCTAGAGTGAGGGAGGAAGATATGCTGCCCATATCCATTGGTTTATGGAGGGGAGCACCAGAAAGGAAAATAGTGTAAGATTTTATTTCTTCCTTCATAGTCTTCTGATATATGCTTTTCTTTTTACTAGCAAGAATATGCTGCTTGATATTCTGGACATCACAGACTCCCTCCCTTTCAAGGCAAGGCATCATGATGCAGCAGAAAGAGCAAGTGGCAGGGGAGCTGGTTTGGGGTCACCGCCTCTCAGAGCACCTAACCAGCTTCAGGCCAGTCACTCAGCCCTACGCTGCATTTTGGCATCTCTCAAATCTGTGCCTGTCTTATTGAATTGCTACAGGTGAAAGTTGAGTTTCTTGACCATTAATGCAGAGCCATCCCATTAAATTATTTAAAGCATGGATCTCACAAATGTCTTTTCCTTGTAATCTCATCTTCAAAGATTGTATTAAGGCAAACAAGCCTGATCCCTCCAGGCTGTGATTTATAAACCAGACTTCCAGGTAATTCCATGTCTCACATTTTCTTTCTAGTTAGGATTGCATGTAAGAATCAAATCCCAATTTAACCAGGTTCAGATGTTGATGATCAGAAGAGTGTTATCATTGTCAGTAGTTGTCACCCATCCCCCACTATTCAACCATTTGTAATCAGTTCTCCTGCTCAACGTAATTAATTTTGATAAATAAATGTGAAGTAACATATCATTTTACTGCAATTAATTTTGTTGATTATCTACACTAATAAAAGAGAAACATGGTAATTGGTGTATGACCGCTACCCTTCCCATTGGCTAATCAGCAAGATATGCAAATTAACTGGCAGTCAAGATGAGGGCCAGCAGCCAGGCAGCTGATGCGAACAGGGAGGCTTACTTGCTTCAGTGACGGAGGACTCAACCGTTCCCATCAGGGCTTCAGCCAGCCGGACCGCAACATTGTATCAAATACAGACAGTAAACAAAGGCCAGAAACCTGTTTTAAGCAGCGGAGGCCTCAGAGCGAAAGCTGGCCCAGAATAAAAAAAAAAAGAAAGGAGCGGTTGGGAGCTTCAGTCCCAGCCTGAAAACAGCCCTCAGCCCCTCATCCAGACTGGCCAGGACCCCAGTGGGGACCCCCACCCTGAAGGGTGTGTGACCAGCTGCAAACAGCCATCATCCCCTCACCCAGGCTGGCCAGGCACCCCAGTAGGGACCCCCGTCCTGATCCAGGACACCCTTCAGGGCAAACCAGCTGGCACCCACCCGTGCACCAGGCCTTTACCCTATATAGTAAAAGGGTAATATGCCTCCCAGCACCGGGATCAGCGGAGCCACAAGGCCTCCCGGCACTGGGATCAGTGGGACAGGGGGAAGCACCCAACCCCCCTCATCCCCCTGCAGCTCTGTGTGTGACAGGGAGTGGTACCGCCACCTCCCCATCGCCCCTGCCTTCAGTGTGACAGGGGTGGTACCCCAACCCCCCAATCGGCCCTACCCTGAGCGTGACTGAGGGTCGCATTGCAACCTCCCAATCTGCCCTGCTCTGTGCATGACAGGGGAAGATGCCCCAACTCCCCAATCGGCCCTGCTCTAAGCCCGACCAGGGGCTGCACCTAGGGATTGGGCCTGCCCTCTGCCACCCGGGAGCAGGCCTAAGCCAGCAGGGAGTTATCTCCCGAGGGGTCCCAGACTGTGAGAGGGCACAGGCTGGGCTGAGGGATCTCCCCTTCCCCCGAGTGCACAAATTTTTGTGCACTGGGCCTCTAGTATTATATATTATGAATGTAGAGTGACAATTTTTTCCTGAAAAAATTACTTTTATACTCCCATCTTTCATTTGAGAATGTATTTCTTAAATTTATATTTACACATGGGAATGAATTATTAATATTAATAATAATTTTAACAGGTGGCTCAGTCAGCTGGAGCATCATCCTGTACACCAAGCAGTGCAGGTTTGATCCCTGGCCCCGGAGTATACAGGAGGCAACCTATCTATGCTTTGCTTGCACATCAAGATTTCTCTCTCTCTCTCTCTCTCTCTCTCTCTCTCATATCAGTAAAAACATATCCTCAGATGAGGAATTAAAAAAGGAATTTTAACAGGTATTTTCATTTTTGTTTCCATCTTAGAAGTTTGAAATGTTTTATGCATACCTGCTTTTACATGTCTAGCATTGGCTATATGTATGTATATATTAAATACACACAAGAAGAAATTACAAAGAGCAAAAAGCACACTAAAATCTGAGATGATTCTAACTAACTAGAATTCTCAAATATCTGAAACTTTTTTCAAATATTTAATTCTCAGTTACGAAAAATAGGCAAATAATAAAATTTTTCACTTGTGGAATATAGTGAACAACATATACTGATGAATAGGGACAGATCCAGAGACAGAGAAGCAGTGATCAGACTGTCAAACCTCAGAGGGAAGGTAGGGGAGGGTGGGGGTAAGGGGGATAGATCAACCAAAGGACTTGTATGCATGCATATAAGCCCAACCAATGGACACAGACAACAGGGGGATGAGAGCATGAGTGTGTGTGTGCGGGGGGTAGGGGGGGGATGAGGTCACATATGTAATATCTTAATCAATAAAGAAATTAAATATTGAAAAAATAATAATATTATGAAGCTTCTGGAGGAGCCACCTTGTGTCCTCTGATCAGAACAAATGCCCCTCCATATTCTTCATTTCTTGTTTTGTTCTAGGACTCTATAGCCAGCCCAAGGTTAAGAAGGATGACTGCCAAAACCGGTTTGGCTCAGTGGATAGAGCATCGGCCTGCGGACTGAAAGGTCCCAGGTTCGATTCCAGTCAAGGGCATGTACCTGGGTTGCGGGCATATCCCCAGTAGGAGATGTGCAGGAGGCAGCTGATCGATGTTTCTCTCTCATCGATGTTTCTAACTCTCTATCTCTCTCCCTTCCTCTCTGTAAAAAAATCAATAAAATATATTTTAAGAAAAAGAAGGATGACTTAGGACTGTCCAAAATTATTTTAGCAATTTGCTATTGCCATTATAATATACTAACACAAATGTAGTAGCTTAAAACAACACAAATGTAAAATAGAAGAGTTGTAGGATGTGGAAAAGGGGACTCCTGTACACTATTGGGGGCATGTAAGTTGGTGCAACCATTATAGAAAACAGTATGGAGATACTAAAAAAAAATCAAATGAAAATATTATGTGATACAGAAATCTCACTTCTGGGTATTTTTCTGAAGAAAACAAAAACACTAAGTCAAAAAATATATATTCACGTCATATTCATTGCAGCATTATTTATGATAGCTAAGATATGGAAATAACATAAATTTCCATAAAAAGATGAATGGGTAAAGAAAACATTCTATATATTTACAATTAAATATTATTCAGCCATAAAAACAAATGAAAACTTGCCATTTGAAACAAGATGGACAGACCTTGAGGTCATTATGCTAAGTGAAATAAGTTAGACAAAGAAAGGCAAATGGTATAGGATTTTGCTGAGATGTGGAATTTTAAAAATAAATAAAACTGAGCTCATAGATACAGAGAACAGATTGGGGTTTTCCAGAGTCATATGGATGGCTGGGGATGGATAAAATGGGTGAAGAGAGTCAAAAGGTACAAACTTCCTGTTATAAAATAAAGTCATGCAATGTAAAGCCCAGCATGGTGATTATACTGTTGGTAATACCTTAGTGCATATTTAAAACTTACTAAGGGACTTTTAAGTCTTCAAAGTTTTCACCACAAAAAAAAGTAACTAGACTTATTACAGTGATCATTTTGAATATATATAAATATCAAATCATTATTTTGTACAGCTGAAACTAACATGATGTTATATGTCAGTTATAGCTCAGTTTTTAAAATCTCACAGATTTATTTGTTATATTGCTGTTCTAGAAGTCAGATGTCAGAAACAGGCTAAAATAAAGAGCAGACCTGTTTCTTCTGGAAGCTCTAGGAGTCCATTGTCCTGCTTTTTCTTGCTTGCAGGTTGCCTGAATTCCTTGGTGGTGTACCCCTTCCATTTTCAGACCCAGCAGCATAGCGTCTTCAAATCCCTCTCCTCTGACCTCTGCATCCATCATCACAGCTTCTCTTTGACTCTTACCTTCCTGCCTCTCTCTTGTTAGAACCCTTGTGATTAGATTGAGCCAAACAATCTAGGATAATCTTCCAATCTCAAGAGTCTTAATTTAACCACATCAGCACAGTCTCTTTTTCTACATAATGTAAAATACAGACTCTGAGGATTAAAATGTGTGCGTCGTTTGGGAGCCAGTCTTCTGCTTCCACAGTTATCAATGAAGAATAATTGAAATATTAGTATTTTACTTGGCCAGGAGACTTGGCATTTGACTAAAATCAATCAACAAATATTAAGGCTGAATATGTCCAAACCAATAGGGTACTGTTGGATTTTTCTACTCCCCACCATCAAGGAGCATACAGGAAAACCAGGAAAGGAGCACGTGCAACACAAAGCAGAACGGTGGGGTGCACTGACCGTTCGGACATGAGGGAGGTAGACCCTTGGCCCTGATGCCTAAGGGAATTCAAGGTTCAGATGGGGCTAGATTAGGTGACCTTCCAAGCCCATTCCAATCCTTGATTCTGCTGCTGTACAGATTCTTAACAACAAATTGAATTTAGGATTTGCACTCTGTCTACATCTGAAAGGACTTGTGACTGAATGGATTAGAGCACAGTGCACCACAAAATACTTAGAATGAGATGTAATGGAGTCCATCCGACAAAACAGGTCTTTAAAGCTTTAGAATTGAATATGTTGAAACTCATGTGCTGTAAAAATGTCCTTAATCTTTTGATTATTATGTCAAAAAAAAGCATATAGTTAAGCAACGCTTTGTGGGGCAGGAGGGAAAGGAGAGGGCAAACTTAAGCAGAGATTTATTCTTTAAAAATCCTTGAACAAGGGACATCCTATGGCATGATGGCTAATCATTTCAGCTGTGTTCTTATGAAGGACACAGAAATGTTCAATAACAACAATTGGAACCCAAACAACATTCTGTTGAAAACTCATTGACCCCACTTATCCTTCAGATTCCTCTTTCTCAAAGAACTACCTTTTAAAGAGTTTGTACTGCACTTTAGACTGCTCCAGGAATTACTCATTTTTAAAGGATTTATTTGGGCTATTATTCATCCTTTTGCACTAATCCCTTAGGGTCATTCTGGGAAAATTCAAAGTATTAAGATTTGGGGAGAAATCTAAGTTTTCAGTCATTTTCAAGACTCTGATTTAAAACTGTGATTTCCAAGTAATATGTGGAGATGACTGGTCGCAACTGCTCAGAAGGAAAGCTGGGTGGCTTGTTGGAAACAGGTACCGAGATAGAGTCCTGGATGCCCTCTGCTTCCCCTCTGAGAGGCATCCGCGTGCCAGCAGCCCTCCAGGATGACTGCCTTCCTTAGCTGTGAAACCGCCAGCATCAGGGAGGCGCTGCAGGGCCTCCCCTGCAGAGAGAACAGTGTGCCCTCCTAGAAGAGTTGAAAATGCAGTGGCTTCTGTGTCGTGTGCCTTTTAGCATTACTGTATATTACATTCATTGAAGTTGAGATGATAATTGCTGAGAAAGTCTCCTATCGGGCCATAAATTAATGGAATCCTTCCCCTGTCTGGGCCTTTTGTGCTTTATTCACATCAAAAGCAATTACTTTTTGTGCACACTTAATGCCACCAGTTTAATGTGGCATGTAAAATATGCTTGGCGATTTACCCTTTATTAATCCTAGACGTGCTGAAAACAGGAGCCAGTCAACCATTCAGATTCTTACAAACAACAGCCTGCCCTTCAGAACTTAACCTTTGTTTAATTTGGACAAACTCAGGAGGTTCTGAGAATCACGGTACCAGATTGTTCTCCGGGGAGATTTCCCTAGCCCAACAGGAGCCCAGGAAGGACTGAACCTTCACTGCGGGATGGGATGGGTTTGCCTCATCTAACAGCTGGAGCAGGGACAGAAAGCAAAGAGAATATAGGCTTGAGCGTCAGCCAGCCTGGGTTTGGACACCAGCCCTACCACTCACTGAAGGACTGAGGGTGTGACCTTGCTTAAGTTAACCTGTGTCTTCAACTGTTAACAGAATAACGAGGGACACAACTAATCTAGGTAAACTGGCAACCATGTGATATACTAGTATCTTCAATGGAAAGAGTTGTTCTCCTCAATAATAATTGTAGGAATAGTATTCTTACTATAATTTACATTAATATAATATGCTTAGGACCCATAGAGCATCAATCTGGGTCAGAAAGATTTGAGGGATGTGAGGTAAAGTTGCTTGGGTGGAATGAGGATCAAAAGCAGGAAAATAAAGTCTGACCACCTCAGGTAGAGGGTAATAGCAAGTCCCAAACAAGAAAACCGAAACTGCAGTCAGAAAGAAGTGGGTAAGAGTCACACAGACTGGCATAACACTGACGAAAAAGAGAAGGGCCTGGTGAGTAAGGAAATGCAGAGGCTGCATTCAAAGCCTCTTGGTAGAGCTGACCCACTTAGACAGTGGTTTGCTTGAGCTGCCTTAGCAAGATGCCAGAGACTGGGTGGCTTGAACAGAAGAAATACTTTCTCACATTTCCGGAGGCAGGAAGTACAAGATGAAGGCGCTATCAGTGTTGGTTTCTTTCTTCCCAGCTTGTAGACAGGCATCTTCTTGTTGTGTCTTTGTATGGTTCTTCTCTGTGCACACATGGAAACAGAGAGGTATACATGGTATTGATCTCTTTTTCTAATATATTTTTATTGATTTCAGAGAGGGAGGGAGAGTTAGAAACATCAATGAGAAGAGAGAATCACTGATCAGCTGTGTCCTGCTCATCCCCTACTGGGAATCAAGCCTGAAACCTGGGCACGTGCTCTGACTGGGAATCGAACAGTGACCTCTGGGTTCATAGGTTGAAACTCAACCACTGAGCAACACCAGCCAGGCTGTTTCTCTCTTTCTTTATAAGGACACCAGGCATTTTAGATTTAGATCCCACCCTAATGACCTCGTTTAACCTTAATTAGCTTCCCAAAGTTCCTGTCTCCAATATAGGTGCATTGGGAGGAACATAATCCAGGCTATAACATACAGGTTAATTCCTAAAGTGGTGTCATGTATTCCAGGACTGTTTCTATTTCAATAAGGGACTTCAAACACTCACACACACACACACACACACACACACACACACACACACACAAACAAACAAACAACAAAAACACACACACAGAAAATACCTGAAAATCCAAATGATGAACAAATGGTGGAATTCTAGGCACTAGGGGAGAATTATTATGAAAATGCCATACTTGAGTAATGGGTGCTTTCCTGCTGCAACCTCAGTCACTTCATGTAGGTGTCTCTCAGTTCTTTCCCATGGCTTCCAGCTCTTTCTGGTTGGCTCTTTGGTACTGCTTGATTATTCGTTTTTTAATAGATTATATTTCATTTCCACTTAGGGTTCCTGGACTCTGTCAGTTGACTTAACATAGAGGTTGGGGCAAAAATTTGTTTATAGTTGTATGTGAAACACAGAGTCTATTCTTGTATTACTATTTATTAATTATAGTATTGTTTTCCATAGGAAGAACTGTAAACTGATTTTTGCCTCATGCTGTATTATAGCTAAGTGTTGATGAAACTGAAGTTAAAGATGTCTTCAGACCTTGACCTTAAGGACACATGTTTTCTCTGATTGCTAGCTCCCAGCTCACATCCCAGTGGTGCCTTTAAAAAAGGGATGCTGTAAAGGAATCCTGATCCCTCCTAGGGGGAGGGCTGCTGATTTGGGATCAGAAATACCATCTTGTGTCCAAATAAATCAGCATGGTAGAACATGGACTCTGTTTCCAGTGACCTGCATTCCAGATGAACTCTAGCCAGAAATTGCTCTGAAACATTGATCAATTCCTTCTCAATTTCTGGACCTCAGTTTACACACATATAAAAAGATCTAGAGGCCTGGTGCAAGGATTTATGCGCTGGTGGGATCCCTCAGTCTGTCCTGCACCCTCTCTCAATCCATGGATCTGGTTGAAACCAGCAGTCCAACATCCCCTAAGGGATGTAGTAGTGAGCAAAGCAGCAGGCAGCCAGGGAGGAGCCTGAGCCCTGGCTGCGCGCTGCTCCCACTGCACCTGCCACAACAGCTCTGTAGTGCTGTTACCAAAGTGGGAGGGGCCTGCACCGCCACAGCTGCACTTGCCATGAGCCCAGTGTCTGGCTCCTGTTGGTCAGCTGAGTGGCGCTCCTGCTGTGGAAGGGCACTGACTACCAAGGGACAGGTCCTGTGTTGAGCGTCTGCCCCCTGGTGGTTAGTGCATATCATAGCAACCTGTCAACTGGTCGTTCAGTCGTTTGGTCACTTAGGCTTTTATATATATATAGATTTGTTGGATAAAGTATAAGTTCAATATTCTAGAATTTCTGACAATAAGTCATCATTATTTGGGGTTTTAAGCTACTTGCAAATTGTATGGAAGCTAATGCTCTGGATCCTTCAGTTCCATGAGCCAATATGTTCCAGACTGAGTTCTCAAGATGATATATCTTCATCTGATATCCCATCATCATGCATATACAAAGATAATTTGGCAGAGCCAATATGGCATTTGAGAGGATGGGGTGAATACATAGGTCAAAGAGGAAGCAGATGGTTGTGTGAGTGGTTGTCTATACTACTTCAGGTGATTTTGTGCTAAACATATCACCACTAAGGGAAAATTTTGCCTGACATAGCATGATTTGGTCATCAGAGATGGGATTAGATGTGGAATAAAATTTAGACAGAGAACAGAGTTTATGTTTGTAAATAACAATATTGTATCTCTGTCTTTAAGCCAAAAGGAAATGAATTTATCAGCTCAGGGAACTGAAGGATCCAGAGCAATATCTTCTGTCATTGATGTGACATGAAGTACCAAGAAGAAGATAACATACGCACAGTTTCTGTTTAACTTTTTAATTACCCCTTCCTTCCTTACAGAACACTCATGGAACATTGTCCAGAGTTTAGAAAATGAGCTGTTAATGGGCTGGATTAAGTCCCCTCAAAATTTGTATGTTGAAGCCATAATCCCCAGTATACCTACACATGTGATTATATTAAAAATAGGGTCTTTTTACATTGAAATGTGGTCATTAGGATGGGCCCAAATCTGATATGACTGGTGTCCTTAGAAGAAGAAATTCTTACACAGATAGGCACAGAGGGAAGACCATGTGGAGAAACAGGGAGAAGATGGCCATCTACAAGCCAAGGAGAGAGGCTACAGAAAAATTCAGCCCTGCTGACAACTTGATCTGAGTTCCAAACTATAAAAATAAATTTCTATTGTTTAAGCCACACAATCTGTGGTACTTGTTAGGGAGTCCTAGAAGATTAATGCAGATTCTAAATTGCTTAATTCTGAATTTCAGAATTCTCAGCATTTGGATGGTGACTGTTATTGATAGGATTTCTGTCTGGACACCTAGGAACACCGATATGAGGAGAAATGTGCAAGTGTACCACGTGTCCTGATATAACAGTGAATCAAAGTAAATTCAGTTTACTATTCCTGAGGATAAGTTGAATTATAGTTACTTTATTTCTGTGAGAATTAATTCAATTTAAAAGGTGTCTGGAGTCTCTAGACATAATTTGAATATTAATTTCACCGATGATATTCTTGTACAAGTCTGCCTAGTAGTTTTATTCTTAATTAAAGATCACTGTATGGCTGATGTTTTCCCTCTGGATATAGTCATTGTGTTTGCACATAGAGCATTTTATTTCCCTCACATCTTAAGTAATTTTTCTTTATCAGCCTCAAAAAAAAAACAACCCAGCAGTGTTTGTCTCCAAAAATCGGTAAGGAAAAGTGTATGTAATTGTAAAATGAGCCCCCAGGCCTCCCATGGTATGGTGCAGTACAATGCCAGCCAGCTTTTCCCACCCACCCCCTGCAGGAGGCTGAGACAGGCTCCAAGAGGGCCTCGGATTGGCTGGGTTGGCTCTCTAGGTTCTAGAACATTTCCACTGAGTCAATCACATAGGAACCCTGGGCCCACCTGCCTCCAGAGTGCCTCTCCTTCTGGAGGCAGTTGACAGAGGTTTTCTGTATCCTCACTCTCTGCCTCTTGCATTTTGCCTGCCATTGAGTATGGTTTACAGTAATGACTCTGCTCCCAATAACGAAACTTGATCCTGATAATTCAGTCATAGAGGACCAAGCTCCAATAGGGAAAATCATATTTTGCAAAATAATGCTGGCTTTTTTTCTTCTTCATGGAAATAATATGTTATGTTTACCAGTCCATTTCTTTTTGTTCCTAAAAAAATAGGAAATGTATATTTCCCAACCACCTTATATCTAGGTATGGTCCGTAACCAGTCCCAGCCATGGAATGTGGGAGAAGTAACGCACTCTTTTCCCAGGTGAACCCCAAATAAAGTATGTCCCAGGTGTGACTGACTCTCCCTCTTTACTGGCCACAAGTGAGAGTGTAAGGAGTCTCTTTATGGGTCTCCTGAAATTACTGGAAATTGCTGGATCTTCCTAAGATCTTGGAGGAATTCCTCTCAGGAGAGTCACCCAACTAGGAATCTCTGCATTGGAATTGATGTGTATGATAAAGTTTTACTGTACACTATTAAGATTTTTTACATTGTTGGGTATAACAGCTAACTATTTTTATCCTAAGTAGCACAATTGTTTGTGTGGGTTTTTGTGTGTGTGTGTGTGTCGGAGTGAGGATGACAATCAAAGGTTGGAGGAGCTAACATGTTATATAGATTATTTCAATTTCAGAGTAGCTTAAGGAATACCCTGTAATATAATCTCTCTAACCTCAGTCTTTTTTTCATCCTGCCTTCTTTAACCTCCAAATCTAATCAGAAGTATGTAAGACTATTTCTGGTTTGTCTTATGTACCTGCCAAAACTGTGACTGAGAATGGTCGAGTGTTGTGGGAGAACCACTGGTCTGAGAGCTGGGAGATTGGATGAGAGTCTCAGGTGTGCCCCTGACCAGCTGTGGGACCATCAGTAACTTATTTCTCTCTCTGAATTGTATTATAAGCACAAAGAAACATTTGCCATATCAAGGGTTGGAACTATAGTGTAACTGAGTCCCCCTTCCTACTCCTAGGTAATGTTCTGAAATTTGAATTCTCAAGTTCAGAGCTCAAAACCTAGCAGTCTATGTGGGGCTGTTGTTTTGGATTGCATAATGTCTTAAAAATAATATTTCATATACTAGAGGCCCACTGCACAAAAATTTGTACACTCGGGGTGGGGGGGTCCCTCAGCCCAGCCTGTGCCCTCTCACAGTCTGGGACCCCTCGAGGGATGACCACCTGCTGGCTTAGGCCTGCTCCCTGGGGGACTGGGCCTAAGCTGGCAATCAGACATCCCTCTGGCATCCCGGCAGCCCTTGGGGGATGTCCACTTGCCAGTGGGGAGCAGGCCTAAGCTGCAGTCGGGCATCCTTAGT
>NW_006287255.1:281529-282388 GCF_000327345.1 Myotis davidii | reverse complement strand
GGCCTAAGCTGCAGTCAGACATCCTTAGCACAGATGATATTCTTGTACAAGTCTGCCCAGTAGTTTTATTCTTAATTAAAGTGATTAACTACCCACCTGGCACTTAGTTAAGGGATTTTATTCCCTCCCTAACTTCAGGGGAAAATCCCTACCTGGGGAAACAACCTTTCTTGGAAAGGTGACCTTGGTTAAAACACATAGCACCAAGAAGGGGAGCAAACACATTAAGAACAGTATGCCATATACGCCAGGTCCCCCAAGACATGCTGTGCAGATGTTTCTTCCCTGCAGCAACTGTGTCAAGCAGCAGGGATGGACTGACCGGCTTCCGACAGATTTGGGGTGTTGTGAGGTAAAGATGGGGATCTAGCCTTCATTACTGGTGACTGGAAGAGGACTTAGGGAAACTTACAATAAGGAAAGGAAGGGAAGGGAATTTTGGCAGTTTACACTTAAACTTGTACTTAAAGCTCATAGAGAGGCCATCACCTCAATCCCTCTTTTCCTCAAAACAGCAAGTCAAATGGTACAATCACACTTTGCTCAATATCTTTTAGATACTATACCATTCCTGAGACCTTTTCTCTTTCAAGTTTTATCTCACATTGCTTTCACCCATCTTATAAAACTGGAAACAAGAAGAAAAGCCATAGCAAAGAGAACATTTAAAGGATCTAATATTGATTAAGCACCGATTATGTGCCAAGTCCTGAGCTTACTACTTTCCTCATAAGAAGCCTGCATAATATTTGGAAACAGTCTAAGTGTCCATCAGCAGATGAGTGGATTAAAACACTGTGGTACATCTACACCAGTGATGGTGAACCTATGACACTCGTGTAAGAGGTGACACGCGAAA
>NW_006287255.1:272747-281384 GCF_000327345.1 Myotis davidii | reverse complement strand
GGGTAAGGAGGAGAGATAAAACAAAGGACTTGTATGAATGTATATAAGCCTAACCAATGGACACAGACACCAGGGGAGGTGAGGGCATGAGTGGGGGAGGGAAGGGAAGGGACAATGGGGGCATAAGGACACATATGTAATACCTTAATCAATAAAGAAAAAATAAAATAAAAAGTAATGTTAAAGACAAAAAAAGACAATTGCTTCAGGATAGATATCACATATCTTTTTTCTTTTTTTTAATAATCCTGCAGATTTGACATTTGGAATTCCATTTGGCTGAAAATGGAAATGAAGTTGAAAATAGTTAAGTGACATTTTACTTTCATCAGAGCACTTATCAAAACATTTGTTGGCTTTCTTTGCTGCCCATTTGCCCTGCTCTCGTATTGTAAGGTAAGCTTCACATGAGAAGAGGTCCTTGCTTGCTGATGTCTTTAATAGTTCGTGCCCAGAGCCTGAAACTGGGCACATAATCTGGAAACATAAATATCTGTTGGATGCATGAATCAATCAATCAATTAATTAAGACATTAGCAGGTGAGTGAGTGAGTGAGTGAGTGAGTGAAAATCACAGAGCTAACTTTGATCCTGGCACGTCTTTACCTACATCCACAATCCATCTTCCTTCAGGAGCTTCCAGGCCGCATGAGTACTACACTGGGAGTAGCATATACGATGGGTCTGTTGGTCTTCCCACCTCCTTCCACTGGTTATAAAAAAGGATTCCCTATCTCTCCCATCCTTCCAAAAATACCTCTTCTTGTAGGTATTAAACAGGAATAATATTAGTTGTTTCTACTGTATTGTTATCTTACAGCTGGGAATTTTTGTTTGGGTGCCATTAATGAAATATCAAGAAGATGCCCCTAAAACCTACCACCTAGGCCAAGAAGCATCTTCACATTTTGTTTAGGGGCAGGGGACGCTCACAAGTATGGTGATCCTGTCAGATCTGGAAGACTGACAACACCCAGCTGTTATTCCCCCTCTGACAGTGCCTGGGGGTCTTACTCAGGTAGTTGTTACTGCCTTTGTTATAACAGCAGCTCTACCAAAGGGACTTTCACAGCCACACTTCCATGTTATCCTCAGAGGACTTCCTGGACTCAGAGCTGGTGGTGTTAGCCTCACTTTACCAAATAAGAGCTCAAAAGCCACAGTGACTTGTCTAAGGCCACAGACAGTTATCAGCAGAGGTAGAGCTCAGAGACTCAAATTAGACTGGTATCTTCTTAATAGGTCATGCAACATCTCGGCCTCTTCATTTGTTCTGCTTAAGATGTTCTGGGTCCTCAAGAAAGTGTAAGGGTGAAGAAACTGGCAGCTTGATGTGGTGGACCCAGCAAGGATGGGAGCTTAAGAGCCTGGGACTTCATTCCTAAATAGAAATAAAACTCAGGCAGCCTGACCCACAGCCCACCCCCTTTCAGCCTCCTGCTTGGAGGGCTGGCAAGTAGGAACCCTGTTATCTTGTTTTCTCTGGTTTCTTGACCACAAGTGTCTTTAGCGACTGTGATTTCTGTCCGAATTCAACATAACTTTACTCTCTTTAGAATTAGGCCCAAATTCATCATAGGTGACAATAACCCAGTGGAGGAAAAAATGACTCCCACAATCTTGCAGGTCTCCTATCTACTATCCTCAAGACTGAGCGTCGGCATTTCCTGTTAAACTGTGCCATGGACTTTCCCGCATCCCCTGAGAGCAGGGCAGATAGCTCCCATGTGAGCTTAATTATTTCTGCAGTTATGTAGACCAAGTTTTGCTGAAAATCATTCCTGTCCAATAAACCGAGGTGTGTCTTCATGCCAGAGGAGAATGAAATCTTCCAGAGGAGGTACAGCTGCTTCCCTATGAGCAGACCCGCTTTCATTGGTTGCAACAGCCATTTACTGTAGAAGGAAAACAGGAACTGTGAAGAATTATTACCAATTTGGGGAATAGGTACAGGTTAGGCAGCATCTCTATCTTAAAAAGACATTGGAAGCAAACATTTCCGTCTGGGGTGTGAAGTGACAGATAACAGCAGAAACGTATGAGAAGCCAGTTGAAAACGGATGGCTTTATCTTGGGTTTGTAAGACGATGGTGAGTGAAAAGAAAAGTTTGCAGAGGAGCCATACCTCAAAAAACAATCTGTGAGTTGTACCCTTTAAGAGAGAAAGCAGTTTTAAGGAGAGCCATATTTTGATGTTTCAGAAGCACTTGATGGCTTATAATCGCCTCCCTTCAGTAACATGCCTCTGTGAAGATGAAAGATGGAGAAACACAGTGAAGGAATCGCCATGTGGCTCCTCATTTCAGTTCCCAGGGACAGCGGATTTATGGAATCAGATGCGGGACAGAGCTCGAACCAAAGTCTCTTTTCTTCCTGGAGAAAAAAGAGTGGTTATCAGTGCACATTTTCCTGGATATTATACCTTTTTGGGTCATTATTTTACTTCTCTTTCATCTAAAATTGTGATTTATCTTAACAGCATATTGGTGGCTTGGGAACCTGGGGAAGTATTGGAGAGTGAATGCAGATTTTATGGCTTAGATGGAGTGTCAGGAATCAGGTCATATTTTTTTAAATTTGAAAATAGTTATTAAACCATTTGTTAATAGTGAGTCACAGGAAGCAGAAGCCATCTCACCTACCGTGACCACGGTCCATTTCACACGCTCCACACTCGACACTCTCCCGCCTGACCCGGGCCCTCCTGGGGTCAGAGACTCTCTCAAGTCTGACTACAAGGTTTTCTTTAAATTGGACGTCATGGTTACACTCATCTCTTTATCCAAGCTCTCCTGTCTAGGGTGATATTTGAAAATGAATTAAAGGTGTTTATATGCTCTTCCTGTGTACTTCCCTGAGGGGTGTGCCAGCTCCTTACCATCCTGATTACTTCCTCTGGACTCTGTCTGGTTTTTCATCCTCTATTTTAAAATGTTACATTAAGAACTTGTCACAGACTTAAATTCATCAACATACATATAGTAGCCCTTTAAGATGACCCAATAGCACCTTTTATTTTGGAGATGCAAAGGGAATACATGACTTGCTAAGATCACAGAGCTACTCAGGGACACATTTCTAGGATTGAAATACAGGTCTCCTACTTCTAAATCTAGTGTAAAATGGTCTGAAATTTAAGGTGAAGATAACTCATTTAAACTTGTCTTAGGGTTAGATTTGGAAATGTAAAGACCTCAAACACAGAAAAGATATTGGAAGGAGGAAAGGGGGGAGGAGGAGGAGGAAGTAGAGGAGGAGGAAGAGGGGAGGAGGAGGAGGGGGCAAGGCAAAGAGCACAAAGTAAAAACCACACAAAACCATAAAGTAAGGGTAAAAAAAGTTCAATAAAATCCTGGGGAGGTTTGCCCATGGTGACTACATTGATTCTTCTTTTGCAATATCAAAAACAATTTTTCATAAGTGGCTTTTCATGCTATCTGCATCCCTTGACACATTCATAGTAATACTAAGCTGTGTTTCTGGAGTCTGGTCTTGTCCAGCCAGAACTAACTGCTATAGAATACAGCCAGTGGTGCTGGTGACGCTACCAAAGCAAATGCCACATTTAACAAGCAGCACAAGGTGGAGCTTCCTCAGGAGATCATTCCTGTGGCTCAGGCAGGGATATGATAGATTTCTGAGGGTCAGTAATAAATGGGTGCTGATGAGGCCAAGGAAATAGGGTTTAAGCAGTTAGGAGGAAGTGGAAAGGTATTCCAGGCAGAACTGTAAGGGCGGAAATGAACTATAAATTTTATGGAATAAAAGGTTTAATTTGGAAATGTGGCAAATTGGGCAGGATGAGGCCATAATGTGGGAAAATGTGAATGCTAGTTCTTCAAAAATGTCTACTACACACTTACTATGTGCCAGGCATTATGGTGGATGCCGGAAAATCATTGGATAGCAGGATTCATGGACTGTACAGTTCAAAAGGAATACATTCTATTCCAAAGGAGCAACAAGGTAGAATATAGGTGATTATAGAGCAAATAAACTGAGAGGGGTGTCAGGCAAGTTTTGATGAAAGAAATGGTGGTCAAACTGGACTTAAAGGGACATTGGGAGTTAGCTGATGAGGAAAGGAGTGTTCAAGGTGGAAGAGGGCATAGCAAATGCAAATAGACAGAAGCATGAGTGAACTACTGGGGAGATGTTTAGTGTAACCTGACAGATAAGAGGTGAGAAGCAATGCACAAGGATGCTGGAGAGGAAGGTGGCAGCAGGTCATGACGCCTTCCACAAACACCTGCACACATGCTGAGCCCTACACAGAGAGCCACCAGAGGCACCTGGATCATGCCTCCTTACAGCTCCTGCCCTGGAAATGCTTACAGCATAGCAGGTGACAGGGAAGTGATTAGCAATGTGCAAAGGCATATGCTAAGTACCATGATAGAGATATGCACAGACCGAAGACCAACTAAGCAAATAAATGTATGCATTTTGCCCATAATTTGTTCTCATTTATTCACCAAATATTTATTGGGTGCCTACTATTATGTTAGGCACTGAGTATATTAAAGCACATGAAAATCAATCCCATTTTTAAGGAACTCGTAATCTCCCTCGCATGACATACAAGAAAGTTAACATTTACACACAAGCGTGATAAAAATCACGGCAAAGAGCTCATGGGGCACAATGAGAGGACAGAGAAAAATAATGTACCCAGCCTGAAGAGCAGAGGAGGCTGCAGGTAGAGACAGAAGGCTGTGTATGAAAGGCTGGGTAGCAGATAGCCTTGTGGACAGGAGCAGCCTCTCTCGGTGGACGGCTGGTTCATACATATCTGCCCAAGTAATCCCTCATGTTTACAGTGTGGCGAGGCACGTGGAAATGCTCTGTGACATGGTACAGAGCCACACTGCTCTGCATTATAGCCCAGCAGAATTCCATTTTAATAGACCCCAGATCAGTCCTCTCTGGAGAGTGGATCACACATTCAGATGGTCTCCCTGGCCGTGATTTCACCACTCGCATCCATGTTTCCATCACACACTGTAATCAAACAAGAGCTTTTTAAATGCAGTCAGTCAGCCAGGGATCAAAGCCACCTGGCAGAGTTTGGTTGTCTGCCAAATTAAAACTTGGCCTGTGTTGCTAGGCAAAGAAACAGTGTCTCTAAAATACATATGTGAAGTTCAGGAGACATGGTGGCCAGGCTGCAATATTTTAAGTTATAAAAGATCACATTTAGAGCTTCAAATCATATATATATATACACACACATATACATGTATATACATATGTGTGTATATATATATTCTTAATTTATTTGGTTAAATTAAAATTTATATGGGCAAACAATGAGGCTTAAAATACAATATTAGTAGGAAAATCTCGGAATCTCGGAATAAACTTGTGTTAAATAGTAAATCAGCAAAAAGAAAATGCAAGTTTACAGTCAGAACTTTTGTTCTAACTTTTAATGTCTTTGTAAAGACATTGGGATTACAGAGCAGGGAAAATGGTTTTGGTATAATTTTTCTTGCTTTTAATCTTGGATCAAGAGAAAAGGTAAATTTTGCCTTTGTCAGAAATTTACTATAGTAGTAAGAAGATCACATCCTAAAATTCAGAAATCCTGGAATTTCAGCCAACTGCCTCAACTCTATTTTACCTTGGATTCCTCATCTTTTAACAGGAGACATAATAAAATAAATAAATAAATAAAAATAAAAGGAGACATAATAGCAACACTAATGGAAAGATCGATTTTCTGAGCCTCAGTTTCTCCATCTGCAATATCAGATAGTTGTGTTAATCCAGGGTAGGTAACTTTATCTAATTTCTCAAATACATTGGAATTTGTCATGGACACATGATAATACTCTTATGCCTAGGATGGTGCTCAAAATAGAGTGGTTGAATATTTATGCCATTAATAAATATAGGTTAGTTTAATTTTATATCTAGTAAATTTTAACTAGAGATGGGTGAAATTATGACCCATAAATTTTACTTTGGGCCACTTACCCTAAAGATTTGAAAGCAGAAACTCAAACAAATATGTGTACTACAACACTAATAGCAGCATTATTCACAATAGCCAAAAGGTAGAAACAATCCAAATGCCCATCGATGAATAGATAAACAAAATGTGATATACATATACAATGCAATATTATTCAATCTTCAAAAAGGAATGAAATCCTGATGCATGCTACACTGTGGATGAACCTCTAAAACATTATGCTCAGAGAAATAAGCTTCTCCCCCCCCCTCACTCATATGAGATACTTACAATAGTCAAATTCTTAGAGACAGAGGTAGAATAATGATTGCCAAGGACTAAAGGAAGTGGGTAGTGTGGAATTATCATTTAATGGATATAGAGTTTCAGTTCGGGATGATGAAAATATAAAAATGGGTAGTATAATGGTTGCACAATAATGTGAATGTATTTAATGCCACTGAATTGTATACTCAAAATGGTTGAAACAATAAATTTCTGGTATATTTTACCAGAGGAGGAAAAAAAATAAATTTCTGGTATATTTTACCAGAGGAGGAAAAAAAGACAAAAACAATTCAATCCCAACCCCTATAAGAACAACTGGAAAAAGTCACCCTAAACTACTATAGTAATATTATGTTTCTAGCTTCTTCAACAATCTAGCAAATAATTTATGAGTTGGAATTTTAGGGGAGGGGATTTTTTCAGCACTTCCTCACTTAGTTCTCCACTTTCTTCCTCCATAATAAACACAATGATTTCTAACTATAACTAAAATATGGCTGACTGATAGCATATGGATAGAATTGCTGACAGTAAAAGAAATACAAACACTCAACAATTTTTCACAATTAGGGTAAGGGCAAGCAGGTCTGCAGACACCTCAATAGTTCCTACATGGTAATTCTGTAGAGGATAAAAGTGGGCATTTATCAAGGTTGAGTTAGCAAGAACATGTTCAAGTATTGTAGGGCTTATGTATTTTCAGTATTTACAGAATGCTAGATTAGCCCTGGTTGTGTGGCTCAGTTGGTTGGGTATCTTCCTGTGCCAGTGGATTCCTGATCAGGGCACATGCCTGGGTTGTGGGTTCAATCCCCACTCAAGGGCATGCAAGAGGCAGCAGGAGACAGCCTATCGATGTTCCACTCTCACATTGATGCTTTTTTCTCTCTCTCACTCACTTTTCCTCTCTCTCTAAAAATCAATAATAATATTTTTTAAAAGAATGCTGGAGTGCTATGTAGTTTTGAAGAAAATAATGGGTATTAAAAACAAGGGTTTAGTATATAAATATGTGAGTTGATTTTATTTAGAAATATGGCTTATTGAGAATCAAGTCCCACTATCTGATAATACTGAATAAATGAGGTTAAATTGCAATAAGTAATGAACAAACAGGTTGGCAAGTTTTCAGAGAAGTTTGAGGCAAAGAACAAAAGTGGTTTTAATCAACATCACTCTGTACACTATGCAATATTTTATTCATAGATTTAAAGATATGTGGCAACTGATTTTGATTTAGAGCGAGTTGATTTAAACTAATAGTGAGGAGGAAGCACAGTAAACAAATTTCTTCCTCAGAAAACTACATTTTTGTTGTTTTGCATAGCCTTAATACATATCCTTCACAACTAAGATGAGATGTGGAAGTCATTACTGGATATGCAGGGTACACATTTATAATGGTGATTTATTTGATATTGCTTTCAAAGCATCATGAAGAAAATTGAATACGTGACTTTCCAATTTTATTTATCAAACATAACTAAAGCAGATATTGTCAATACCATTAGAAGGGGAACCTCCAATGCAACTGGTTAATGAATAATATTTGCTAATATTACCAAAAAGCAAGGACTTTTATTTGCATTGATCAATAAAGGAGGAAGTACAGGGAGATTGGCTATCATTCTTAAGTAACAAAACCATAATATAATGTTTTTATAATCAGTTCACATTTATTTTATTTTTTAAATATACTTTTATTGATTTCAGAGGAAAAAGAGAGAGGGAGAGAGAGAGATGAACATCAATAATGGAAGATAATCATTGATTGGCTGCCACCCCACACTGAGAATCAGGCATGCCCTAACCAGGAAATCAAATCATGACCTCCTGGTTCATGGGTCAACACTCAATCACTGAACCACACCAGCAGGACAAAAAAGCAGTTTACATTTATATAGCATTTTCCCATAAATATATTTATGTATGTTAGCATATACATTTTTAAACGCAAAACTGTCATAATATTCTATCATAAAATAATATCTATTGGTTAGCACTGTAATGGCAGAAAATTTTTTAAGTTGCTCTGGCTACTTCAGTGAGGGCAATATAGGATATTTGAAACATTGAATTGTGCTTCAACTCAGCCTTCTTCTCCTTGTTTATTTCTACACTGGAAAAGAAGGCAGTGCTATTTGCATTCTTAATCTTCAGTTTTTAAGCTCAAAGTATATCAGGTCAAAAGAGGAAAAGCTCCAGCCCACCCCTGGAGAAAAGAGCAATGTTGTGAAAGTTAGGTCATCTTCATGAATCCAGGTAAGGAATGGCTTTTCTGAGACCACATGCATTGAAAACATCCTGTCCACCGCTCAGTTAACGCCACAGCAGGACAATGAGATGGGAACTACATCTCAGCTGTATGGATATGTAAGATGAGCCTCCAAAAA
>NW_006287255.1:269876-272701 GCF_000327345.1 Myotis davidii | reverse complement strand
AAAGGAAAAGGAAAGGAAAGGAAAGGGAAGGAAAGGAAAGGAAAGGAAAGGAAAGGAAAGGAAAGGAAAGGAAAGGAAAGGAAAGGAAAGGAAAGGAAAGGATAGTTCAGTTCAAGTCTGAAGGCAGGAAGAAGACCAATGTCCCAACTTAAGGCAGTAAAGCATGGGGAGTTCCCTCTCACTAGAGGGACTATTCACTGGTTTTCATTCTATTCAAACCTTCAACTGATTGGATGAGGTCTACCCACATTAGGAATGACAATCAGTCTACTGATTCTAATGTTAATCTCATTCAAAAGCACCAAGTGATTTTACCGTGTAACCGGGGTGGCAACTTCTGTATCTAGCCTAAAGAGTTCTCTGTCAGGTTCAAGGATTCCATGCCAGGGTCCTGAAAAATACTTGACAGCATACGTTTCTCTTTTTTTATATTACAGAAAATTAGAGTGGGAGGTACTTAACATAACAGGATCAATGTTTTCAACTTAGAATGTCTGTGCTGTCCTAACAGGGTAAACAAGTTAAGAAAGAAAATTTCCAGTCCAGATTCTGGGACACAGGGAGTGCAAAGCCAACACAGTTCCAGTCAGAGCCTACCGCTCTCTCAGCACTAACACATTCCTGAACCCTCCTTTCATCCTTCACTTCTGTCTCCTGGTTCTCCAGACTCATTTTCTGTGTGCAACCTCCTACCTTCACCAGGGCTGTACAGCCTGTCCTTTTCTGCCTTCCACAGGTCATTTTTGCTCTCGGTCAGCCCTTGCACAAGGTCTGCAAAGCTGTCTTAATTGTAAATTGAACTCCTGTGAGTTCATGTCTTTCTACAGTTGTTCTGCTGCTATTTCACCCAAACTGCGATTTTGATTTTTCTAGATACTTCTCCCTTAAAAGCATTTCTAGAGAAGACCACTATTCTTATCCTCACCCTTTGAGTTACAATTCACAACTTATTGCTTTTTACTGAAGCTTTTAAATAGTGATTACAGGGTTCTCATCTCTCAGTAAACTTTTCTAGTTTAAATTACAAATAAGATGCTTTAAATTGTACACTCATTATATGAACATTGTACTGTACTGACTTTTTCTCCAAAACTTTATTTTTAACTTGACTTACAATGAGCATATTTAAAGAACTAGAAACCATGATAGACACTATTAATAGGCACAATAAGGTTCTCAATTGTATATGATAGGTAAGGAGAATCAGATTTAGTGACGTACAGTTTGTTGAGGAAATAACATGGAGAGGCAAGAATCTGAACTTAGGAGAGAACCAAGATGGTGGCATAAGGTATATACCTGTACGTGCTGCCCCCTGCAACCACACAACTAAAAAACAAAACAACCCACCAGCTATCATCCAGAACCACGGGAAAGCTGGCCAAGTGGAAGTTCTACAAATAGAAGGAAAGAAGAAAGCACATTGAGACTGGGTAGGAGGTGCAGAGGCGCCAAGAGCAGAGGTATAGAGGTGCATGAAACAGCTGCACCTGGGTGCATGTGTTTTTTTTTCAATCAGAAGGAATATATACAAGCTCCCAACTGCACTGAACTCATTTCCGGTGAGACTCTGGGGACCCAGACTCCTACGGGGAGAAACTGAACTGTCTGGCAGTGGGTTGGAAAGCGAGGGTGACTTTCTCGCAGAGCTGTTCGCAGGGATCATTGTTACTGTGGGGCCGCGGGACTCGAGGACTCGGAGACCAGAGATATGGAGATGGCTGATGGACAGCCATCGCTGTTTGCTCAGCCCTGGTGATTCCCTGAGATCCCGCTCCACCCACTTTACAACCCCACCCAAGCTGTGTGCAGCAGCGTAAATGAATCACCTGCCCTTTCGCAGCCTAACCTAACAAACTGCAGCTGGGTCAGAGAGCTCCAAAACTTCCAAACCCCAAACAAAGAGGAGAAATCTGCAGATCTCACTGTAGCTCCTGCTGGGTGGACTCATGCAGCAGCTGACTTTGCACCTCCTTGGAGATCCAGGAGCCAGCATACCCAGTGGTCAGATACCAGATTTCAACTCCTCACATCTATAAGTGACACACTCAAGAGGCAGACTCAGTGAGCACCAAAGCCCCACTGAAGCATAAGGGTGTCTCCAGCACAGCAGTTCTGCCACTATAGACACAGCGGGTCTTCAAAGTCAATTGGCCTGGAGGTCATTTCCTCCCAGGGATACCAACAACAATCAAGACTTAACTACGATAAGACTATGCACCCAGTCCACAAATGGGTGCACCAAGAGTGTCCACCTCAGGTGATTGGGGAGGCTAAGCCACTGGGCCCAATAGGACACCTACCATACAAAGCCACTCTATCAACACAGGGAAGCAGCCAAAATGCGGAGACAAAGAAACTTGTCACAAATGAAAGAAATGGAGGAAAGAAAACTACTGGATATAGAGTTCAAAACCACAGTTATAAAGTTACTCAAGAATCTTCTACAAACCTCCAAGAAACGTAGTGAGACCTCCGAGGAACTTAGTGAGACCTTCAAGGATCTTAATGAGAATGCCAAAAAAAATGGAAAAGGACCAGTCAGAAATTAAGCATACACTGACTGAAGTTAAGAATAATATACAGAAATCCAACAGCAGACTAGAGGATCCCAAAAGTCAAGTCAAAGATTTGAAATATGAGAAAGCAAAAAACACCCATCCTGAAAAGAAAAAAGAAAAAAGAATCTAAAAATATGAAGATAGTGTAAGGAGCCTCTGGGACAACTTCAAACGTACCAACATCCAAATTATGGGGGTGCCAGAAGAAGAGAGAAAGCAAAATACTGAAAGCCTTTTGAAGGAAATCATGACAGAAAACATCAC
>NW_006287255.1:264013-269675 GCF_000327345.1 Myotis davidii | reverse complement strand
AAATCAAGTGAAAAAATAAAATAAAGAGAATAAAATATTTGATGAACAGAATAAACTGGTGAATATAATAGAATCAGGGGCATAGAAAGGGAGTGGACTGACAATTCTTGGGGCGAAAGGGGTGTGAGGGGTGCGGGAAGAGATTGGACAAAAATCTTACACCTGTGGATGAGGACAGTGGTGGGGGGTAAGGGCATGGGGTGGGGTAGGAACCAAGTAGAAGGGAGCTATGGGGAGGAAAAAGGACATCTGTTATAATCTGAAAAATAAAGATTTATAATTAAAAAAGAATATGAACTTAGATTTATTTCACAGGCCCTTTATGTCGATTAATTTTTAAATTGTTAATTAAATAATTTATTGTTAAATATTTCAGAAGCATACAAAGGTATAACATAATATAATGAACATTTGAGTCCTGGCTAATCTGCTTAAGAAACTGAATATTAAAAATATGGTTGAAAGCTTTGTAGATGACAATTTAATTGCCATCTTCTGTCCCCAAAGCTGACCATGGAAATAACTGGAACTGGGGTGGCCATTCAGAATTGTCTCCAATTCAGGGAAGAGGCTGGGCTTCCATGCCCCAGCATTGATCAGCCATTGGATGTGGGTTGCTGATTCCAGAGTGAGGGCATATAATTTGGGTAAAGCATCTCCCTTTGTCCAAAAATTTAGCTGAGTTGTCCAAAGCTAACACTCCTGATAGCTGGGAAAATAGCATTTTGTCTTATATGGGGGATCTAGGAGACAAGTTCTAGGATCAAATATAGATACTGATAGAAATATTTGCTACATTGTTGGCTTCTGCTTGCACCTGGGTTTATAAATAATGTGAGTTTGGTGTAGATTGAATTGTTGGTCCAATTTCTTGTTGTTCTTAAATCTGCAATTTTCTAAATCTACGATAAAGGTTATGAAACCGTAGCAAATAAACAGTAATGCTCTCCTTTCATATTCTCTTGTATTATTTCTTCCTTATATGGTTGGAAAGACTCATTGGTAAAACTGTCTGAATTGTTTGTTTACTTGTTTGTTCATTTGTTACATATTTACTTTTGGATTGTTATAATGTTGTTGTTTTTTAAAAAACTGTAATTTTATTTTTCTTTTTGAGTTTATTTTGGTGATACTTTTTCCCTAGGAAATTTTTTGGTTTGCATAGGTATTCTCACTTATTGGTATAAGTTGTTCATAATTGATCTCTTTGAATCACTAATCTATATGTATGTCCCCTTTTCATTATTATTATTGTAAACAAACAATTAATCTTTAATCATTAATGATCACCATTAATCCCATATTCATCAGGATAAAATAAGCAATGCTACAATATAAACTACTTTCAACATCAGTAGCTTAACACACCAACAACGCATTTCTTGCTAATGCAGAGACCAGTGCAGGTAGCTGTCTCAATAACCCAGGCTGCTATGAGGACTTCCTGAGGCAAGGAAGTATACCCCCCCAGTTCCTTGAACACTAGTAGCCAGTTAGTGATTCATTCTCCCTATGGTTTCCCTTCTTCAAAGGACTAAGGAGGGACCCATACCAGTGGCATGCCATCAGGTGGGGAGAGGGGGATCTAGAGTGTGCATCACTTCTATCCACAGTTGTCACTAAAGCCAAGGGTTGGTCCAGATATTAAGTGTGAATCAAGAGGAAATCCAATAGCCTGGTTCTCAAATCTGACAAAAGTCATATTAAAGTAGGGGCAAGGCCTGGCCCATGTGGCTCAGTGGTTGAGCATGGTCCCAGGACCTGGTTGCAGACTCCATCCCTAGTAGGAGGCATGCAGGAGGCAGCCAATGTTTCTCTTCATTGATGTTTCTGTGTCTCTTCTCCCTCTCTCTTTCTCACTCTAAAATCAATAAAAACATATTTAAAAAAAATAAAGTAGGGGCAAGTTCAAAGCCCAGGAGATCCTGGGGGTGAAGCTCAGGGGGAAAACATCCAGTAATTCTGGAGCCAGCGAGAAACTACTACTGCACCTGATCAGTCCCTGGTTTCTCCGCTTTCAGGCACCTATCCAAGATAATTATAGGTGAAACAGACAATTAAGGGAATACTGGAATTTAAAATTTGAGATTTTGTTGCTGTTTGTACTTTTCTGCTAGGTCAGATGCAAACCCATGGCCCTGATGGTTCCCAATTCACATGTAAATGTATCAGCTGAGGCACCTGCGAAGCATACAGGTGGCTAAAGTTTCATTCTAAAGGTCAAAAGCTTGTAAATTTGACTTTTTTCTTGACTTTTTTGTTTAAATCTTTCCCTTTAGTCATGGTTTCATTTTGTGAAGTTCCTTCCTTTCATGCTGGTGGGAAGATATGAATGAAAAGGACTCACAAGGGTTAATGTCACTGATGAAAGTAATATCTGAGAGGAGGGGGAATGCCAAAGGCCTGATCCCATCACTGAAAACTAATACCTTATAAAGAGTGGTAAAAATAAATGCATTTTTAATTTTCCACTTAAAACAAATACATCCACAGTAACAGCATCCACAATCTACTCTGGGTAAGTTCGTATGTAGGTATAATTTTAGTTCCCAAGGCTGCCTGAATCTACATTTCTCTCTTTGTTTTCAAGAGATCATCTCTGTTTTTTTCCCAAGTCAAAATTTTCAACGAGGTAGTGTTCTTCTAAATACACTTATCTGTCAGCAGTGAGCTTTGATTCCTGCAGTGTTGATCCTCAGCTCAGACACGAGCTTCTTTTTGAAAAACAAAAGTACATGCTAGTGCATCTTAGCTGCCCGGGTGTCTGCTCGTTTTCTCAGAAAGTACAGATTCACTCACTGGAGGCCTTATTATTCATAAATGCATAATATCTTCCTACATTTCCAGAATGTAGGAGAAAAACAGACATCTTTAACTTTCTAGCTCCCTGGCAGCTCCATCCAGCTTTGTCGACTGTAGTAACCAAAAATGTCTGGGCTTCCCGAGGCCCAGGTCTGTAGTGTCCTGGACAGAAGGGTTCCTCTGGGCACCTGCAGCCAGGTGTGCTCACTGCGCCTTTGTGAGGCGGCCTGGTAACATGGCATCTCAACCCTTTCTTTCCTTTTTCTGAGAAGCCAAAAGAACTTCAGGGATTCATGTTGCCTCACAAATGTTAACAACATGGGATGTTCTGCACTGAAAAGCATGGGGCTTACAGAGGGGAATTGTAGAAGTGTGGGTAGCTATAGGAAAGAATTGAAAAAAAAATGCTGGAAATATTTCTCTCTCTCTCTCTCTCTCTCTCTTTCTCCCTCGTTTCCCACCTCTCCAATCTAACCCAGCAACAATAGTGCACAAGGATTCCCTTTTCTCTACATCCTTGCCATCATTTGCTGTTGGTTGATTTATTGATTGTAGCCATTCTGGCAGGTGAGGGGTGATACCTCATTGTAGTTTTATTCGCATTTCTCTAATGATTAGTGATGTTGAGCATTTTTTCATATGTCTCTTGGCCTTCTGTATGTCCTCTTTGGAGAAGTGTCTATTCAGGTCCTTTGCCCATTTTTAAATTGGATTGTTTATCTTCCAGGTGTTGAGTTTTATAAGTTCTTTACATATTTTGGAAATGAACTCCATAGCGAATATATCATTGGTGAATATGTTTTCCCTTACAGTGATTCTCTTTTCATTTTGTTGATGTTTTCTTTTGCTGTGCAGAAGCTTTTTAGTTTGATGTAATCAAACTATATTTGTTTATATTTTCCTGAGCTTCCCTTGTTCTCAGAGACATATCAGCAAAAATATTATTGCAAGATATGTCTGAGATTGTACTATGTTTTTCTCTAGGATTTTATGGTTTGATGAATTACATTTTAGTATTTTATCCATTTTGAGTTCAGTCTTGTGTATGGTGTAAATCGGTGGTCTAGTTTCATTTTTCTGCATGTGCCTATCCAATTTTCCCAACACCATTTATTGAAGAGACTGTCTTTACTCCATTGTATGCTCTTGCTTCCTTTGTCAAATATTAATTGACTATAGAGGCATGGTTGATTTCTGGGCTCTCTGTTCTCTTCCATTGACCTATATGTCTATCATGCCAGTGTCAGGTTGATTTGATTATAATGATCTGTAGTATAATTTGATATCTAGTATTGTGATTCCTCCAATTCTTTTCTTCTTTCTCAAGATTGCTGCACTGCTGGTGGGAATGCAGACTGGTATCGCCACTGTGAAAAAACAGGATGGCATTTCCTAAAAGTATTAAAAATGGAAATGCATTTTGACCCAGAAATCCCACTTCTGGGAATATATCCTAAGAATCCCAAAACACCAATCAGAAAGAATATATGCATGCCTGTGTTCATGGCAGAGTTATTTATAATAGCCAAGATCTGGAAACAGCCCAAGTGCCCATTATGGTAATTAGCCATACCTCCACTACTCTTCCCGTTGGCTAATCAGGGCCATATGCAAATTAATGGCCAACTAAGATAGCGTTAACGGCTAACAAAGATGGTGGCTAATTTGCATACTGAAGGCAGGGTAGGACAGGGCAGCCATCCAGGCCCCTGTGTGCCATGGGGGAGGGAGGGCTGGGGCTAAGGCAAACAGTGCTGATCACTACACTGGAGCCCTCCCCTGCCCACCAGAGACAAGGGCCCACTCCCGTGTGCGATCTGCAGGCTGGCGGGGGGCTGGGGCCAAGGCAAGTGGTGCAGATTGCTTACCCCGCCTACCAGAGACAGGGGGCCCACTCCCGTGTGTGATCTCGGGGGTAGGCAGGGGCTGGGGCCAAGGCAAGCAGTGCTGATCACTTCGCCAGCCTACCAGAAACAGGGGGCCCACTCCTGTGTGCGACCCGGGGTTGGGCGGGGACTGGGGCCAAGGCAAGTGGTGCCGATTGCTTCGCCCACCTACCAGAGACAGGGAGCCCACTCCCATGTGTGATCTGGGGGGTGGGCAGGGGCTGGGGGCAAGGCAAGCGGTGCTAATCACTTCCACCGCCTACCAGAGGCACGGGGCCCATTCCTGTGTGCGACCCAGGGGTGGGCAGGGGATCGGTGGCATTGCTTGCCTTAGCATGAGCCCTGCCCGCCCGCCGGGAGCTATCCAGCCCAGGGCCAAGAAGGCAGGAGGCGACCCTGGAGCGCTGGAGCCACCCAGCTCTCCCAGCTGTCTGCGCTTCATGAATCCCAATTTTTCCGTGGAGGCAATGGCTGCAGGACCCAGAGCGGGAGACAGGGGAGTGGGCCAAGCGTGGCTCTGGCTCGGGCTTGATGGAGGGCACCAGCGCTCGCGGAGGAGATCTACCCAGGGGGCAGTGACTACCCCTGCGACTCCCCCTGCTGCCGGGGAGATCTCCTCTGCCCCCGTGCCTGCTCCCCACCCCGAGCCGCACTCAGCCTGCTCCCCTGTCTCCTGCTCTGCATCCTGCAGCCGCTGCCTCTGGGGAAACTTTCGATTCATGAAGCGAGGGCAGTGGGGAGGAGGAGGCACCTAAGAAGTCCCCAGCTGCTGGGGCTGGGAGCTGGGAACTTTGTGCAGGGCGCTCCCGGCTGGGCCATGGAGAGAGGAGCTGGGACTCTGGCCACCACCGCTGCCACCCCACAGCTGGCTCCGGGCGCTTGGTGCGCTGGCTATTGCTTCTGCTTTGGCTGCTGGAAGCTCTGCTGCTGCTTCTGGTCCAGGCCAAGGAGGCTGGGCAGGGGCATGGGACAGG
>NW_006287255.1:257023-263944 GCF_000327345.1 Myotis davidii | reverse complement strand
CCCCCCCCCAGCTGGCTACTGCTGCTGCTTTGGCTGCTGGAGGCTCCACTGCTGCTTGGGGTCCAGGCGCAGGAGGCTGGCCAGGGGCCTGGGCCAAGTCAGCAGCCCCCCGCCGCCGCCTCAACAGCAACAGAGAGTGCAGCAATACAATGGTGAGTGGGGCCTGAGCCCCGCCCGCCCACTGGTGAGGGGCTGGCACGAGGTGGGGGGGGTGTTTACACCACCAAGTTCCCCACTTCTGCCCTGGCCCACATCCTTCCTCCTTCCCCTCAGAGGCACAGCTCCTGCCTACATGCTTGCTGGGCAGGCCCAACTGCACTGGAGAGTGAGCTATGGCAATCAGGATGGCCACTTCCTGGGATGGGATGGCCAGACCACGGGGATTCATGAGGGCGATGAGGCCCATGGGGCATGCACAGACCTCCGGCAGTGGGGGTGGCAGGCCAAGCCGAGTCTGGCTACAGTGGGGCCAGTGGGAGCCTGAGACTACCCCAACCCCCACAGGTCCTGGGCAGAGGGTGGCTCAATGGAGAGTGGTATCTCCATGCATGGTGCCCAAGGGTGGCTGTCAGCTGCTGCAACCCCGCCCCACGCTTCAGGGATGGGGAGAAGGCTCACAGTCACCAGCACCCTAGGCTACACCGCCTGGCCTGTGCCTCAGCCTGCCAGGTTGGCAGGGTCCAGAGAAGGTGAGCTGTTCCCTTCCCCCAGTGGTAGAACAGGGAGGAGAGCGCTGGGTGCAGGGAAGGGACCTCAGCTGGTATCCTCCTGGTGTGGGCCCTGACAGGGGCCTGTGCAGAAGTACCAGGGCACAGTTGCTTCAGTGTCTCGGTGAAGTTTGCAACTGACCCAAGGAGGAAACCCGAGAGGGGAAAGGCACAGAGGAAAGAAATAAGGAAAGAGTCTGTGCTGCCTTCAGAAAGTATCTATATACCTGCTTGGCCGATTGCCTTCCACAGAGGGAGGCCAGACTGCGGCTTAGGCCTGCTCCCCACAGGGACATCAGTAGGACATTCTGTGAGGGCTCCCAGACTGTTAGAGGGGGCAGGCTTGGCTGAGGGATGCCCCCCAAGTGCACAAATTTTTGTGCACCAGGCCACTAGTACAGCTATTAAAGAGAAGGAATTCTTACCCTTGTGACATCATGGAAGGACCTGGAGAACATTATGCTAAATGAAATAGCCAGTCAGAGAAAGACAAGTACATTTGATCTCACTCATATGTGGAACCTATGAACAAAATAAACTGAGGAACAAAATGGAATGGAAGTATGGACACATGGAACAGAGTGGCCAGGGCCCAAGGGGAGGAGGGTTAGAGTGACTGAATAAAGAAGGTGAAGAGATGAACTAAAGAACATACATGCACACCCATAGACACAGACAATAGTTTGGTGAAGGCCAAGGGAGGTGGAGGCAGGAGTGGGTAAAGGTGGGCAAAGGGAAGGGGGAAAGGGAGACAACTGCAATAATGCCAACGTTAAAGATTTTTAATTTAAAAAAAGAAGAAAATCTATCACTGAACCCTCAAACAGTTTTGAGGCCCCCTCTCCCCCCAACAAGAGATAAGCTGGCTAAAAATATTTCTAGGCTTAGTCCCTTCTTGCTCTCTGGGCCCAGCAATTTGTACAAGTTCCTCTCCCGCTTTTACTCATTCTAGCTACCTAATCTTTCTGATTCTTATCACTGAGAAAATTTCTTCTGTGACCAAATCAAAAGATAACCTCAGTTGACCCTGGCTTTATGTAAGGCTGTGAATGCATGTGTGCTTGTGAATTATGAGAATTTAAGAATGCATAAGAAAAATCTTTATTCCCAGATTGTTTTCCGAGTTCACTGCACAGCAATTTTATAAACTCATCCTTATGAGAGAAGGATCATTATCACAAGAATATTGAGCCTCAAGTGTTTTAAAGGACATGTAGCTATTTATGGTTAAAGTCATAATTTGAATTTAAGTTTGCTGATGGGGTGGCTCTTGCTCTTTCCAAGTCTAAACAAGAAATATCTCAAGGTATAGAGTTACATTTGAGGAAATCCTTGCTTCAACAAGTACAAACTCAAGAAATTGAGAATATTTTCCAATTGGTCTGATTTTCCTGATAACATGACTGAATCATTCACTGGTTGGAGCTCAGGGGTATATTAGGGAACAATGCAATGTCAGACACCAGTACAAGAATGAGATAAGAGGAGCTTTAATCCCAGAATGGCATCTGGGATTAAATCAATTGGCTTTCTTGAAATAAATTTTCAAGTCAATTGCATCAAAATATTAATTATTCAATTATTTAATGCCAACATTAGCTAAATCTGGGTGGTACAGCAGTAAAAATGACAGATAGGTGGTAGGCTAAATAGTGGCCTCTCAAAGATGACTATGACTTAATCCCTTGTGAATATGTCACATTTCATAGAAAAGGGACTTTACAAATATGATTAAGGTTAAGGATCTGAAAATGAGAATACTATTTGGGGGATGCATTAACAAGATACCACAGACTTGGTAGCATAAATGACACATACTTATTCACAGTTCTAGAGCCTGGAAATTCAATCAAAGTGGCATCAGGATTGATTTCTGGTGAGACCTCTCTTGCTGGCTTATAAATAGTTGTCTTCTCCCTCTGTCTTCGCATGTCCTCTTTATTCTCTGTGTGTGCATGGAGAGACAGAGAAAGAGAGAGAGAGAGAGAGAGAGAGAGAGAGAGAGAGAGAGAGATCTGGTATCTCTTCTTTTTCTTATAAGAAAATCAGTCCTGCCCTAACTGGTTTGGCTCAGTCGATAGAGCGTTGGCCTGTGGACTAAAAGGTCCCAGGTTCAATTCCGGTCAAGGGCATGTACCCAGTAGGTTGCGGGCACCTCCCCAGTAGGAGGTGTGCAGGAGGCAGCTGATCGATGTTTCTCTCTCATTGATGTTTCTAACTCTCTATCTCTCTCCCTTCCTCTTTGTAAAAAAATCAATAAAATTAAAAAAAAAAAGAAAACCAGTCCTATTAAATTAGGGTCCCACCCTTATGGCTTCATTTGACCTCCTTAAAGACCCTGCCTATCTCCAGAAAACAGTCACCTTTGGGGTTAGGGCTTCAACATATGAAACGGTAGAGAGAAGTTCACAAATCAGTCTGTAACAAATAGTATCCTGAATTATCCACGTGGACCCAATCCAATTGTACAAGCACTTACAAACAGAGACTCTTCCCTGCATAAGGTCAGAGAGAGAGCGTGCGAAAGAGCCAGGGGAAAGTTTAAGTCTCAGAGGGACTCAGCCTGATATTCCTGATGGGAGGGGCCGGACGCCAGAGAGTGCGGGTGGCTTTTGGAAGATAAGAATGTCCTTGCAGCTAAACAAGTAACCAAAAACTCAGCCCTGCAACCACACAGAATTGAATTCTACCAACAACCTGCATAAGCCTGGAAGCAGATTCTCTCCTAGATCCTCCAGAAAGGACGGATCTTTAGATATTGTGATTTCAGCTTTTTTTTTTTTTTAACTCAAGCAGGGAAGCAAACCAAACCCACTGGATTTCTAAAAAGCAGAAATCTGAGATAATAAATGTGTGTTGTTATTAGCTTCAATGTTTATGGCACCTTGTAGCATCAATACAAGACTAATATAGATATGATCTCTTCTTCCCTAGAGCTTATATCCTAATGGGAGCGATATCAATAGAGCCAGCTGAGCAAATATGTAAAGAGTAAAAGAATTGCTAGGTGAGAAACAAGTAAACAGATGAAGTGAAGAATGACATAGGGGACCCAGAGAAGGAGCTGCCTGCTCAAAGAACCAGAACATGAGCGTCCTGTGCAGAGGGAACAGCAGTGCCAGAACCTTGAGGTGGGTATTCAAGGAACTGCAAGATGTACAGAGAGGTTGAGCACAGCAAAGGGCAGAATTTAGAAAAATGAAGTTATAAAGTAGTCTGAGTAGAGAGCTTGCAATGGTTTATAAAATGCGATTAGAAATTTGGATTTTATTCTCAGAACAGCAGGAAATCCTTGTAAGGCTTTAAGCAGAAGAGCACTATGAGAATAAAATTTTGAAATAGAAAGAGGGCATTAATAGAAAAACCAGAGAAATTTTTTAAATGTCATTAGGCTAATTAATAGTATTTTGCCCGTGTTAATTTCTTAGTTTTGATCATTGTACCATATATAAGCTGTGAACTTTAGAGGAAGCTGGGTGAGGGGTTATGGGAACTCTGTAATATCTTAGCAACTCTTCTATAAGCCTACAATTATTTCAAGAAAAAGTTAGAAAGGCAAAAAAATGTCATGACCCACTTTCTAATTTAGGAAGATCATTTCTTCTTACTTCTCAGTTGGAGTATGGGTTGTTAAAGCAGAAGAGTGAGAGTGTGAATACCAGTCAGGAAACTAATTCGGTGATCCAAATGTGAGGCAGTGGGACAGAACTTGCTAAGGGGCAAGGTCAAAACAAAAGCAGAATCCCTAGTTCCTGATGATGAATGTGGTATGTGAGTGTTCATGTGAGTGTGTGTGTGTGTGTGTGTGTGTGTGTGTGTGTGCGCGCATGCGCACACGCGCAAGTGTTCATTGTTGGAATGAGCAGTGAAGGAGTGAGAGAAATTAAATTCTAGGTTTCTAACCTGAAAAATTAGGTAGTGGCCTCATTTACTAATGGGAATATTACAGCGTGTGGGGAGAAAGAAATATGAGGTTTTTAAGGCCGATGGCCTCCAAATGAAGATATCAAGTGTGCTGCAACTGAAAGGTGCAATCTGAGCTGGAGATGCCTTAGATAGCTGCGGACATTTAACTGCCGCTCCCCTGTGGTAAAGGGTAAGAGGCATCAATTCCTATAAACAACCAAGATAGTTAACGTCCAGGAAAGAACCACAGACCAGTGGATTCATGCTAAGAGGATATTTTTTAAATTTTCACGTGACTTTCTTTTTCTTTCTTAGTAAAGTTCTTATTAGAAATGCCATTTATTACAGCTGTGCTAGGCAGACCAAGAAAAGAATAGATATTATCTTATCTGTTTACTAGAGGCCCGGTGCACGAAATTTGTGCACTTGAGGGATCCCTCAGCCCAGCCTGCACCCTATCGTAGTCAGGGAGCCCTCAGTGGATGTCTGACTGCTGTCGGTCAGACATCCTTAGTGCTGCTGTGGAGGCAAGAGAGGCTCCCTCCACCACTGCTTCGCTCACCAGTCATGAGACCAGCTTCTGGCTGAACAGCACTCCCCCTGTGGAGTGCACTGACCACCAGGGGGCAGCTCCTAAATTGAGCATCTGCACCCTGGTGGTCAGTGAGCATCATAGCGACCGGTGGTTCTGCCATTTGGTCAATTTGCTTATTACCCTTTTATTATATAGGATGCTTGAGCTGCAGTTAAATGGGGAGAGTAATGGCAGGTGAATCAAGATTATGGACCATCTATAGAAATGATTTTGGGGACATATATGTGGTCAATATTTTGAACCAGGGGGTTCTCTTTTTCTCTTTTCATAGAGGGAGAGAGAGACACACATATATATGGTATATATTGAATATATAACTTACATATATAACTATATATATAACTACATATACAACTATATATAACGAATATATACATTTATAGCCATATCTTTATAAAACAAGCCAACTCTTAATACCAGGCACAGAAGTTGTAGCATCTGAAAATCATTGCTGAGTTTCTTATTAGAAAACCCATAAAGGATCTTCTGGGAGGGATTTAAAGTGTAAGAAAATTTATATTATTCTCCCAAATCAAGGTTGAAGATGATAACCACATGAGGGAACAGGAAAATGTCCCAACTTAGTATGTCTGAGCCAAGAATGAAGGAGGATTCTCATTACCCTCTTTTATTAGAATTATTTCATAGATCACTCACTTAATTGGTTTCTAGTCCAGACCTGTAAAGAGTTCATTGCCTGTCTCTCTTCTTCTAAACAGTGTGTAAAATGAAGTTTTAATAGGAGCCTAATTCAGAGGCCAGAGACAAAACATGGACCACCTTCTTCATGTAGCTTGGATTGTGTTACAAAATAGAGGGTCTGACTTTCTTGGTTAGTTTGTTCAGTTGATATAACAGAAACACATTCCGTTTCATTAATTTAAACAATTGTTTGCATTTTAGATATATTATGTAATATAATATACCACAAAGATTATTTATTTAGATATAACAAACATGTTATTATAGAAAGAACGATCTGATTTTATTAGGATGAATTCAATTTTATTTTTCAAGTGGAAATTTTTCCAAATAAGTTTCTATTTATTCAGTTTGATTTAGAAATCTGAAGACAGGGTGCCCTTTACTGTACACGTTCCTTAGTTTTTATTTAAATCTATTGAAAAAATGGGTCAGGGAATGTTCCATTCTAAGCCTAACCCTATCTTTAAGGGTTTGGCCCTGCCTTTTCTAGAACTCCCTTGCTATGGAGCGCTGCGGGCATGGTCCAGTTCTCTCCCATTGTTACCACCGTTGCTGCCTCCTATATACCACTCCTCGTTTCCCCGGAGTAGTCTAGCTTTCCCATGGTCTAGCAGTGTGCCCGACCCTATCTACTACTTTAGGCATCAATTCCTTTGCTTTGACTTCAGTGACATGGTCTGATAATACTACCTACGCACCGACTGCCTTTCACAAGGCAGTTAACTTCAGCATTGCCATCCAAATGGGGGGTAACAGAGAAATATAAAAAGCTCTTTAATAACTAGAAAGTTGTTGGCGCTACCGGCTGAGTCTATTGAGATGAGCTACCAGACCAAGTTGACCTTCAAGGAAAGAGCGAAGATATCCCATGAAGCAATTGTACAAACCTCTAAGTGGAACTCCCTTCTTTAAGCGGGTCACCTGGTGGTAGACATCACTTCCTCGCTTAAAAGCATTACCATTCTGTGTGCTTTAACTTGGTTGTCTTTTTGCAGGCTGTGCCCCTGC
>NW_006287255.1:251239-257005 GCF_000327345.1 Myotis davidii | reverse complement strand
TTCAGACATACACTACTCACCCCAGCATACCCTCTCTTGGCAGTGGGTAAGTGGCAAATAAAAAGGTTCTCTCCATCAAGTCGATTGAGGAGGGCAGGTGGCAGGGTACCAATGATGCTTTTACTCTCTATGCTGCTTAATGTCTCCAAGATCAAACACAAAGATCACGGGAGGAACAGGTGATCAGCGGGTGACAACAGATGACTGTACTCGGTTCTGGATGAGTTGTGCGACTCAGACAAAATGGATGGCCCCATTTAAAAATGACTTCAGAAGTATCAAAGGAGGCCTCTGTAGTTACCGTATGTGCCTTCAGACTCGAATATTATTTTCCAGTCCTGCTGGTGCTCCTATTGAAGAGTGAGAAGGAAATGTGAAAAATGATTTCTTGTCATTCAGACTTCTTTCCCATATGCTTTTTCCAAAGAGTAATACAAACTTTATATGTGACTTTGAGACAGTTAACCCCCATTCACAGAAATGTTTGTAGGATACAAGAAAATAGGCATACCGCAGCCAGCAGTTTTCACCAAGAAAAATAATAGATAATTACTCACTACAGGCATTATATCCCTAGATAAAAAGTACTCATGGGGCAAGTTACATAGTTTTAGTTGTTATATTTATTAACCAAGTTGAAATTTTCATACTGAAAAGCTTGTCAACTCCTTTTATTCTGTAGTTCAAACTTTCATAATGGTCAAAATAAAATCAAAATTTTCCCCAAAAGTTGATACGGCAAATATATTTTATTTGTTTTGTTAAAAGTATTGGTATCTTTAACATCATAAAAACTCAAACAGTACAAAGGCATCATATGAAATATCTCCTTCCCACTCTAAATCCCCAGTGTCTTCATTCTCTCTCAGAAATAACCACTATTCCTGATTTCAATGTATTTTTCCAGAGATAGACTGCACATTTACATATATATATATAGTCTTTATATGTTCATCCTTTTTCATTTTTTATACAAATAAGTATCTACAATCTTTTCTGTTCTATACTTTACCTTTTCCCATTTAACTATTTCTTATATTTATATAAACATGTATGTTTAACTCATTTTTAATGGCTACATATCATTCCATAATATAAAAGCCTCCAAAATTTACTTATCTTTTTTATTGATAATTATATTGCCTTTGGTATTATAAACAATGCAGCAATTAATATTATTATGAAAATTTTTGTGCATATGCTTGAAGTTTTTTGTAAGATACATTTCCCAAATGAAAATTTTTTTTAAAGCTGTGCATTTCTAACAGATATTACTGATTGTCTTTTCAAATTGGTACCAATTTAAACAATCACTGATAATGCATGATATTATCTACTTCTCCACATAGTTGTTAACACAATATATATTTAAATTTAATTTACTTTGTCCACTTGAAAAATTAAAAGACTGCTTTCTTTAAACATGTTTTTGACTAATTATAAATGAGGCTGAGTTGGTTTTCATGCATTTAAATATCTTCACTTGTGAGTTGCCATCTTTTTCCCATTGATTTGAAATGCCACCTATATATTGTTGGCACATGTGAAATTGCCATTTTCATGAGTCAGAAAGGGTTGAAAATCAGAAACTTCATATAGTTGACCAGATAGGCAAACAGACAGATAGGATAAATGGATAGTTATATAGAGAGATGGATGATACATATTTGTAGCAAAATTTAATTAATATGGCTTAAAAATAAAGAATAAGATATCTCTTTAGATTCTGCTTTTTCAGAAATGTCCTTGCATTCCCATATTTTTATATGAACATATAAATATGTCATCTTTTCAAAAAAATTAACAATGCTATTTTTTTAAATGTGTATTAAATTACATTTAAATTACAAATGTATTAGAGATAAATTTCAAAGATATTAGAGATAATATCTTTACACTCTTGAATTTTCCTATCTTCCTCTTTTGAGATACAAAAATTAAATCTTTTAAGAATATTAAATCCTCAATTTTTCTCAGTAGATGTCACAAGTTTTCCTTTCGTGTAGGTCTTATTTCTATTTATTAATTTTATTCCTGGGTATTTTATAAATGTCATGACCATTAAAATAAGATTTTTATGTTCTATTATATTTTCTGATTTTGGGCCTGTAGAAGAAAATGTTGATTTTTAGTATTAACTTTGTAATCTAATATTTAAATACTGTATGATAATATAGTTAATTTCATTGAGTTATCAAATATATAATTATACTACCTATATATAATAATATTGTCTATCTCTTACATTTATATACTTCTTTTTTATATCAAATTGTATCACCTAGTATTTGTAAAACAAATATTTTGTTGTTAAGGAAGATTCTGGTTTCTGGTTTGAAATATATGTGTGCTGACAAAGCATTTATTTCTATGAACATTTTATTAAGGATTTTCATAAAATATGCCTATTAAGTTATATTAAATACTATTTTAGAATATCACAGACTGAAAGAATTATATGATTTTTCTCCTTTGATCTCTATTTATAAAAATTGTATAAATAGATTTACTAAAATTGAACCATCCCTGCATTCCTGATGTAATTGCACTTAATTGTGAGATAGTCTTCTTTGATGTGTTGCTGAATTCCATTTGCTAATGAAATTTTTTGTTTCAAATTTTATATCAGTATTTGTAAGTGAGATTGTTTTGTGGCTTTATGGTGTAATATTATTAATGCAATAATGGTCTTAGAAAAAAAGAAATTGGAAAATTTTACCTTTCTCAATTCTTTGGAATAATTTATGTAATATATAAGCCCGTGGTTCTCAACCTTCATAATGCTGTGACCCCTTTAATACAGTTCCTCCTGTTGTTTTGTGGTGACCCCCAATTTCATTGTTACAAATTGAACATAGTTAAAGCATAGTGATTAATCACAAAAACAATATGTAATTATATTTGTGTTTTCCGATGGTCTTAGGCGACCCCTGTGAAAGGGTCGTTCGACCCCCACAGGGGTTGCGACCCACAGGTTGAGAACCGCTGATATAAGCAAACTCATCTCTACATATTAGAAAAATTTACCTGTGAAGTTATCTAGGTCTGGTGTTTGCAAAGAGAGAGTTTGGCAATATTTTTATTTCTTCTCAGATACATAATATGTTTTATTTCCTCTCAAATATTTTATTTTAATCATTTATTCTATAAAATGTTAATGTAGTTTATATCTTCCAAGTTTTTAAAAATAAAATAGACCATTAATAATATAATAGAATGACACTTGATCATATTTGGATGAGCTCAATCCCATCTAAATAAGGGTTCAAATTATTAATCAATTATTCACAAAACATTTGTGTCTATTTGTGTGACTTCTATTGTTTTTATGTATAACAATGGGCAAATTCAAGAGCCAAAAAAAAACTAGTTTCAAGTGTGTATGTTGTGTATTTCCATTCGTAAATTATTTCAATTCATTATTAGATAGTTGCATAAAATCTCGAAGTTAATACAGGATGGGGCAAAAGTAAGTTTATAGTTAGTTATGAGTACATGAAACAGAGTTTACTCTTGTATTATTTATTAATTATTGCATTATTTTCCATATGAACACCTGTAAATCTACTTTTGCCACACCCTGTATATACATACAAAATTGTTGATTACAAATTTATTATCTTAAAAAGAAATAAATTCTGAAAAGTAGGTAATATGCCCAAGTTTTTAAAACTAATACAATGTTGAGCTAGGACTAGAAACCATGCTTCAGAATTCTAAGATTATTTGTACTCAACTATTTTCCTTCCTCTCCTCAAAAAAGAATGAAATACCATAGAATTATTACTTTTAGTTTTATAATTTGTAGTATAAGGGTATATGAGTTTTAAACAGTGTATAAATCCTTTAACTGAAAAAATACTATCATACTATCAAAAGACATTTTAAACTTTTTTCAATATATTTATCAGCATAGTTAATTACATTTAAAAAAATAATTTTTGTAAATTATAGTTAAGATACACTTTGACATACATGATTCTTGTCTCTACAGTATGAAAAAGAAATTCTTATTAACAATCAAAAGAATAGTGTGTGAAACTACAAAAAATGATAAAAAAAAAAACAATGTTATCTTGAGTCCTGCTGTTCATTCAAAAGAACAGCTAATGAGGACTGAGATGGTTCTGTCAGATTCATGGAGAAGGTAGAAGCCTTCCTTAAACACAACAGGTATTGGTGAAAATTTTGGAATTTGGAAATAATTTTTTGTTTTCAGAGCAACATAAGTATGAGCATAGATGCCAAAATGACATTGAAATGATGTAATGATATAAAGAGTAATTTTCTTCCTTAAATTGTTTAGAATTTTAAGCAATTAACAGTCTACATTGGAGAGTGCCATTGGTATGATTATGTTCAGCAGAACAGAAATAAAGTCGTATGTATTTAGACAACTAAGACCATTTCCTCTTTTAGCCATTATGTTCAATATTAGTGTCTGGGATTGGGTTAGGTAAATTAAGGTACATACATATAGGATTTTGGAGACACAGAAAGCCCAGAATTTCATGAGCATGAGCCACCCAAAGCTAGCATAACATAAAAACATTTCATATTCATAAAAACATTTTTAATGCACCAACTTTCACCAGCATCTTTCTTGGTAACCACCCCATCTTATGATGGCGAGGAAATGTTGGGGAAAGGGAGAAGAATTTAATGCACCAACTTTCACCAGCATCTTTCTTGTGATGGCTAGGAAATGTTGGGAAAAGGGAGAAGAGAAAAATTAACCTAAGAAGATTCTAATATTTACATTTTCTATGTCTTCAACCCTTTTAATATGGTAAATATACCATAGTGAGACATCTCTATGACTCATACCAAACATCAAATATCAGAATGATAAACATGATCCCATAAGAGAAATAAATCATCTTCATTTTCTTCCTTTTCCCTATGTTCATCGATGATTGTGCAAGATACTAAAACAAAAGAACTTTACCAGGGGTAGTCTCACAATGTTCGCTGTAAATGAAAAATATGAAAGACTAGCGATTAGAGATATTTTTTAAGTAATTCTCAAATGGCCAGTGGATATAGAGGCATCCAGAATCACATAAGGAAGCATGAGTATCTATTATTTTTAGAACAGTCCCAAATATTCACCAATAGTTTTATACCCTTATTCCGATAGTAAAAAGTGATCTCCTCCCTGTGTATGTTCCCCTTTTATCATGATACCGGAACTATATTCCATTCAGACCGAATCACATAAGGAAGCATGAGTATCTATTATTTTTAGAACAGTCCCAAATATTCACCAATAGTTTTATATCCTTATTCCAATAGTAAAAAGTGATCTCCCTGTGTATGTTCCCCTTTTATTATGATCCCGGAACTATATTCCATTCAGACCCGCGTAAGTTTGGAAGTCTCTCTTTACTTTCTCTCTAGAAGTCCAGATGTAAGTGTATGCGGTAGGTACCTCAATAGCCTCCATTTCTAAATATTAAATGTCCTCCCTTGTTATTTCAAAAGCCAAATACTAATTATAGATTCATACTAATAACAGGAGATTAACTAGAAAAGTTCACTTACAAGGCAAGAGAGCAAATTTCTACATTTAGAATTGTGAGTGTACTCAGCATTGGTTCTGTGATGTTAGCTGTTACCCGTTAACTAGTTAGACAGTGAATGCTAATGGTACAAAAATGCAAAAAAACACATGTCAATATTCATGAAGCTGCAGGAAATATCAATATAAAATGTGGTTTCCATTACTCTCCACTGGGAGCTATAAGCAAAGCTGAGTTCAGGGAA
>NW_006287255.1:250094-251224 GCF_000327345.1 Myotis davidii | reverse complement strand
TTCTTTAGGAACATGAGCACAGTGGTATTTTGTGTGGGAAGGCAGAGTCCCCAGATTTTATAGTTTCAAACTCTTCCAGCCCTCAAGTGTCACTATCTGTGACTTGGCCATGAGTGATGAGAGCCTGTCTTGTCTTTGTCAAAATTTTATTGGGAGCTCTTAAAGGCACATTGCCTACCACCTACTACCATGATGCACTGGAGATTTCTGGAACACCACGGCAAGCAGGCAAACGCTGCTGGTGGGCTCAGAATTACGGCCAATGGCTGGTCTAAGAAGTGACTCAAGCAATGCTTTCTGATGTCTTCATTCAGAAACAGCTCATTTTCCACACATCTTACAGGCATGAGGAAATTCTGCAGGAAAGTTTGCTATGGAAATGGCCAGTAAAATGTGTCTAAATGGCACTAAATTGCAGGAAGTATTTTGCAATAATTAGAAGTATTCATAAACTAAGCACCTAGTGAGGTCCATGTACCAATATTTTCAAACTGAATCTCCATGGCGGGAGAAATAAGAGGCTGAGGCAGAAACTGTGCCCTGGAAGAGAAGGTCCCGGACCACGCTAAGAATGCTCTTTGGTATCATCAAATTTATGAGGTTTTTTCTAAACACTAAGACTACTCCACTTTCCTTCTTTGTAATGGAATTGTGATTACGTTTTGTCTAAAAAACCATAAATATTTAAAAGCCGTAAAAGATTGGAGAGTGTGTTTTTAATGCAAAATAGCATTTTAGGACGTTTGACATAAAGAATGACCTGGAGGTGCTCATTAAAATACAGTCTGTATTTACGCCTTGCTCAGAGTGACAAATGTGATACTGAACTAGGACTCTGGAGACAGCCATCTGGCTTAACCACTGTAAGGTAGGTGACCCTGGGCAGTGCATTAAATCTTAAGAGCATTCTCATTATTTAAAGAATGGGCACAATAATCTCTGCACCATTTTTCCCTTATGCTGATGGGGAGAATAATGGAAGATAATTGCCATCAAAATATTCTGATGAAAATATGGCAGCATAAGTAGAATGCTAATTGTTCATTTAAGCAACGTATGTTTTATTAAATGCCAACATATGATGGGCATGACTTTAAGTGGAAGGCATTCACTGGTTTGATCTTGTAGCA
>NW_006287255.1:247779-250062 GCF_000327345.1 Myotis davidii | reverse complement strand
TAATTGCCATCAAAATATTCTGATGAAAATATGACAGCATAAGTAGAATGCTAATTGTACATTTACGCAACGTATGTTTTATTAAATGCCCAACATATGATGGGCACGACTTTAGGTGGAAGGCATTCACTGGTTTGATCTTGTAGCTTAGTGAAGGAGGAAAATATCAATAAATTAACAAATAAATATATGATGTCAGGTAGTGATTAATGCTAAGAAAAATAAGAAAGCATGGGAAGAAAATAGGGCGATCGTATTGGGGTGCAGAAACACTTCGAGATAAGTTGTCAGGGAAGACTTTTCTTACTGAATGATGTTTGAGTAGATGTCTTAGTGCTTGAGAGGTGAGCCATGTGCAGATCTGGGTCTTGAGCACTAATGATTAAAAGGGCAGCAAGTACAGAGAACTGAGGCATGAACATATTTGATGTGTTTGAGTAACAGCAAGAAGGTCGGTGGGGCTGGAGCAGAGAGAAAAGCACAATAATAAATGACATTGGAAAGGCAGTCGGGGCAAACCATGTGTGGGACCATCAAAAAGAGTTAAAATGCTATTCCAGGTATGATGGGGAACTATTGGGAGGCTGTGAGCGATAGAGGCCCATGCCCTGACTTGGCGGCCAGGCAAGAGTAGAAACAGAGGCTTCTGCCATAGTTCCATCCACAGATGATGGTGGCTTGGCTATTGGTCAGTGCAGTAGAGGTGATAGATTTTTTAATGTGGTTTGAAAGTACAGCCTAGTGAGCTGTAAGGGGAAAAAAAACCTTATATTTTAGTAGAGTTGACCCTTGAGTGTTACTGTGGCTGCTTTCTGGCTAAAAGTACAAAGGGCATTGAGCCTTTGTATTTCTGGGCTGCTCTGACCTGGTAGATGCCTCAAGCCATGCAGGATGGTTTCAACTAAACTTAGGGTAATTTGGGGAAGAACTAGGAAAGTAATGGGCAGCTACATCTACTCATTTGTAATTTGACCTTGTCTGCTATTCACATAATTTTTTTTGCTGGTTGATAATAAAGCAAAATAAAAGCAACCTCAAATTCAATAGAAAAAAATCTATCTTCTTGGTTAAAAAAAAAAGAAAAAAACACGGGTATTAGTTGAGAGAAAGAAGCTGTAGAGCCATTTTGAATATTTAAAGTGAAGGGAGCTATAACATAGTTATATTGGAGAATGGGAGAGTAAATTGACTAAGCAAATGTAGTGAGACTAATAAGCATGATAATGACTAACTTGAAATTAGTGGTGATGATTTAACATTAGACCTGTTAGCACTACTGTATATTTTTTATATCCATGCAGCTTCTTGCAATCAGGAGCATAGTAGTTAGAGAGCTGGATTTAACCACCTTCAGGTTTTGCCTAGAAGTGGGATGCAGGAGGAAGGGAGCTAAAGAGCAATGGAATATAGGTTGGACAAGGAAGCAAGAGAGAATGGTGATGACACTGAGAGGTGGCCGGGTCAGTAGATGGAAGGATTATTAAAGTACACAGGCCACAAAAATATTCTAGAATGATAGGAAGTGCTCAGAAATGGAATCTGTGAATTGGTGGTGCCATTATTGGTAATTGACCAGTTTGGGAGCATGGTTTGGAAAGGGGTGGCTATATCAACTGTAGCTTAAATAGGGAAGGCATTCAGTAAGTATTCTGGGCTCATATTGGAGTTTATTAGGGTCTTTCATATCAACTTGGAGGCTCTGATTCTACGCAGAGCACTGTATTTGTATATTTTGTCCCTTTATTAACCATTTGTTAAGTCTGAAGTGTTTAGGATATTTTCTCTGAAAATGGACTTGGGGGAATTTTTCTAAGAATTCAACCCTCAAGTATGAAAGCATTGTTATTAGAGATCAAACTCCCATGCTCTAAGATAAAGTGTTTTTTGCAGACTTTAAATTTATTTATTTATCTCCTTTTCCTCCCCCTCCTTTCTCTTTCTCCTCTTCCTTCTCTTTCTCTTGCCCTGTCTGCTTTGTTTCCAAATAAATGGAGAGATATAGACAAAAATAAATAAATGAATTAGGATGCAGATAAATGAAATATCTTCGTAATAGACTTTAATGTATCCTTTGCTCTCAAATTTACCTGAAATACACGGTGAATCAAATTCCATCACTGCTGGATGGCAGCAGCGTTTTAGCATCAAAAGGGGTAATATAGGTATTCCTAAGTCTTTATGAGACACCAGACTGTAGGTCTATAATTCCCAGAAAATTAAGAAATACACATAGAAAACAGAATATAAAATAGGAAGTTACACTGTATTATAGACAAAAACAAA
>NW_006287255.1:240993-247525 GCF_000327345.1 Myotis davidii | reverse complement strand
ATGGGGGCTTTTGGGGCCTTTGGAGCCTTTGCTTCTTGACCCAAAGGAGAGCAAAGAATGAGGGTGCCTGATGCCAAACACTGTTTCCCAGGTTCACAGTCCACAGAGTTACAGTTTAAAAACATCTTATTCTTCAACAAAATTGAAATAGTTGAGACCAGAATGAGACCATCGTTGCCTTCCTGGAGAATCACCCATGGCCCGTCCTGTGAAATGCACCAGCAGCACAGATCGTTTCTCCTGGGCATTTCAAGGGCCTCTCTCTCAGGTCATGGCGGCCTCATCCCATGACTGTTCTTGAAAACACAGAGGCTCAAAGGACAGCCACCATGGCCATTGGATAGTAGGAACAGTGGATTCGTTAGCAATCAAAGCGGGTGCTGTGCGAGTCCTGATGTTATTTTTAACATCCCAGGCTCCTTTGCCTGAGATTCTTAGTAAGGTCATTATCAGAATGTTGTTAGAAGTTGGTTTGATAAAAGTTTGGCCTCCAGGATATCAGGTGTTCTTGCTCTCCGCTCCCTGTGGGGCAGGAGCCAATTCCCTCACACAGCTCCTCTCATGTCCCGTTTCTATCAGGTGCGGGAGGCTGTTTTCCTCCTCAGGGTCTCTGTTCCAGACGTGCTGCTCTTTGAAAGAAATAAAAGGATTTCAAACCATCCTGCTGTTAATATAAAAATGATCAATGTACTTTTTGGTCAAAAGATATGTTTTCTCAAAGGTCTTTCTACTTCATTTTATTTCCATCTCCCTGAAAGAGTAAGAATCCATTTTTATATCATTAAGAATAAATTAATGTTCTTAAGGAAGTTTTTTTTAATTATAAAGTTTGTTCATTTTTATTTTGGGAATAAAGGGATGCAGATGGCACTGGCATTGGTGACAACTTTGCCAAGATTAAGAAAGTTTTTTCCTAATTATAAAGTTTGTTCACTTTTATTTTGAGAATAGGGGGATTCAGATGGCACTGGCATTGGTGACAACTTTGCGAAGACTAAGAAGGAAGGCCCTGGAGAGGAAGTGTTGCATCAATAGAAATTCTTTCCACTAACAAGGGACCTAGTGTGTTTAGATAGTACCAGTAATATTGGTGACAGTGACAGCAATAAAAATGGACACCTATTAAGAATTTACTCTGTGTTCATTTCCATTTTTGCATCTGTTTTTTTCTCATTTAATCTTTATATCACTATGTAGTATAACCAGGAATATTTTACAGATGAGAAAAACAGCACAGAAAGGTTAAGTGACTGCCCACTGTGCTATTTAGCACATAGAAGAGGTGGGATTTGAACATAAGCAGACTGACCCACAAACCCCAGGTCTTCCTATAACACTGCACTAGCTCCTTGATTTGTCAAAACAAAGCATGTAATTTCTGAGAGTGTGGAACTGTCTTCCTGAAACTGGTGATAAGAATGGGGCCAGGACTTGAGTGTGACCAAAAAAGTATGTCCAAAATTCTACCCTTGACAGACTCCTTGACCTACAAAGGCTAGAGGATTGATTGATTGATTCCATAGCGTAATTGATTCCATAACGCTTTCCACTTAGCTCATCACAGACTCTCCCTCTGTATGTCAATTTCCTGTCTACCTGACTGTTGCCTCCAGTTCTTTGAGAGTAAGTATGGTATTTTGTTAAAAATTGGATCTATAGAAAAGTAACCAGAATATAATGGCACTTGGTAACTGTTTGTTGAATTTATGAATAATCACAAATGGAATGGGGATGTGTAATGTATAGAAAATCTATTTAAATCCTGATTCCAGGATGCCGGCAGGCACAATGAGTTGCCAGTTTCCTGCTCCATAGGTCACCAAGTCTATGTATGGGATGTAGATAGACATATATTATAAATATAAAAATTAATATGTTTTGCTCTTTAAATATCTATGCTGTATCCATCACAGTTAAGAAATTAGTAAAATTTAAGATCCTTGCCTTAGCTGGTTCAGCTCAGTGGATAGAGCATCGGCCTGCAGACTAAAGGGTCATGGGTTCAACTCCAGTCAAGGGCGTGTACCTGGGCTGTAGGTTAGATACCTGGCCCCAGTTGGGATCCTCCAGAAGGCAACCAATTAATGTGTGTGCTATTCTAGGGAAACAGGAGTCAAGGAAAGCAGAAATGTCTGCTGGGCAGTCTCTGTCTCTCTCTCTCTCTGTCTCTCTCTCTCTCTCTTCTTTTCCCTTACTCTCTGAAATCAATAAAAAATATTTTAAAAAATTTAAGATCCTTGATTATTGGCTAAAACAATTGGTTCTGAGTTAAAATAAACAGAATCCAGAGATGTAAATTGTCAAGCCTTCCTCATGAAATGGCTAAGTGAATATAAAGAAGGCATTGGGTGCAAGGACACAATGCCGGGTATTGAGTGGCAACTTGTAGGCCACACACCTGAGGAATCTGAGTCATCCAAGCTTAGTATTAGTTTCTACCAGTTTAGGAGATAACTAAGATTTCTCAAGATCCAGCAGATACATTTCTTTCTTCTTCCTTCTGGTTCTGGCACCTGCTGCTTGGAGTTCTGATAGAGCACCTTTCTCCCTTCCCTTGTCTGAGTGGCATCCAGCAAAGTGACAGAATAAAACATCCCTCTCTCCACAGAAACCATTTGTTTTTCATCTGGGGGAAAAAAGTGCCTTTGTGGAAGCTGTGGGATCCAGGTAGGAGAATTAGGAGAACTGTTTTGAGAAGACGGGCCCACAACCAGGTGGCTGACTCACCACCAATGTATGGTCCTGACTGCAGATCCAGAACTCCACACTTCCTCACTAGGGCCCCATTTGGACTTGGTTCTGTCGCCAACACCATATGCTCTGGGACCTGGGAGGTGCCTTTCCCACTCTTGCTTTGCTAATAGGCACACAGACCTCAATCTCAGCCATGGACTCTGAAGTGGCCTGTGAACTGGCTCCAGTCCCTCTTGGCCTTGGTCTGAGTCCTGGGAAAACACTGAATTAGTCCCTCGTTTACAGGTGGGAGAGCCTTTGTCGAAGTCCAGGAGTCCAACAGAGAAATCCCTGCTCGTGGTCGGAGCAAACAAACTAGAGATTGAGTGCCCTGGAGATGGTAAGAGGAACAGTTTTACTTTACTCACATTAGCATTCCCCAAGTAGCACAGCTCAATCTCAAGTGATCTTCGTAACCCATGTATTCCCCCACGGGGAAAGTGAGAGTGTTAGAGTTAGCACTCAACTCCCTCAGCTGTGCAGAATGCTGACAAAAAGGCCTGGTTCTCTCTTACCTCCTCCAGAGTACTGAGCTGTGAGCTGCACAACTGGGAGGTGGTCCGTGGCTGGGAGAACAGTAGCCAGAATTCAGAACAAAAGGCACCACAGGGACGCAGATCCTATTAAGAGACTCTATCAGGGCTCCCTTTCTCAAATCCAGGGAGAGATTTGGATATGCATGTTCATGAAGCTCAAGGGTCCCCAAACAGAATCAATTTAAAGAGATCTTCTCCAAGATACTTTAAAATAAAACTGTCAGAAATCAGAGACAAAGAGTCTTAAAAGCAGCAAGACAAAAGAAGCTTGTAATTTTCAAGGGAGCTCCCATAAGGCTGTCAGTGGATTTCTCAGGAGAAACCTTACAGGCAAGGAGGTGTGATGATATATTCAAAACTGCCAACAATGAATACTCTATCCAGTGAAATTGTCCTTCAAAAGGAAAGATAAAGACACTCCCAAAAAAAGCTGAATGAGCTCATTACCACTAGGCCTGCCTTACAAGAAAGACTGAATGTAGTTCTTCAAACTGAAATGAAAGGACACTAATTAGTAACATGAAAATGCACAATGCAATTGTCAAGGTAAAGGTATAGCAAAATTCCAAATTCTCTAATACTGTAATATGGTGGTGTGTAAACCACTTAACTCTCCTATAAAGGTTAAAGAACAAAAGTATTTAAAATAATTTAACAAATGTATTAAGAAAGGTAAATTGTGACATCAAAAACATAACAGGGGAGATGAAAGGATAGAGATTTTGTATGCAATCAAAGGTTAATAGTGTAAAATAGACAGTTATATCTATAAGATATTTTATGTAAACCTTATGGTAATATAAAGCAAAAATGTGCAGTGGATATATGATTATTAAAAGACAAGTGATAACAAGTGTTAGATAATATAAGGAGAAAAGGAAATTCGTATGCACTATTGGTAGAAATGGGAATTGGTACAGCCACCAAGAAAAATAGTATTTAGGTTGCTCAAAATTTGAAAGCAGAATGACCATATACTCTAGCAATTCCACTTCTGGACATATATATATATAATCAAAATCTTGAACAGTATCTGCATCCCTATGTTCATTGCAGCATTATTCACAACCATAATATGAAAAAAAACTATGTGTTTATCTGTGAATAAATGGGTAAAAAAGAAGATACACACAATAGATATTCAGTCATGAGAAAGAAAGAAATCCTGCCACTTGCAACAATATAGATGGATTATTAAAGCACTTTGCTAGGTGAGATAAGTCAGACATAGAAAGACAAATACTGTGTGATCTCACTTATATGTGAAATCCAAAACAGCTTAACTCACAGAAACGGGAGCAGAATGGTGGTTGCCAGAGCTGGAGGGAGAAATGAGATGTTGGTCAAAGGTACAAAATGCCAGTTATAAGATGGATACATTCTGGCAATCCATGTGCAGCATGGTGACTATAGTTAATAATACTGCATTATATATGTGAAAGTTTCTAAGGCAGTAGATTTTAATGATCTCACCACCACAAAAAGGGTGGTACTTATAGGAGGTGATAGCAGAATTGCCTATTCTATTGTGGTTATCATTTCACAATAAATGCATGTATCAAATCATCACGTTGCAAAAATAAAGCAATGGTATTTGCCAGTTATATCTCAATAAAATGGAGGAGAAAAAATAGAATTCTCATGTCTCACCATATCTATTGGATAAAAAACTCTGATGATGGGGTTCAGGAAGAAGTATTTTATCAAGCTCAAAATGATTCTAAAGACATTCTAGTTCAAGGACTATTGCCCTAGAGGAATGTTTCCTATGGACAGGCCTAATCTTTTTTCTTCTGTTACCTCTTGAGTTCAGGGCAGTCAGACCTAACTTCTATTTACTTTCTGTTCCTGAATCCATGCTCCTCCGTTTGTTTGTAATTACCTGAATTCCAGATTATTAACCTACCAGTTGATTTAAAAAATACACTGCCTGGGCAGATCCAGCTTGCCTGCCACTGTATGTTTACGTCCTATTGTAACTGTATGGTAGTTTATGCGTCACAGCCTACCAAGCAACAGCACTGCTACATGCCTCCAGGTATATCATGACCGATAACTGGGTGGAGTAATCCTGAAATGTAGTAGCTGACCTCACACAGCAATTTGTGTCTTAGCATGCCTTTGAGCAATGACATCTAAGAGGATGGGTATTTAAGAATATCCTCTGCTTACTGCAACTTCAGTCATTTCTGCTTCTTGCTCCCAAATAATCCTAAGCAATTGAGAACCAACTTCAGAAATAAATCCGAGCATTTTCCTGGTAAAATCAATACTAAGAGGGTTTTGAAATCTAGTGTCCTATTGAATATCAACTAGTTCATCACACTGGTGGCAGATGCTTAGTTGAAGCCAGTGAGAGGTATATAAGACCTAATGGCACCCTTGATATAAACATATAACTCCAGTCATTTTGCATTTACAAGCCTACATTTGAAAGGCCCAGGGAAATTGTGTACTGCGGTCTGAAGGAAGTTTTGTAGATAATACAGAGCGAGTATGAGATACTGGAGACATTTTTATTTTAAAACAAACATCAACTGTTAGTTTTGATGAAAAAAATACATCAGAGATCAATATGTATCTTTACCTCCATGTTCCTTCAGTGCAGTTTCTTCCTGACCAGCCAATTAGTCTGGAGCTTGATAAAACATGAGTTTGAGAAATGATTGAGATGATGTTGTCAGTGACTGGCTGCCTGTTAGTCCATTCTCTTAGCCCTGCAAACTCCCTGTGGATGAGGCTGAGTAGGAGTGTTGTTTGGAGGGTCCTGCAGGCATGTTGATGGTATTGCATAACTGGCGCCAGGAAGGCCTTGTGTTAGCAAATTCACAAGTGGAGCAACAGGGAGAATGAGATGACTTTTCTGAGTAGGCAGAGCTGGTGAGAAGCACCTCATCCAAGGGTTCCTAAATGTGAACACTACATCTTCAGTCCTGCACTATTACCACCAGAACATGCCTAATCTTGAGGACATGCTCTGTAAATACCTATATCTGAGCACATTGGATGAACTGGCGGGTAAGGTGCCAGGAGCCAACTTGCACAATGTTTTTATGTTTCTGTTTTATTTGTCTATGTTCTGTCCAGAGGATTCTGGGAGATTATTTAAATTGGAAGGCTGGATAGTGTTCCTAAGATATTGTTCTGTCCAGAGGATTCTGGGAGATTATTTAAATTGGAAGGCTGGATAGTGTTCCTAAGATATTGGAACCCAGCCTCATATATCTGAGCCCTAAGGAGAGAAACGGAAAGTCCTGTTTTAG
>NW_006287255.1:232218-240343 GCF_000327345.1 Myotis davidii | reverse complement strand
TTTTTTGTTGAGATATGGGAGCAGAGCAGAAAGCCCAGTGAACGGCTTCTCAGCACATGAGCACCATCATTAGTACTTCGGCTCTCATTGATTCTTGCCCCTTGGGTGTCCACCCTGCTAACTGGGTTTTCAGACCATTCCAGAGAGTGGGTGGTTTGAACCATTTGCTGACTTTCTGAGTGTAAGCGTGGTACCCTGAGGCCAGGATGAAATCATTGAGCTCATTTTCATTTTTGAACATAAATTTCCTAAAGCCTAGATTTGCTTTCTTGGAATAAAGTCATAGAATCATAGAGTGTCAGAGGAGAGAAGAAACGTATATGACATATTACTAGTTATTGCCACTGTCGTCTTAATCAAGGAGCCAGTGAACTTAGGTTTGAATCATGGTCTTATATTTATAATAACTGTTTGACCATGGACAGGCTATTAGACTATCCTCAACTGAAAATTGGCGATATTTCTTACTTAGAAAGCTATTGGTGGAGATTAAGTAGGTAAATATATGTAAAATACCAGAAGTCACAACTGATATATGGCAGTGTGATAACTATAATATCAGTCGTTATCAACCAAGTAGTTACATTGATTATATTCTAATAGATACCAGAGATATAAAAAAGTTATCATACATTGTCTTTTTCCTGAATGCTGTAAAATTCAGTGAGGAAAATTGAACATAAGTCTAAAAATGTGATCAAAATGTCTAAAACTTCTCTTCTCTGGCAGGTACTAGGACATACTAAAGCTATGAAAAAGCCCTAGCCAGTTTGGCTCAGTGGATATAGTGTCAGCCTGCGGACTGAAAGGTTCCAGCTTTGATTCCAGTCAAGGACACATGCCCGAATTGCGGGCTCGATCCTCAGTAGGGGGTGTGCAGGAGACAGCCGATCAATGATTCTCTCTCATCATTGATGTTTCTATCTCTCTCTCCCTCTCCCTTCCTCTCTGACATCAATAAAACATATATTTTTTAAAAAGCTCTGAAAAAAAAGACACATGCTACATACTCTCAAGGAGGAATCAATGCTGTCAGGGAGCCATATTTAATGTGTAGTGAAAATATTGGGGAATTAGGTGCATATATGTCACATGGATATCAGAGTCTTTTTGTCTACAAGTAGTAACTTTGAAAAAGTTCAAATTGCCTTAAGCATTAAAAGAAATATATTGTTTTTAATGTCAATAAATTCATACTAAGGACCTCAAGGTCACCAGTCACATCTGGGTCTATATAAATTAAGTTGTAGAATGCACAAACCACATGGCTCCATGCAGTGGACCTGCACTGGGTAGGATTCAGGGTTAGTGGGTTACTCGTTCAAAGTCATCAAGACCCAGATTTTTTCTGTCTTTTCTGCTTCATTGGCTTCATACTTGGGATTGCAGTTTAATCCATGATGATTATTGAAGTTTCATGTTTTCTGTCCAAAAGATAAATAAATGATTATGATTATGATTGATGTATAATTGATAGATATCTGATAGGTGAAGTGGGTGAAGGAGACAGATAATCAATAATCTTTTAATCTGACTGGGCCATTATATTCACTTAGACAAGTACAATATCATGTGTGGTTGGCTTACATTTGGGTCTTTAAACCATTGATGATCAGGGTTGCCTCAGCCTAATTGGGACACACCTTCGGACCTAAGGTCATAACCCGAACCACATGGCTGCTACACAAATAATAAAAGATGGAAAATATATTGGAAGTCAAGCACAATGTCCCAAACTGGGCCTAAGTACAATATGAGGCAAGTTAGCCTCATGACTCTATGTACACATTTTTCCTTTTACCAATAATCTTCATCACTTTCCACAGACACCACAAATACTGGACACTGGACACCATTGGAAGCCCTGTCGTGGCTGGGGCTGTCCCAGGACAGCATGATCCTTCACTGCTGCTTCAAGTCATCCACTCCCAATTCAGTCAGGGCCAGCCATGTGCCTGACATCAGGGCAGCTGGTAAATTGGGATCATATGAGTAGGCTCATATGTTGGATAGTTTCCCAAACTTCTAAATCATTTATAATTCACTAGGGCCCCAGTGCACCTTGAAAGGAACTATGGGCAGTGAGGCTGTGGTGGGCACAGGGGCGGGTCTCGGCCCATCCTCGGTGCCCCCGCCCAGCCCCTCCCACCACAGCTCCTGGTCCCCTGTCTGCCAGCAGCCGCTCTCCTGCCATCACCGCTCCCATGCACTAACGGTGCCAACCCCACTCGCACGTGCTGATGGTGTGGAGCGATTGGGGCCAGCGCCAGCAGTGGGTGTGAGCAGGGCCAGTGCTGTCAGTGAGTGCGAGTGGCAGCTGCTGCCCCGATCGCCCCTCAGGAACAGGGGGAGATGTTGAAGCCCTCAGGGGCGATCAGGGCCGGCAACCGCTGCTCGTACCTGCTGACAGTGCCGAGCAATCGGGACCAGCACTGGGCGCCGGCAGCAGGTGCAAGCAGTGGCTCCAGTGCTGGCTGTGGGTGGAGCAGGGCCGGCTCCAGCAGCAGGTGAGAGCAGGGCCATCGCCAATAGCAGATGCAAGAGGTGGCTGCCAGCCCCAATTGTCCCTCAGGAGCAAGGGGAAGTGGAGAAGCCCTGGAGGGTGATGGGGGCTGGCAGTTGCTGCTCACACCCACTGATGGGCCAAGCGATTGGGGCTGGTGCCGGGTGCGGCAGCAGATGCAAGCGGGGACAGTGCCAGTAGCGGGTGCGAGTGCCTGGCAGGACTGTGGCTCATGAGAGCAAAGAATTTTCAGTAACCACCAGGGGATCACCCCATTGACAGTGACAAGTACCCCTCCTTGGTCTGGCACCCCTGCTCACCTGCTCCACCATTCTGCCACGGCTGATGCTCTCCATGTTCCACACTCTGCCGCCTGCTGCCAGCACCTGCCATGTTCCACACACACCCCTTTGTGGTCAGTGCACATCATAGTGACCAGTGGTTTGGTTGTTCAATTGTTCCACCATTTGTTCTATTTGCATATTAGGGTTTTATATAGAGAGATTATTTAAGCAATAAAGAATGCTATTGCTGATGGTAAAAAATGATGGAGAGAAGAAAGATAATGTGGTGTCACCATTTAACAAAGACCTCCTTTATGCTTACCCTCACAACAACTTAATGAAGGGCACCATCATTCCCACTTTACAGATAACTGTCTTAACTATTTAAGATACTTAAAAAGAGGGAGTGGCATAATAAATATGCTCTGGAAAAAATCTCATTCACTGTTGAGTGGAGGAGGGTGAGGCGTGTAGAGACTGTAGTCAGGGACCCCAGACCGGATGAGATTCTAAACGGAGGAGGAGAGGAAGGAGTAAAGCAGTTGTTCCGGAACATCAGTGTGCATCACAGTCACCTGGAGGGCTTGTGAAAGCACAGGCCCTGATTCAGCGGGCCTGGCTGGGGCCCAAGAATTTGAAACTCTAACAAGGTCCAAGTTGATGATTCTATTACTGGTTCAGGGGCCACATTTTAAATTGAATAGACTGCATAATTTTAAATAAAATTGATTAAAAATCTGTTTCTCAAACCTCAGTAATATATGGACACCTTTTAATTAAGTACATTATTTATACTACCAGCAGCTCCTCTCTATTTTATTATAATATTATTTTAAAATATACAGATATAATACTAGGTATAAACTCCTTATGCATATAGCTCATATCCAACAATAAAACCTAAACCATATTTAAATTATTATGTTAAGCAAAATAAGCCAGTCAGAGAAAAACAAATATCACATGATCTCACTTATACGTGGGATCTAAAGAACAAAATAAACTGATAAATAAAATAGAACCAGAGGCATGAAAACATGGAACAGACTGACAAATCTTAGAGGGAAGGGGGGGTGGGGAGATATTAACCAAAGAATTTATATGCATATGTGCATTACCCATGGACACAGACAATAGGATGGTAAAGGCCTGGGGTGGGGTGGGAATCAGATGGAGGGGGGTGATGGAGGAATAGAGAGGGTGAGACATCAACAATAAAGATTAAAAATAAATAAATAAATAAATACAAAAAGTATGAAATTAATAATAATCAAATTTACATTAACTTTAGTGTGGCATATTTATTGTTCTGCTGACATTAAAGAACCATTGTTGCATTTAGAAGTAAAAACATATAACCTCAAAACCAATTTTATTTTTAATCTGTTTTTGTAATACTTGTGTAAGATATTACATTTGCATAAGTATGTCCTACAAAATGGTATTCATAACTTTCAGGCTCTGTTTTCAACCATATACTTTATCAAAACTCTGCCAGTGAATGCTACCATAATGGCAGTTTTAATAAGCTGTTTTCTAGAATCTCTGTGAAGCCGCTTCTTGTACATTCTAAGAGAATTGGGACATTATTGCGATCTGGATTAAATAGTTATCTAATGCAGTTATTACTGAACTTAGTAACATAAAAATTTCTCATTACATATTTACTATTATATTTTGCTGCTAGTAATGTGTTATAAGTTGATATGTGCCATGATCTGATCCATACAAATTTTAGTTCACACACAGAGATGGCACTGAGTTGCAAGATACATGTGTTATTAGCTCTTTTATTTCAGCATTTCTTACTACCATATGCTGTGTGATTATTTGATTCTACTTTTGCAATTCTCTTCTCAAAGTAATGCAAAACTTGTATTATATATTTGATAGCATCTGACTTTATTTGGGTTCTCTTGAGGCAATCCCTAAGGCAAGCATACTAATGAATCAAATTTATTAGGAAGTGTCCCAGGAAAAACCAGTAGGGAAATGAAGAAATGAGACAGGCAAAGGAAGGGAACCAAGTGAGGGCCTGGTGCCAAAGGAAGTCCTCACAGAGGATAACTCTGACTGAATCCTGCAGCGGAGCAGTGGAGACAGAATAGCTCACACCCAGAGTTCTCCGGACTAAGGACAGGGAAGCCTAACAACTTATGCTCATGCACCCATCACATAGTCATTGGGTAAAGGATGTTACTGAGCACTTCAGGAAAGCAGGCTCTGGCAGTCTAAGGGCAACCCTCTGACAGATACACAATGCTGACTATTGGATATAAAAACAGGCTATGAATCAGTGCATGAAAATGGTGAAGGAATTGGGAAGATGTGGATGGAGCACGGATAGATTCTTCCCTAAGCATGGACTGTTCTTCCCTCAGGTCTGGGCATAGCTTGCTCATTCATTTTCTTCAGGTCACTGCTCAAATGTCACCTTCTCAGTGAGGCCTTTCCTGACAAACCTATACAATAATACTCCTCCTTCATTCTCTGCCATCTTACACTAATGCATTTTATATCTTCTCATTGATTCACTAGAGGCCCAGTGCATGAAATTTGTGCATGGGTAGGGTCCCTTGCAGCTGCCGACTGATGGCTGGGGCCTCCATTCCTGTGGTTGGCTGGCCGGCCCCAGCCCCTGGTTGAGCTCCCGGTGGAACTCCTGGTTAAGTGTACAATTTGCATATTAGGCTTTTATTATATAGGATGTGTATGTGTTTAGTGTATATGTCCCTCCATTGGATATAAGCTCCATAAAAACAAGTATTTTGCCCAGCTGGCATGGCTCAGTGGTTGAGCATTGACCTACAATCCAGGAGGTCAGTTTCATTCCTGATCAGGGCACTTGCCTGGGTTGTGAACTTGATCCCAGTATGGGGCATGCAGGAGGGAGCAGATCAATGGTTCTCTCTCATCATTGATGTTTCTATCTCTCTCCCTGTCTCCTTTCCTCTCTGAAATCAATAAAAATATGTTTTTTAAAAAAATAAATAAAAATAAAAACAAGGACTTTGTTTTGTTTATTGCTATGTGCCCAGAAATTGGAAGTTTCCTGACCCATAGTAGATAATAGTAGACACTCAATAAATAATTGAATTAATGCACGAATGAATTAATTGATTAAGTTGGAGAATTAGGCAAAGACCAAATCAGATAAGGCCTTGTGGTCCAAGATAAGGATTAGTTTAAAAGCAAATTGTTTTAAATAGACAGGCTGACATGACCAGATTGGTCTGTAAAAGGGCTCATTCTGATTGGAGGAAATATAGGATGCAGGTCAATAAGCTAAATGGTGATTATGACAATCCTGGTGAAATATGATAATGTCTTGAACTTGGATTATGGCAGTGGTGATAAAGAGATGTAAACATACTTAAGATATATTTAAGACATGAAATCAATTTTGAAATGTTAGATATTGACAAATGAGGAAAAGGAGGGTGTCTGATATAATCACAAACAAGACAGATAGGGAACACTAGAAATAATCAGATTTTTATGGAAGATCATGAGATCATTCTGGGCATGTAAAGTTTAGAACTAAGACATCAAGGAGGCAGGTGGACATTAATGTCTGTAGTTCAGAAGATAAATATGAGCTGATGACATAAGTTTGGAAGCCATCTAAACATGGAACCAGGACTTCAAGGACTTTGAAAAATAAATCCATATTGGTACAGGAACCCACATTTTAAAAAGTAGACCAGGATGTGCAATCTTATACTTACTAGATTAACTGACTCCTAAAACAAACAAAAATAATCAACATTATGTAAATGATTTAAATAAAAATCAAAATTTTATATCATAATATGCAGCATATACAGTATGGTCCTAGCCAGTATGGCTCAGTGGATAAAGCTTCAACCTGTGGACTGAAGGGTCCTGGGTTCAATTCTGGTCAAGGGCATGTACCTGGGCTGCAGGCTTGATCTCTGGGCCTGGTCAGGACATATGTGGGAGGAAACCAATCCATGTGTCTCTCTCACATCGATGTTTCTTTCTCTTTGTCTCTCCCCCTCTCATCCACTCCATCTAAAATAAGAAAGAGTCAATGGAAAAATATCCTCAGGTGACAAAGAATAAATAAACAATGACAACAAAAAAATAAAAGCTATATATTAAAAACAACAAACAAAAACATATACAGCATACCCAAAATTTCTTAATACACAATGAACCAGGAAAACCCAAGCAACTCCAAGGAGAAAGACAATTAATAGATACCAATCCTGAAATTAAGCAAATGTTAGATTGATAATATAATTTTCAACTTACTATTCTAACTATGCTCTAAGAAATGAGAACAGCACTATTAGAAACAAATGGAAAAATGAAAATTTTCAACATAGAAGTAGGCTCTAAAATAGAACCAAAAACAAAATGTAAATTTTAAAATATAAATATAAATAAAAAATTCACTGGTGGGGCTCAATAATAGAATTGAGAAGACAGAGGAAAGAGCCATAACCTTGAAGATAGAGCATTAGAAATTATCTAATCTGAACAGAGAGGGAGAAAAAGGAGCATAAAAAGGAGCATAAGACTCAAGTATCTGTAAGACAACACTCAAAGATCTAATATTTGTGTAATAGGACTCCCAGAATAAAAGAAGAAAGACATCAAAGCAGAGATTGTGACTACTGCCCAAATTTAGTGAAATACATTAATTTACAAATCCAATATATTAGCACATTGACCCAGAAATGTGTAAAACATAATAAACATCATGACTAAGTGGAATTTCTCTTGAGAATGCAAGGTTGATTCAATACCCCCAAAATTACATTAACACACTTAACAAGAAAAACCATATCACATTGATAGATGCAGAAACATATTTGAAAAAAATTCCAACATCTACGCACGATAAAAACTCAGTAAACTAGGACTAGAAGGGAACTCCCTCAATGTAATAAAGTGCACTTTAAAAAAAAAAAATCTTAAGGCTAACACTACCTCCTCCCTAAAATCAAAAACCAGGCAATGTGAAAAAAAACCAAGATGGCGGCATAGGTAAACACCGGAGTTTGCTGCCTCGAACAACCACTTCAAAAATACAACTAAAAGACGAAACGGACATCATCCAGAACCACAGGAAAGCTGGCTGAGTGGAAATTCTACAACTAGGAGGAAAGAGAAAAACACTGAGACTCAGAGGAGGCACAGTGCGGAAGTGAGATACTAAGGTGCGGAGTGCATGCGGAGCGGGCTGGTGGCTGAGGGCGTGGTTGTCGTTTTCAATCGGGAAGGAGTCTCAGGCTCTGAGCTCCAGTTCCGGGCGAGTCTCTAGGGAAACAGACTCAAATGAGAGAAGCGGGACTGTCTGGCCTCCGCC
>NW_006287255.1:199892-231428 GCF_000327345.1 Myotis davidii | reverse complement strand
TGTCAAACTCAAAAACAACTTGCAGAAAGATTAAATGTTGCTCAGCAAACAAATCCGATCATTTACAAGCAATGGGAAAGATTTTAAAGGAAGGAAAATGGGTGCCACATCACCTGAACGAAAGACAAATGGAAAACTGAAAAGTCATCCATAAAATGTTGCTTCAACGGCATGAACGAAAGTCTTTTTTGCATCAAATTGTGACTGGTAATGAGTGGATTTATTCTGAGAATCCCAAACTCACAAAATCACAGGTTGACCCAGGTCAACCATCAACATTGACTGTAAGGCCAAATCACTTCTGAAAGAAGACAATGCTCTGCATTTGGTGGGATCAGGAAGGTGTGGTGTATTATGAGGTGAAACAGTTAATACTGATCGCTACTGACAACAAATAATCAATTTGAACCACGCTTTGATTGTGAAATGACCAGAATGAGCCAGCAGATACGGCAAAGTAAGTTTGCTTCATGATAACGCACCATCACAGACTTCAAAACCAGTTAAAGACACGTTAAAAGATCTTGCCTGGGAAGTATAAACCCACCCGCCGTATTCAACAGACCTTGCTCCTTCAGATTACCACTTGTTCTGATTGATGACACACACACTTTCCGAGCAGCACTTCAAAACGTACAAAGAAGTGGAAAATTGGGTCTCTGAATGGTTTGCCTCAAAACAAGAAAAGTTCTATTGGGACGGTATCCACAAATTACATGAAAGATGGGCGAAATGTGTAGCTAGCGATGGGCATTACTTTGAATAAAGCACTTTTGATGTTTCTCTTGATATTAGAGTGTTTTCTTTGATTACAAAATCCGCATTATTAACCGGTACCAAATGAAGTTGTTCTGAAACAGAAATAAACTCACAGATAGATACATGGGAAAAAGGGTGGTCTTCAGATGGGAGGGGAGTTAGGAGGATGGGTGAAAGGGCAAAGGGGATTAAGAAGTACAAATTTGCAGTTATAAAAATAGTCATGGGACCCTGGCCAGTGTGACTTAGTTGGTTGAGCATGCACCAAAAGGTTGCTGGCTTGATTCCTGGTCAGGGCACATGTCTGGGTCTTGGGTTCCATCCCCCGTATGGGGTATGCAGAAAGCAGCCAATTGATGTTTCTCTCTCTCTCTCTCTCTCTCTCTCTCTCCTTCTCTCTCTGAAATCAATAAAAAAATATATATTTTTAAATAGTCATGAGGATGTAAAGTACAACATATGGAATATAGTACATAATATAAATATGGAATATAGTACATAATATAAAAACTGTGTATGGTGTCAGAAGAATACTAGACTTATAAGGATGATCACTTTGGAAGGTATATCAATGTCTAATCACTATGTGTACACCTGAAACTAATATAATATTATATATCAACTGTAATTGAAAAATAATTTTTTTTAAAATACCATAAAAAATAAAGCTGTTCTGATACTCACCAATTATCCATGAAAATAACCTTCCACTATCTCTTTTTTTTAAAAAAAATATATTTTATTGATTTTTTACAGAGAGGAAGGGAGAGAAATAGATAGTTAGAAACATCGATGAGAGAGAAACATCAATCAGCTGCCTCCTGCACATCTCCTACTGGGAATGTGCCTGCAACCCAGGTACATGCCCTTGACCGGAATCGAACCCGGGACCCTTTGGTCCGCAGGCCGACACTCTATCCACTGAGCCAAAACGGTTTCGGCTCCACTATCTCTTAAGAGAGGAAATGACTTCAAAGTTTTGGGGGTCTTTTGTCTGTCTGTTTGTTGTTTTCCATTTGATTCAAGGAAAATCATGTAACTACGAACAATTCAATTATTTCAGAATACTTAAATTGGGGCCAGTTATTCCATTGAAGTGTTGAAATAGACCAAAGCGAGTTTAGCTGAACAGAAGAATATAAAATAAGGTTGTGTGTATAGCACCAGTATATATAACAAGTGAAACCAGTTCAATTATTTGACCAGCCACCCCAACGCAAGGCACGTGGCCAGTCCCCTGGGCCTGTATGTAGACTTAACAATTGGTTACTTCTTATACCCCAGTTGCTCCTTATTCTGCTCTTCTCATGCCAGACCCTGTCACTTTTCTCTCATCTCTTGAGCCTGTTGCATAATCCTGCTACCTATATGTTTCACTTCCCTGGCCTCTCAGACTATACCTGCCTATCCTGCTCTAGCCCTGCCCTGGACTCTGTCAGCCCAGGTCTTTGCAATTTGGCCATCACTGCCTGCTGGCCCTGCCTCCATGAAAAGGAATCAGACCAGATCCCCCTAGAGAAAGTGGACTTAGAAGGAAGACTGGGTTTGCTAAACAGAAGAATAAAGCCATTCTGAGAAATTAAGATAGCATATGCAAAGACCCCATGGTAGAAGAGAGAGGCGAGGGGGATATCTGTGTAAAGTAAGGGCTAAGGCACAGCGTCGATGTTTGAGGACTTGCTGAAGCGGAACGGGAGAAGGTGGAGCTGGCGGCCGAGGAAAACACACACACAATGTTCAGACCGTGCTGCAGCCGCGGCCTCCGTCAGCGTACCTACCAATATTTCAGATTTCGACCTCCCCGTGCAGGAACATCAGTTAAGTAATGAACTTTCAATAACAGCACACAATGTCATCAGGTTAACAGACACTTCTTCCATTTTCCCCTGCACGTGCTAAATAAATCCATTTGCTATTGATCTCCACAGCTAAGTTTCAGCCTGAATGTAATTCTTACTGTCAAACAGAGTAAACAGATAGTTCCTGGAAGCACCTAAACATGTTATTTTTTACTCATCAGACGAATCCTCTATGGATTCCTGAGCAACCTGATCCAGTCGGTGTTTCATTACAAAAGTTACCAGCTTGGAGGCTTACCATGTCCAGCTGGAGCTGAGCTACAGGGGCTGAATGACAATGACAATGTGAGAACTCTAAGGGCGGAAAAACAGGCACATAGAATACAGTTACACAGAGATAAGGAAGGAAGATTTCTCATCTGAGGTTCTGGCGTCTGACCCTGGTGGCCTGAGCAGTGTCATTTTATTTGGCAGTATTGCCATATGAACACGTTGTGGCCAACCCACTGGGCACACTGGCGTGTTCTGGGGTAAATTCCCAATGACTAGAGCTTGAGAAGGTATGGGGGTCTCAGTTCCATGTGGATATCACTAGCTTCACTTGTCTCTTGGTCATTTAACACACTGTGCCCTTCTCCTGTAGCACTCCTGAATTCAGTATACCTTACTCCCTTAAGCAAGAGGCCCTTTTCTGGCCCCATACTTAAAACTATCATTCTCCAAATAGTTCCCAGATAAGCAGCATGGATACCACTTAGGGACTTGTTAAAGATATACATTCTTGAACCACATACCAGATCTACTGAATCAGAAATTTGGTAGGGTGGTGCCCAGATATCTGTGTTTTAATAAAGTTTCCAGATGACTCTGATTAATCTCAAAGTGTGAGAACTACTGCTTTGAGGGCCCTCATCTGGTCATCTCCTAGCAGTACCCCCTTCACAGAAAGGGAATTCTAGAGGTCATGCCTCCCGCTTCTAGGCCTCACTCTTGGTACCTGGAACCCAGCATTCCCTGTCTATCTGGCCTCACGCTTGCTTCCAGGGTCAGTCTTCTCTGGGTTTGTCCTTAGGACTGGCCTTTGCACAGGAGTGCACATTCCTAGGTCTGAGAGTTAGGCAAGAGGGAGTGGGCAGGGGAGGATCATGTGGAGGGAGCTGTCTATCCACGCAGGTGCAGCAAGGCATCATATGAGCCTGGGGGGCTGGTCTTGGGCCAGGGAGGGGCCAGGGATCAGCTGTCCCTGGGCTGCTCCATTTCAACACAGAACTCAGAAAGTGGCCGAGAATTCTGGTTTTGAGCCCAGAGTCCCAGGTTGTTATAAAGGTAATTCTTTTCAACGTAAAAACAAAACAAAACAAACAAACAAAAAAACACACACTTAGTTGGTTTAACAGTTTGTTAGTTTGAGTTAAACTTTCAAATAGTTAGACCTGCAGCAGATAAGGGGGTCTTGTTTGCTCTGCCTATTTGCTTATCTTCTGCTTAACTCTGAGGCCTCAGCTTAAATATCTTCTCTTTGCTGAAGCTTTCCTTGATGCCTTAATTTGTGCTTTAGTAGAGGCCCCTAATTTGTACTTTCATATTTTCTGCAATCCCTTGCCCTATAATTCATCAATTGTACTATCAACTCTTGTTTAATTATATGCCTATTTCTCCTAAAAAACTGTGAGGTCCAAGTGGATATATACCCAGCCCATAGCATAGCATAGTGACTGGCATACAGTATATCCAATGAACAAATAATGAAGGAATAAATTATAATAATAACAAGAATAGCATACTTACCAGTATATAGCCTTCGCTATGTGACAGGCACTATTCTAAGTATTTTTGAGAGAGAGAGAGAGAGAGAGAGAGAGAGAGATTTGTTATTCCACTTACTTATGCATTCATTGGTTGATTCTTGTATGTGTACTGACCAGGGATCGAACCTGCAATCTTGGTATATCAGGACGCACTCTAAACAACTGAGCTGCCCATTCAGGGTCTCAAAACATTTTTGAAATAATAATTTATAAAATCCTCATAATAACTCTGTGAGTTTAGAGAGACTAAGGAACTCCCCACAATCTATACATAAGTGGCAGAATCAAGATTTAAATCTAAGTACATTGGATTCTTAGACTCTAAATGAATAAATGAATGAATGAATGAATGAATGAGTGGAAAAGGTTCCAAGAATCAGTTTGAGTCATAGTCTAAGACAGGGGTCCTCAAACTTTTTAAACAGAGGGCCAGTTCACTGTGCCTCAGACCATTGGAGGGCCGGACTATAGTTTTTTTTAAAAAAAAAACTATGAACAAATTCCTATGCACACTGCACATATCTTATTTTGAAGCAAAAAATGTTTTCGGCGGGCCACATATGGCCCGTGGGCCATAGTTTGAGGACCCCTGGTAAGGGAGGCTGAGTATAAAAAACAGACAAGCAAAGTTTGTCATCAAAAATAGGAAACAAGCCGAAACCGGTTTGGCTCAGTGGATAGAGCGTCAGCCTGCAGACTGAAAGGTCCCAGGTTCGATTCCGGTCAAGGGCATGTACCTGGGTTGCGGGCACATCCCCAGTGGGAGATGTGCAGGAGGCAGCTGATCGATATCTCTCTCTCATCGATGTTTCTAACTCTCTATCTCTCTCCCTTCCTCTCTGTAAAAAATCAATAAAATATATTTAAAAAAAATAGGAAACAAATCCAAAATGTTATATGTTATAGAATTAGAACTAGAGAAGCCAGGGAAGAGCTGAGAGAGGGGTTCAGGGCCACTCATAAAACAGGGCCGGATGGAAGGTTGCTTTTATTCACTTCCAGTCACATGGGAATAGGTCAGCCCAGTTTAGAACACAGAAGCAGGGCAAACTAGTTAAATATTCCAAGTTGCATATGTCCCCCCGTCCCCCCACCCCCCACCCCACCCTGGCCCATCTAAATTTTTAAATGAAGCTCTAGGACCTTCTGACATTGATAAGTGTTGTCCATAATTCCATAGTCATGCTTTAGGGATGGAGACAATTTGGTAAGAAAATGATCTCCAAATAATGCAGTGTCATGACCAAAGCACCAGTAGAAACCAGTATAAGCACAGAGTAGGAACATGCACAGCATCACAGACAACAGAGCAGAGCTTGCCCACAGTTCAATCTGACTTTTAACTCTAACAAAGGCCATTTCTGATGTTCTCAAAAGGCACAGAGTTTTCCTAGATACCCAAAGCATCTGGGAGACCATATTTCATAGTGATTGAATGGGCAGACACCAGAGTCAATAACTGCTTAGATTAGAATCCTAATTCAAACATTAGTAGCTACTACAGGGCCTTGGGTACATTACTTAATGACTCTGGGCTTCAGTTTGCACGTTTTTTACAGTGTGTATAACAACACTACCTCTTGAGGTTGCTCATGTGAAGATGAAATCAGAAACTTCATGCATTCAGCAAATATTTAATGAATGACAATTACATTCCTAGTACTCTTTGAGTGTCTGTATATTGGTTCACAAAGTGGATATGACCTGTTCCCATGGATCTGGTACACAGTAAGCATCCACTATTCTGAAACCAAAGGTGACCTCCTGGAGGTGACCTCTCTATCGCATATTGGGTACCTCCAGAAAGCTGCATGGAGCAGAGGGGTGAGGAGAATTGGTATTCGCCTGGGTAAGAGCAAGAAGGTGTTCCCTGGAGCAGCCCAAGGTAGCAGATCCTCAAAGAAGAGGCAAAATCTCCATTAAGAGAGAGCCACAGCCTCAGTCTTGCAGTGGGTCTACATCAGGCCCAAAGGAGAAGGTAAGAGTGAGAATGGGAGTAACCAGACTGTGATGGGTAAGGCAAAGCAAAGTTAATGATTTGCAAACAAGGCTACTGACTCTTTTATAAATTATGCTCAGCAATAATGATGGTAGATTAAAGGAAAACCCATAGAATAATGTAAACAACTTGCAATCAAGGACCTTGTCTTATTTTCTTTTGTAACACCACCAAATACAAAAAAGTATCACTAAAGTAATAACAATAATCATAATTATAATGTCACTGCCTTTTATTGAGTGTTCATAATGTGTTAAACCTTAGAATAAACTAGAGGCCCAGTACATGAAATCCTTGCCTGGGTGGCGTCCCTAGTGGCTGCTGGCTGCTGGCTGGGGCCTTCCTTTGTTCCGCACTGCCCCCTGGTGGTCAGCACACGTCATAGTGAGCAATCGAACTCCTGGTTGGTCGAACTCCTGAGGGGACACTTTGCATATTAGGCTTTTATATAATAGTATACAGATACTTCGCAAATATAATTTGATTTTTATCACATTTATCAGTGAACACTTATTTTCTTATTGATTCACTTTATTATTAAAGAGCAAACTAAAGTTTATGTATTTGAAGTAACTCATAAAGAAAACGCTTAACTAATTAATAGTGAAGGTAACATTCAAACTTAGGTTTATAGTCCTATACAATATTGTCTAAGGAGTATTGGTGATCCATTGTTAGTTAATAACCAACTGAACCTCTCTAGATCTTAGTTTACTCATGTGTAAAATGGAGCTAAATTGTCCTGGTCAGGTGGCTCAGTTGGTTGGAACATCATCCCATACATCAAAGGTTGAGGATTGGATTCCTGGTCAGGGTACACACCTCAGTTGCAGGTTCAATCCCCTATTGGGACACATATGGGAGGCAGACTGTAGATGTTTCTCTCTCTCCCTCCTCCCATCCTCTCTCTCTAAAAATCAGTAAAAATATATCCTAGTGTAAGAATTTTAAAAAATTAAATGGAGCTAACTTCAATCTACCTCATAAGGAGATTCTGAATATTCAATGAGCTAATTCATATACAGCACTGATTACAGTGCTACATAATAAGTACTGCAAATGACACCTATCATTAGACCTATCATCCTGGCTTCCAAGTGCTTTTCTGTTTAAATGAATTTGTACATCTTTACCATAAAATGTCAATACCACTTGATTCAGATAATAAAATCACAATAAAAAGGAATTACAACTGGAATATGGTGGTACAAACGTGTATTATGGTTTTACCTTGAAGAAAATTAAATTTAGATATGTAAGAAATCACTGCTCAAAGCTGCCAACATATTTAAATGAATCAACTTTATATCTTTATGTATGAATTAGCTTCCTGATATACACAAAAACCCTCTGAAACTTGTCTAGAGTTTTATACTTTTAGAAGTTCCTTCATGGGCATCATCTTATTTGATCCTGACCCAACCCCCTGGGAGTAAACACTATCCCATTTTTCACAAAGGAAACAGCCCTTAAAAGGAGAAGACACTCTAGCAGATAGTATGTCAAACTATATGACCTGAGATTAACTCAAAATCTCTCTGCTCCTCAAGCCAGACTGCAACTCTGAAATTGAAAAGATCATTGCTGCCCAGTTGTAACCAATAAAGACAAGGAAATGGCCAATTAAACTCTTGCTGTATGGTGGAAACTAAAGATGATTAAAATTATCCAGATCAATTCAGTTACAAATGTTTACATGTGCTAGGAACACCCTTTCCCCTGACTCATAGTTTGTGCTTGTCATAAGGTGGTTGTACGGACTGCCCATGGCAGAGCTGAGAAGAATGGAATGGAAAGCTGGCGACCTAATGATTCTAAGTCACAGACAGGGGGAAGATCCTTCCCTGTGGAAGACAAAGTAACTCTTACCTTTTAAAATCACATTGACAACCCCGACAATTTCCATCTATTCCTACATAGCACTTATCAGCTGTAAACACACAGGCATTGAGCTTGGTTAAACCAAAATTACCACTTACATTGATGAAAGCTCTCTCAGTTGGAGAGAGCAGCTAATTATTAAGAATCCATGCCCATGCTTTCTCCCTTTGGAGAAAAGCCTTCCTTATACTCAGAAGAACAATAATTTGCTAAGGGATGTGTTAACCTTAATTATTATAATAATTGTGTTAACATGGTTATTCATTATGAGCACAATGACCAAAACAGAAAAAAAAAATCCAACTGAAAAAATTACTTTTAAGAATTCAGGTCAACCAAAATAATTTGTGTAGAATGTTATAAATTATATTAGAGGCCCAGTGCATGAGGGATCCCTCAGCCCAGCCTTCCCCCTCTCACAGTCTGGGAGCCCTCAGGGGTGGAAAGAAATCCAGTGATCAGGGGAAGGCAATGCCCCCATCACACCTCTGCTGCTGCCACTGCCGACAGCGCAAGCCTTGGCCGGCTCTGGTTACCTGCACCTCAGGCGGCCCTGGTTACCTGAACCTTGGGCAGCCCTGGGCAGCTGGGCAGCCAGCATCCAAGGTTTGCCTGTGCCTTCAGCAAGCCCTGGGTGACTGGGGGGCTGAGGGAACTAGGGACTCCAGAGGCAGGCATAAGGCAAGGCCCCAGCAGGGCTGAGGGGATTGGGCGCTGCCATCTTATGGCTGTGGGCACTGCCATCTTTGAGGGTGGGGCAGTCAATTAGCATATCCCCTCCTTATTGGTTGTGGGTGCCCCCATCTTTGCAACAGCGTGAGGGTCAATTAGCATATTCTCTCTTTCTTAGATAGGATTTTATTATCAATAATGAAAAAGTCCCACAGCCCTAACTGGTTTGGCTCAGTAGATAGAGCTACAGCCTGCGGACTCAAGGGTCCCAGGTTCTATTCTGGTCAAGGGCATGTACCTTGGTTGCAGGCACATAGCCAGTAGGGAGTGTGCAGGAGGCAGCTGATTGATGTTTCTCTCTCATCGATGTTTCTAACTCTCTATCTCTCTCCCTTCCTCTCTGTAAAAAATCAATAAAATATATTTTTTTTAAAAGTCCCACAATCTTAAATCCAAACAACTTTTATGTTTCTGTATTCTCTTCTAGTCTTGTTCTTTAATGCACACAATTTGTGTGCTATATAATTTCATCTTGTGCCTTTTAAAATTATCACTGGATTTTAAGGGCTTTCCTATTTCTTTGCTTTTGTCTATGCCAACTCTCTCTCTATAGAACATTCCTGCCTTTGTTTGTAAGTCATGACCCTCTGGCTCCTTCAAGAAAGTGTAACTTCCCTTAATTTCCTCACTTGCCTTGATTCTCCTTTAAAAGTTATTCAGTTCTTCTTTGGGATTCCCAGGACTTTGCATATACATTCAAGACATCTCAGTTACCCAGCTGTCACAGAGGCTGCATCTTTCTACCGGCTGTGTCTTGGTCAGTCATACTGTTGACTTCACTGCCCTCCGGGCTCTGTTGGAAGGGTTTCTCCCATTCCCTTTTGCTGTACTGTCAGATTCCAAGACTTGACTTCCTTCAAATGCTGCCTCTTAATCACACTATTTTTATTATGTAATTGACATTTGTGTTTGTTGTTGAAAGTGCCTTGTACTTATCCACAAGTGCAAAATAGGGAAGTATGCATGGGTGGTCCATGAGGTCTGAAAGGTTGGCGACTGCTGGTTTAAGGAAACCTTTGGAGCAGCGGTCGCCAATCAGTGGTTCCGAAAGGTTGGTGAGGACCACTTGTACTGCATGAGTTCAGTAAAAAACTCTCAGAATGCATGAGTGAATAAGCTCATAGGCATTTAACCTTTGAAGCATTAGAACCCGTACTTAGTCTTACCTGTACTAAGATCTATCTGCATTAGCTCAGAAAACACTTTGCTAAAATGTGTGCTAGCACATAATTCTTTTCAGAAAATAATTCTTTTCACCTAAAGATAACTGATGTATACAGTTCCCATTCCTCCCAGCTTGTCCAGGACTGTCCTGGTTTGCTTCTATTGCCTCACTGTCCCACCTGGATTTTTCATTTATTTATTATAAGAGATCATTTTTAACGGTTTTGTTAAAATGAGGCAGATTGGGTTGGATAATCTCCACTCAGCATTCCATCTTCTACCATTGTCTCATCTGGTAAGATGTCAACAGATTTCTACCTTAGACAACTGTTAAAATCTGAGATGAGTAGCCATAACCCAATTTTTTTTCCTGGCCCTTTCCAAGTACAATATAACTAAAACCTCCCCTTTAAGGACACTATTAAAGGTGCACAGTGATTAAAACCAAGCGTGCTAAGACACTAGCAACAGGACAGCTAAAGTGGTGGTGAGAGAAGTATTCAAAACTGCTGTCCCTGCCATCCAGTGGGTGCACCAGCCAGTTATTCATGGCCTGGGGCACAGCATATGAAATGCCTCAGTCAGCTGAGTCATTGAGAAACATGGGAAATTATACATTGTAAAATTATATTAGTTATAAGATGTAAAATACATATAGGAAATGAAGGCTGAAACTCTTGTTCTGGAACACATAAAGAGGGGCTGACACATAGTTGTCACCATGGTTTTGCCATTTGTTATATGTTTACTTAGTTAATATTTTGTGTTTCTATTTTTATTTTACAATAAACACTGTTGGCAGCAATAAACTAAAAATGTACATTTTTAAAATTAATTTCAAAGAGGAAGGGAGAGGGAGAGGGAGGGGGAGAGAGAGATAGAAACATCAATGATGAGAGAGAATCATTGATTGGCTGTCTCCTGTATACCCCCCACAGGGGATCTAGCCTGCAACCCGGGCATGTGCCTTGACTGGGAATCAAACCATGACCTCCTGGTTCATAGGTCGAGGCTTAACCACTGAGACACACCAGTCGTTCAAAATATACATTTTTAACTCCTAAACTGAATTCAGGAATTTGGTCTATTTCACAACCTATTTTATTAGTTGGTAATAAACGTATGTCCACTGCCGAGGGAGGGGCATGTAGTGATATCACTGACCACAAGAAAAGCGAAAACAGATATCTATCAAAACAGCAGCATCTGTCTCAAAAGCTTATAGGTACTTAAATAGGATGAGACTCAAAGGCAGCTTTTCAGCATATGCAGAACCAGACCGGCATTTACAGATCACTCATGAAGCATGACTTTGTATTTACATCAAAATCATTGCTATTCTAAATTAATTTTGCTCACTTTCAATGTTAAATATTTTAGTATACATATGAAGAAATGGCTCCATTTGCAACAATAACATTAAAACATCTCATTAATGCCTGTATTGTAGCTATGTCATCCATTATATTTAGTCAATTAATTCCAGTAATAGTTAAATTTGTTATTTAATTTTTGAGAACAAAGTAAAGTTTTTGGAATTTTATGTTATTGATGGAGTAACATAGAATATTATTGAAAATGCTGTTGTAATCTGATTTAAATGTTTAATCCTGAAGATAAAAGAATTCTTTTGTGGTGTAATAATAATACAATTTTGGTGGATCATTGTGTTGTGATAAAAAGGTTATTCTTGCCAATTTAAGGAACCTATGAAATGTACTTGCCGTTAGTTGGGGTGCACAAATAATTCATAACCTTATCCGAACTATAACATTCTGCTAAGTTTTGCATATGCCCTGTCAGAGTAACTGAACTGCAAAATGTCTGTAATGTAATTCAAGTTGCACATCCAAATCTATTTCAGAACACACTTTCTCTCTTTTCCATGTTATGTCAACCAGATTTTTAAAATGTTTGAGCTTTCGAGGAACTACTCTGTAAATGAGCCTAAGTGTCCTACAATGGTGCTGTTTTATTTGTTAAACAAGCTATTTAAAGTTTGGTTGTATTTTGTTAAAAATCAATTGAAAATCTTCAATCAAATTATTTAACAAATGAAATGCCAAAATCTTCAGTTTTCAAACATTTCTGTGAATTGAAGTTAAAAAAAAAACTTTCAACATAAAGACACTAAAATTTGCCTCTAGTGATGTTAGAAACGGACTCAACAAATTAAATGATGGGAGCTCAAATGCGAACAAGATTTAATCTTGAAATATATAATTAAACTTGGGAGTATCTCCATGTGTAAGGAAGGTCTTTTGATGCAGCTCTTACTTCTAGCTGAAAGGACTTAAATTTTGCAAGAGTAAACTAATTCAGATAGGTTAATTGATGGATTTGCTCTTGTAAAAATACTTGTCAAAAAATATATTTGTCGCCGAGACCGGCTTGGCTCGGTGGATGGAGCGTCGGCCTGCGGACTGAAAGGTCCCGGGTTCGATTCCGGTCGGGGGCATGTGCCTGGGTTGCGGGCACATCCCCAGTGGGAGATGTGCAGGAGGCAGCTGATCGATGGTTGCGGGCGCATCCCCGGTGAGGGGTGTGCGGGAGGCAGCTGATCTGTTTCTGACTCTCTATCTCTCTCTCCCTTCCTCTCTGTGGAAAATCAATAAAATATATTAAATATATATATATATATATATTTGTCCAAGAAAGACTGGATGAAAAAATGACAATGCGCTGGCTTGTGTGTCTCACCTGGTTGGGTGTCATACCACGCACCAGTTTACTTCCTGGTCAGGGTACATGCCCAGGAAGCATCCAAATCGATGTTTTGCTTTCACATCAATGTTTCCCTCTCTTCCTCTAGCTTGCTCAATCAAAATATGTTTTTAAATTTTTTTAAAGAAAAAAGACTGTATCTATGACTATACCTGAGTAAAAATATTTATGCATTTCAAAACCAAAAAAAGAGAATTAAGGATGTTTTTTGTTAAGCAGAGTTTATATTGACCTCACTAATTACATTAGCTCCTCAGAAAAAATATTTTCTCAATTAAATATACTATGGCCTGCAAAGAAGTCAATTGAAGGTGTCACCAGTTTCAGTTCCAAGTTTACTAACCATATATTTTAAGTTTAAAAATGCTGCAAGAAAAAATATGTATTTTTAAAATTCAAAATAATAAAAATATATTGAAAAGATATTATTTAGAAAAATTCCACTTATACAATATTAGAAACAAATATAACTAAGATTAAAATATGAGAAGCTGCTCTAAGAAGAATTATTAGAGTGTCCCTAAGACCTTTCAATATTCCACCTCTGTATCCCCTGTAAGAGTCTAATAAATTTATTTCCCTGAAGAGGGGGTTGTTCATATCCCTGGAAGGTTTCCCTAAATAGGCTACACATATATATTGATAAATTCTCCTTTTTTTTCAGTCAGCTTTTGGACCATTACTACCTTTAGATCATGCAAAACCATTTTTATTTACTTTTAAATATTTTTTTTCTGATCCCACTTCCATCCTCCTACACGTGCCAACCCAACATGTCAGCATATGTCACTGGATACGTATGTTTCCTTGAGCAATGCAAAAGGCTGATTTGTAGGTACTGGATTTTGGTTTTTTGGGTTTTGTTGTTGTTTTACTTTTGTTGCTCAATACTGCTTTTAAATGCATTTATGTCATTATATGTGCATCTAATTCACAAAGAACTCTTACAAATTAATCTATTGTTCATATTCATCATAATTTATCAATCCATTCCCCCTGGTAACAGACACCTGAGTTGTTTCAGATTCCCTGCTTCCACCAAGACTGCTGTAATAAACACTTTCAAATGCATCTCTCCACAGACCTGCGTTAGTGTCTGAAGTGGGATTGCTGGGTCACTTACATCCACTGACTGCAGGCATTTCACATGCCCAAATTACTGAGTCAGCGTACTGTCTCACTGTGTGAGGGCCCTGCTGTTCCTCTCATTCTCACAGTATTTGAAATTATCCAAGTTTCTGGTTTTTAGCAATCTGATGAAGGTACAGTGTTATGTTGTTGTTGTTGTTGCTGCTGCTGTTTAACTTTTATTTGCATTTCTTTGATTACTAATGTGGTTGCACATTCATTGTTTTCATGTTACCATTCCAGATTTTTCACTCATTAACTCATTGACTCATATCCTATACTTATTTTTTCTAGTGAGTTTCTCATCTTTTTCTTGTTAATTTGCAGCCATTCTTTGTATTTGCTAGGTTTGATTCTGTATTGTTTTTAGGTCATGTAAATGTCTTCTCCCAACTTGCCTGTCTTCTGCTAACCATGTCTGAGGATCCTTTTTAAACAGAAATCCTTATTTTTTATATAGACAAATCTATAAATCTTTTATTTTATGGTTTGTGTGTGCTTTGAGGGTCTCTCCAATTATGGGGAAAACAACTTACATTTTTCTCTTAACTTTATGGTTTTACCTTTTACATTTTGGGCTTTAACCTCTGTGTAGTTCATCTGGTATATTGAGTATTTTTCTATAGTATGTGAGCCTATTTTTTCAGCCTAACTCTTAGTATTCTGATCACCAACTTCAAGTGTTGGGGGGTGTCCCCCAGATCTGAAAGCAATTCTTGGGGCAGCAGCAGGGTGTCCAAGAATTCAACTCAATTCTGACACTGTGTACCCAGATATAGCATTAGATGCCACTGGTTAAATGCTCAGTCCCACATGGCTGCCCCTCCTACTTCAGTTGCCAGTTGCAAGCCCAGGTTACTCATGGGTGCTTCTGACCAACCAGCTATACCTTGGAAGTCTGCATGACCTCCTCCTTGGAGCTCAGAAGCCAGTCACAAGTCCAAATACTTGTATTTCTGACAGCCTGGCTACAGATCAGAGGTTTCCATGGATTGGATTAATTGGCTATAGAGCAGCTCACAGAACTCAGAGAAACAGTTTACTTACTAGATCATAGGTTTGCTATGAAAGCATATACCTCAGAAGCAACCAGATAAAAAGAGACACCTACGGCCAGGTATGGGGAAAGGGCATGGAGCTTCCCTGCGCTCTCCAAGCACACACTCTCCACCAAATCTCCATTTGTGCTTTGGGATTTTATGATGGCCTCATTACATATGCGTGATTGATTAAATCATTAGCCCCTCTTCCCTCCTGCATGTCAGGGGGTGGGACTGAAAGTTCTAACCCTCTAACCACAGAGTTGGTTCTCCTAGCAACTCGCTCTCTTCATTGAGTGCTTTTCAAAAGTCACCTTGCTAACATAACAAACGTCACCTTTATCACTCTCAACATTTAGAAAATTCCAAGGGTTTTCTGTGAGCCAGGAACCTAATATATATGAAAATATATAAATCATAATGTCACACCAACCTACTCCAAATATTTGGTGCTCCTTTTATCATACATGAAGCTTCCAGGGACATAAAGTCTATTGTTATCATCTCTATTTTCCACAATGATGCATTTTTCTACCTCTGCACTACACATTGTTTTTATTATAATATGGCTTCATATCTAGTATAGCAAGACCCATACTTTGCTTTTCTCTCCCAAAATTGACATAGCAATTGTGAACATTACTCTCACATAGAAGTTTAAAATGTTTGTTGGTAGAATTGCATGGAATTTATAAATTAACTCAGAGAGACAGCATCTTTACAAATTTAGGCTTCTCCATCATAAATCCAGTATAGTTCTCCATTTATTCGGGCTTTACTAAACACCCCATAATTTTTCTCTGTGAAGAAAAATGATGAGTCCATACTTGTCATTGCTTTTGTTCTCTATTGAGAATGTTATTTTGTGAATTATTTTGTGAAGAGTATGTTTGCTGGGGTGAAAGGATGCCATTGATTATTCCTAATACAGCTGGGATCTGGCAACATTTCAGAATTCTTTGTTTTGCTCTAATAATGTCTGTAGAAACTATCAGGTTATCAGTGTAGATAAATAAATCATCTTTAAGGAATAAATTTTATCTCTTCCCTTTTACTTTTTAAATTTCCCATCCATTATTTGTTTAGCAAGAATATTTAATGCTAATAGTATATTAAATAATCATGGTGATCAGAGCATTCTTATCTTTTTTTTTTCTGGTCTTAAAAACAATACACCATAGACTTTGTCAAGTTAAGGAAATTGCTTTCTGGTCATAGTTTTCTAAGTGTTTTTATCACAAATAAGTGTCAGACTTTATCACACGCCGTTTGGTTTTATATCTCTTGAGATAATCACACTTTTTTTTCTTTAGTCCATTAATATAATGAGTTTATATTGCTAAATTCTTCTAAGGTTAAAGCTTTCTTAAATTCCTAATATCAAGCTGATACTTTTTTTAATATATTTTATTGATTTTTTACAGAGAGGAAGGGAGAGGGATAGAGAGTTAGAAACATCGATGAGAGAGAAACATCGATCAGCTGCCTCCTGCACACCCCCTAATGGGGATGTGCCCGCAACCAAGGTACATGCCCTTGACCAGAATTGAACCTGGGACCTTTCAGTCCGCAGGCTGATGCTCTATCCACTGAGCCAAACCAGTCAGGGCAAGCTGATACTTTTTAATATGATGTTGAATTTGGTTAGCTAACACTTTATTTGGGGCTCAGATCGTTTATAAAATAGTATTTTGGGATGCACTGAAGGCAAAAGTGTGAAGGAAAACCCCTATTCTGTAAAACTACTGTTTGGAATTCTCTATTCTTTGGACGGCCTCTTATTTTGAAAAAGTAACTTTGCTTTCTAGCCTGCTTGAACAGTGGGGGAGATAAACTTAGCTCTCTGACCTTGTAGGCCAGAGACTAGATACACCCAATGCCATGCCAGGTGCATTTTTTAATTGGATAGAACTGTATAGTTTTCAAGGCCGCCCCAGCAAGTGCACTAAGGGCTGGCTCTTCTATTAAAAGGGAAGTTCTGCTTGTAGTTTTGCTTAGATTTGGATTCATTTCCCTGAGCCCGCCGCAGTGAATAAAGTGTAACTCCAAACTCTCAGAGCGCTGTTTGGTTCTGGTCCGGTTTTTCTATAACAAAAGTAAATAAAAAATTCATGTGAGCATGTGTGATTTAGAATCTGACCAGTCAGTAGACACAAGAGATAAACCTGAGAGCTCAACTAATTTATTTTCTTCCATGTTTCATTTTGTCCATGTGGTAGGTTCTGCCTCCTACTCTGCACCTTAAACTTGCTCTTAAATATTTAAGTAGAGATTGTTAAAAAGAAAATCACATTAGCACTTGCTAGGGAAAAATAAATAAATGATTCTAAGCATTAATTCACCACTCCAGAAGTTAGAAAAAAATAATCTGAAACTATGAACACATTTACACCAATGCTGTGATGTTTGCAGGCAATACTGTCAGAAACCTGGCAAATGAACTGTTTCCACACCTAGTAACTCAGCTTCAAAATTGGGGTGTGGGAGACACAGCATATAAAAGAACTAGAAAAGTAGTGTGTTAGTAACCCTCTCAGGCCTACACCTGTCACCAAAAAGGGACTGAGGTGAGTCTGCCCTGGTATGCTCCAGAATATGTGGGTTCTGGACTTTGTGCAGGAAAGATTTCACAATACAAATCCAGGTGATTTTAAGAGTAGGTTTATTAAAGCTGGGCAGTGAAACAAAGGAAAGGCTTAATATAGAAGAGGCAAGATCATAGCAACAGAAGGGAGCCCAGGCAGAGCTACTTTTGATAAGGAATTTTTGGACTAGACCCTGGATTCTTTGTCTGCCAGAGTCGAAGAATGAATCCACAGACAGAGGGTAGTATAGCAAAAGTGAAGATTTATTGAAGAACAAGAACAGACTCCCACATGGGGAGAGGGAACGAGTGCCACAGAATGGATTCCCACTTGGGGAGGGGGAAAGGGTCCCACTGAGTTCCTTTTCCCTGTGGCTTATACAGGCTGCAGATCCTGGTGCCTTGATACCCCTCTGATTGGTCACTATTCCCTTGGACTGGTTACTATAGTAACTCCTGGGCTCAAAGGCTGAATCTCACATGGAACATGTGAGGTTCTCCTCCACCCCCTTCCTTATTGTTTTCTTATTCCTTTTGGGTTTTCTTCTTCTCCTTCTGGATGAAGGTCTTCCTTGCCTTTGTTTTGTAGATACAGACCTTTTGCTGTTCCCAGATCCCTCATTTTATGGAAATATACCTGTTGCAGCTTTTCAGCTTCCCTATTCTATGGAAATACACCTGCAGCCCTGTGCTTCCTCCATGGTCCCCTCAATTTCTAAACTTTCTAACATTTCCTAAACCTGTCTTTTTCACCCCGTTTCACTTTGACCCTGTGGAAATGTGAGAAATCGTCAAGCCTAGGCAAGATGCCTTGGCCCTTTAGAAAGGAAGTCACAGAGGCAGAAGAAGTGAGCCTGCTGGGCTTTGTGGACTCAGGAAACAAGTTACAGGGGCAAAAGGAGGCCTTTAGAGACAGGTTTAGGGGATTAACACGGGACAAGCTGCCGCTGCCCACTGCTCCCCTGATTGCAAGTCTCATGAGGACCCTTAGAACTTTGGAGAAAGAAAGCAAAGATACCTGCCTGAGGATAGAAGCTAAGGAGAGCATGCACTGAGTCCTTGGCCTTAAGAGTTTTTATTTGTTTTCTGAAGGTGAGAATTTAAGGGAGGGTCTCAGGGGAGAATCTCAATAGAATATTCATCAGCTTTCCAGGTGTGATCTCTAATATGCTGATGCAACAAAATGAGCATATATAAAGAGAGAAAGGGGTGAGTCATTCTCTGATCAGTTTCCCCCTCAAAGAATGTCACTAAAGAGGGACTAGATTGAGGTGGGTTTGCCCCTAGTAAGGTCTGGAATGTGTAAACCATTTTCTCCTAAGTATTCTTGATTAGAGAAGATAAGACCTTGTGACTTCATGATCTCTCTCATTCATGGATAATAGAGACCATTATAAACTTATGGACAAAAATAGATACAGCGGCAGAGCTGCCTCAAACAGATTGTCAAACTGCAGCGGGAAGGCCGGGGAGGGTTGGGTGGCAGGAGGTAGGGGGGGTAAGAGATCAACCAAAGGACCTGTATGCATGCAGGGGGGCGGGGGGGAAAAGGAGACATATGTAATACCCTTTGTAATACTTTAAGCAATAAAGCAATTAAAGAAAACATATTTTAAAAAAAATAAAAGAGAACCGTGAAAGTAAAAAAAAAAAAAAAACCTTGTGACTTATTATCTGGCTATAAATGGCTCATTCATTTAACTATCATCCTCAGTCTTCCCATTACACTTGCCAAAAAATTTTCCTAGCTTCTTACTATCCTGCCTCACACCTACTACCAACCTTCCCTACAAGAGACTTGAATTGTTTCTACTGAAGTCTGCCTTTGCAAGTAAAAGCAGTGCCATCTGTCACTGGGAAACAAAATGAAACACACGTGCATTGAGTGACTACTGTGTGGGGGACACCAGCACACTGAAGATGTTCATGCTATAAAAAGGTACCTCGTGAGGAATTTCAATGTGGGATGCTATTGAAATTATGGGTTTTCCTGCAAATATTCTCACTGTTCTGATTTTGTGATAATCAGGGCAGGCTAAACATTCACTATATTAAGACCATGCATGTGTACCCACACCTAGTTCTTTCCATAGGCCTGGTTTTCTAAATGCTGATGATAAAAAAAAAAAAAAGAAAAGAAATTACGGGGAGTTTTTTTGAGCCTCAGCCCTGAATCCTCACTTCCTTTGAGAAAACTTTCTGTAATATACTGAGATGAAGATTAGTGAAAAAGGAAAACTCCAAGCAAGAATTAATTAATAGTTTAATCAACTCACCCATGTTTTTGATCTCCAGCTAATGCTAATCACTGAGACGGCAAAGATGATCACACAATCTGTCTAAGTCCTTACTCTTAAGAAGGTAAAGACAGACCTTGTTTTGTTGTGTTTGCTTTATTGCACTTTACAGATATTGCACATTTTACAAATTGAAGGTTTTTGGCAACCCTGCATCAACGAAGTCTATCGGTGCCTTTTTCCCAACAGGCTCAGGTAATGGTTAGCGTTTTCTCAGCTATAAGGATTTTTTAATTAAGTATGAAATTTTCAAATACAATACTAGTGCACACTTAATAGACTACAGTGTGGTGTAAACATAAGTTCTATATGCGCTGGGAAACCAAAATATGCACATGACTTCATTTACTGCAGTGTTCTGGAACCAAATCCACAATACCTCTGGGGTATGCATGTAGAGTGAGAAAGACCACTTGTAAACAGCTAATAATAACGATGAGGACGGTAATGCAATGTGATAATGCTAAGAATGCACAGGGTCATATTGGGGCAGAAGGAATTTGCAGCCTAGACAAGGAGGAAACCCACTAAGCATCCCATAGGAGAAGACACCTGAGCTTATTTCTAGAAAAGTGAAAGTTAGCTCAGTGGGGACAGTGCATGTGTGTGTGTGGGGGGGGGGGAGTGCACTTACATGTGTATTTTGGTACAGAAGTAGTGGTGAGGAGGCAGAAAGTTCCAAATAGAAGGAATAACATGTAAAGTCACAGGGGAAAGAGAACCTACGAGTGTTTGGTCAACTGCAAAGAAATTACTTTAAGAAACTCAGGAATTAAAGAAGTCTCTGTATATTAAGTGAAGGTAATTGGTCTTTTCCGAAGGCTGATGCCATTGGAGAGGATTAAGCATAAGAATGGACTAGCAGAGAGAACGTGCTGGCCCTAAGAAGCTCCTCACAGACTCCTTTTTGTTCCAGGACATGGCAGGTCACAGAAACCCTCCTTCCATACTGTTGGACAGTCCTCCTCTTTTGAAATGTCCCCAAACTGCTTGCTTGTCCCCTTGCAGCCAAAGACAGCCAACTGCACTGAAGACCAATGAGAACATCTTCCCTAAACTCCCAACTTAATAAAAAAATGTGTCAATCGGAGATTGCCTCAGTGTTTCCTACTCTGGAAAACTGACTCTCCTTTCTACATCTTTGAAACAAAAACACAGCGGTGGGGTCCCATCTGCAGCTTTGTGAATAAAAGCCTGTGTTAGTTTTGTCTCAGACTTAGTTTCTCCTTTGGTATCAGAGATGCCACAGAGTAGAAAGCAGACTGATGGAGAGGGAGTGGTTAGACTGAAGGCAAGAAGGCAAATGAAGATGTTGACGCTCTAAACCAGGTGAGGAAGGGAGGAGAGGAAGAAGGGGGAGGCAACCAATTTGCAAAGAAAATCACTTCCGCCCTGGAATGCTCTCCCCACCTCCCAAGCGCCCCTACCCCTGATTTGGGGCGGCCAGGTTGGCTTCAGCTCAGTAGAGTCCTGCATAGCAGTCTTGCAGACTCAGAGACCTAAAGTCACCACAAAGGATAGTCTGAAATTAAACTTTAACTAAAAGCAGTTATGGTGGGCAGTTACGTCCTAGGCTAGTATCTTCACTGATAAGGTCAATGTTAGGCTAGGTGGCTCAGGAGGCGGCGAAGGAAATAAAGAGAGTTGATCAGAAAAGGAAGGAAGGAAGGAAGGAAGGAAGGAAGGAAGGAAGGAAGGAAGAAAGGAAGGAAGTAAGGAAGGAAAGGAGGAAGGAAGGAAGGAAAGGAGGAAGGAAGGAAGGAAGAAAGAAAGAAAGGGAAAGAAAGAAAAGGAAGGAAGGAAGGAAGGAAGGGAGGAAAGGTTCTTAGCCAAGGCCTGACAATAAGGATTAAAAGATACAGATGAATTCAACAGGCACAGGCACAAAGAGGGAAGAATTACACCACGTTTCTGATTTCCAGGTGGGAAAGTTAATGTTCCCTTAATGAATGTTAACCACAATATGCCTGTCCATCAATAATCAAATCAAGCTTTTTAAAACAATAATTGGAGGAAAGATTGTAAACCACTTTCAAAAAATAAAAATACCATTAACTAAATGTCTACAAAATAAACCCACAAGGTTTGTAACGTAGGCCTTCCAATATCAGAGGGAAAATAAGAAACGTGGTGGCTCCCTGCTCTTAGGACCTCACATGCAGAGATCAGGGAGGTCAGGCCACCGGATGCACCCCTGCCCCAGACACCAGGAGGTTCCTGCAGCAGAGGGTCCTGCCAGGGAGTGCAAGAGTCCTCAGCCAGCACCTCGGGCTTCAGGCAGCATTTGTGAGCTGCTCACATGTTATTAACTCCTCAAGATAAGTTAGAAGTGAGAACACATGGAATTGGATTTTCTGTCTTCTCCATATTAGAGGTCCCCTTATAGTTATGCTCACATTGCTATGCTGCTTATCTTTGTTCTGCTCAACTAGTTTATTTTGTTTAAATCATTTTTTTTTATTGATTTCAAAGAGGAAGGGAGAGGGAGAAAGAGAATCATTGATGGGCTGCCTCCTGCACATCCACCACCAGGGATCAAGCCTGCAACTTGGGCATGTGCCCTTGACCAGACTCGAACCTGGGACCTTCAGTCCCAGGCCAACGCTCTATCCATTAAGCCAAAGTGGCCAGAGGGCTCAACTGGTTGTTTTTGTAAGTTCCTTCAGGTAAGTGACTGAATCTGGACTTTTTTTCTCCCCGCCTTCCTTTCCACTCCTCTTTTTCTACTTCTTAATTTCTCTCTGTCGCTGTCTCTTTCTTTGCCTCTCGTTTTTTCTGCTTCCATTTATCTATCTCTACAGGAGCATCCAAAATCCTGGCTCGGTCCCTCCAGCCACATCTTCACCAGCTCTCCTAGAAGGCGTTTAAATGGCACCAAGACGGAAAATGACTTCTCTTTGTTCTTATCTCTCCCCCAGGACAAGTACATCTGTGCAATCCAGGCTGGCTCTCCTTGGTTCACCAGGCACACAAGTGCTCACGTGCATGCACACACACACACACACACACACACACACATTTGTGACCTATTTACTTTATTTACCTCTTTAAAGAGAGCTTTAAGGACAAGAACTAGGTGATTCTATTAATATCCCTAGCACCCAGTCTAATGCCTGGCACCTAGAAGGTACTTAACCAATATTGATTGGATGAATGTTTAATAAATGTTAAATAAATGCAGAAAATTCTAAATTAATGAAAAACATGAGTCAGGCATCCCTGAAACAAGGAGAATAATTAATTGCTAAACTGTGAAAATGATTATAGGAGGTGTAAACTACACATCGGTGCACCACGGATCACAGCACTGTAAACATGTGTAATCGGGGAAGCTCCCTGTCTGCGTGGGAGACAGTTAACCTAAATAGTCTGCTTCCTTGTATGTGCAGTGTGGTTCCCACATAAAAATATGTCAGATCATTCAGAAATATTTAGAGCACTACAGTACAGCCTCAGAGAGTGAAACGGATGCCAATTAAACTCTATGAGATGGGAAGAAAGGGGCTGTTGTCTATGCATGCAGTCAGGCAAGTGGCCACCGCATGCTTCAGCCCCTCTGCAAGATTTGGGCTCCATACGTAAGCACAAGTGAACTACCTCCCATGTCCAAAATAACATTCAAGCTTTTCCCAGCCACATCTGCCTAGGGAGAATTCAGCAGATATGTTGTAGAGGCTCCCTCACAATTTATTCCCTCAGATCCTTTGAACAATTTGAGAACATGGCACAAACTGGAAAGCTGGCTGATGGATGGAAATGTAAATATAAAATTTTAACGAGGGCTCTTCCTTCTCACTTAAAAGGAGATGGTGAATATTTCATGCCCTTCTCAGCAGGGCTGCAAGCTCCTGTTACCATTGTGAGATATTCCTCATCTTCTCCAAAAAGCTAGCACTGTTTTGTGATATTTCATAATGCCCAAACTTAGCCCCGCTCTCCCCCTCCACACAGTGAACACACAAACTTCCAGGGTCAAAAACACCGCTTAGTCATCTTAAGAATGCTGCGTTTCGTTGCATATGTTTTTGTCCAATCGTTCGGGCATGTTAGAGCAAAGCTCCAATTGATTGTATAATGCAGAGAATAGATAGCTGCTTTTGATAAAATGGATTGCAAATTAATTGAAAATTTTATTTTATCCAATGCCCTTGACAATCTGTTTTTCCTGTAATGAGCTACTTTGATCACAGTGACTCTTCTAATGCCAGGACAGGGCTGGCACAGTTCAAGGAGGAAGGGGAAAAAAACTTAAAACTTCAGAAACTTACCAGAGAGTCAACAGGGAGTGGACAATCTTCCCCAATGTCAAAACCAGGATCATAATGACAGAAATCTCAAAACAGCCAGTCAAGACATGGCTTTGGAGAAGAAAAGCAAAAACAGTAGGAGTGTTAAATATCAAGTGAATTCACCCAAAGAATTCTATTCTTCAAGGCAAAAGCAAAGAGCACCTAGACACAGGTTGGGAGAATGCAGAGTGAAGAAGAATAAAATAGGAACAGGCTTCATTCAGCTGACTGGGGTAAGGCAAGATTCAATCCTGTACACCAATGGCCTTGAGGGGAAACCAAGAATCCCCTGAAATCTAAGAAACTCAAAGAAATGCATCCTGTGGTGTCCATGAATGTGATGTGCACAGAGGCCCTAAGGACACTAGAGGCACTTAGCAAAGCAAATAACCCCAGTCTCTGGTCTTTATTTGTGTGATCTTGGGAAAATGATTTAACCTTTCTAAGTCTCAGTTAAGGGATTTAATAGCACCTGAAGCATGTAATATTAGTCTGGCTACATCCCTAAAGGCATTCAAGGTGTTTGATACCTAATTGTGTTGCCAAATTATTTATAATACTAGAGGCTTGGTGCACGGAATTTGTGCATGGGGGGCATCCCTCAGCCCGGCCTGCACCCTCTCACAATCCAGAACCCCTCAGGGGATGTCCAACTGCCGGTTTAGGCCCGATCCCTCTTCGGGCCTAAATGGGCAGTTGGACATCCCTCTTGCAATCCGGGACCACTGGCTCCTAACCACTCTACCTGTCTGTCTCATTGCTCCTAACCACTTACCTGCCTGCCTCATTGCCCCTAACTGGTCACCTGCCTGCCTAATCGCCCCTAACCACCTCTGTCTCAGCCCCTGCCTTGGCAGTTTTGTCCAGAAGGATGTCAGGAATGACATCTAGAAGGTCATTCAGCTGTCCAGTCTAGTGAGCATGTTGTGCTTTTATTATTATAGACTAGAGACCCGTTGCACAAAGAGATTTGTGCAATAGGCCTTCCCTTACCCTGGCTGCCAGCACCAGTTTTCCTCCAGCACCTGGGACCCAGGCCTTCGTTCCTCTGGACAGAGCCTGTCCAGAAGGATGTCAGGAATGACATCTAGAAGGTCATTCAGCTGTCCAGTCTAGTGAGCATGTTGTGCTTTTATTATTATAGACTAGAGACCCGTTGCACAAAGAGATTTGTGCAATAGGCCTTCCCTTACCCTGGCTGCCAGCACCAGTTTTCCTCCGGCCCCTGGGACCAAGGCCTTCGTTCCTCTGGACAGAGCCTTCAGTCTTTGCTGCTCCGGCTGGAGCCTTCAGTCTTCGCTCCGCTGCTTTGCGCCTGTGTATGAAAATTAACCGCCATCTTTATTGGGTTAATTTGCATACTCTCCTGATTGGCTGGCGAGCATGGTGGAGGGACAGTCAATTTACATGTTTGTCTATTATCAGGTAAGATTAGCCCTTCACCATGTATATTCCCCTCACAAAACACACAAAAAACAATAACTGTTTCTAAAACTACTTGTTTCTGAAACTATACCTACTTACACTACCATCTGACTAATTCTGGCAAGAAGAACGAAAGTCAACAGTCACCTGGATATTTAAAGAAAAACTGTGAGTGGATTAGAAAGTGAACTGGGCTGAGCCTGTCTCCTTTCCTCAACATCCTCCAGCCTCCCTCTAGGTGGCGCTCCATCCATCTCCAGGTGTCCAATGTCTTCTTACTCCCTCCCTCCTCAGCAAAAGTAGAAAACAACCACATACAGGTCATTTACAGCAGAGTGTGCAAGTCTAGAGGTACTTCTTTTGCATCAGACTTGTGTTCTAAGGCTTATCTCAGATGAGGAATAAAAGGCTCTCTATCCTGTTAAAGAGTCATTAAACATGGAAGAAATAAAAAAGAGGTATAGCACTAGCACCACTGAAGTCACGGCCAATGGCCAAAGACTACTCTGACTGCTGCTAAAGCTGGTCCCAACTCAACCTATGGAGAATAATTAAACCTTCCCTTAATTAATCAGACTCATTCACAGTCTGAAAATTATCTATCACCCAGAACATTAATGATTATTATAAAGAGAAATGGAGACTGTATACTAATTTTAGATGATAGCCTGGAATTTTCTCCTTGGAGGAAAACCACAATATTAAACTACTAGAGGCCTGGTGCATGAATTCATGCATAGGTGGGGCCTGCGGGGATTGGGCTGAAACTGGCAGTCCAACGCCACCTGCTGCTCCTGCCTGCTGCTCCCGCTCACCCTGGCCCTGTTGCACCTGCCATGGGCTCCCACCCAGTCAGTCCTGATCAGGAGAGGCTCACGTGCCACAGCAGTGCTTTCCAGCCATGAGCCCTGTGTCTGGCGCCCGTTCTGAAGGGGGTGAAGCGGGACCGGAATGCAATTAGCCCTCCGAGTGGGTGGTGGATGCCATTGCTAGCCTGGGATCCAGATCCATTCCACTGATATTCCCTCCGGTTGTTGGGAGCCACCTGGCAGCTGCTTTTATATTGTTTCTTCCTTGTGGAGCATCTAGGGAGGGGAAGCAGCCGTGGTGCCCGAGGCCAACTTCCAGGAGTCTGGCAGCACTGTCAGGAGTTTGCCAGCAGTGCTGGTCCATCAGTGTCTGGCCCGTTCTCCAGAGATTGGACCTGCAAGACTACTATGGGAGTGAGTGGCTGCCATTGGGCTGGTGGGCCACCAGGACAGGTTGGTCAGCTGAGCGGCACTCCCCCTGTGGGAGCACACTGACCACCAAGGGGCAGCTCCTGCGTTGAGCATCTGCCCCCTGATGGTCAGTGTGCATCATAGCAACCAGTCAACTGGTCGTTCAGTCATTCAGTCTTTCAGTCACTTAGGCTTTTATATATATAGATAACAGTTTCATCTGACCTTTCTCCTAAAATGGAAAACAAGACAATTTAGTCCACTGGGGAATCCAGTTAAATGGTGTTTTCCTTTATTTGGGCCTTTCCTGTGATCCACAGATAAAGGGGTCTCCATCTACTTTTTTATTTTCAAAACTCATTACCTAACAAACCAAAAATGATCTCCCATGCAAGCTGACCTAAAAACCCTCCTGACTCCAACTTGATAAGAAATATTTAATAAATTAAATCAAAGCACAGTGTCCTGAACTAAACAGGGCTCCCTCAGTAAGAACTGCGAACAGAACCCCCAGAAGCCTTTTGTGGCTGGTAACAGGAGCAGCCCAGCCCCTCAGCTGCCTTTCAATTAGTTGGGAAGGTGGAGGCTGCCTGCTGCCTCAGGTTTGGGAGGCACTGAGGCTCTTCTGGTGGAAGTGGTGGGTGATTAGCCAGTGCATTGCCAGGACTTGCTTCGGCAGCACATAGCTGCGGAAATCAAATACCACAGAGCTCCCAGCCCCAGCCAAGGCTCCTCTCTTCTTAGTTTGCTTCAATCCCTGGTAGCACAAAAGAAAATACATGGTGAAAGATGGGAAGTATGTGCCTGCATGTCTTTATTCTGAGTTTTTAAAAATGGTCCCTCCTCATAGGAAGCCAAGGCATCAGAGAGCCACAGGGAGGTCAGGCAAGTGAAGGCCAAAGCCCTGGGCCCAGAAGGGTCTCCTCCATTGGTGATTCAGCCTTTACAGATGACAGCTCTTCTCATTTCACATCCCAGGAGCACCAGATGATGTATGGAAAGGGTAGTAAGTGAAGAGTTGCTGGAAGAATAAGTTCCAAGTCGGAGCGTTGAGCCAGGCTGTGTGGTCATGGGGGAGTCAGAGAGGTAGGCTTGAATCTCAATGTCTTCTGTACTTAGCTCACCACTGGTGCAGAGCTCAACTCTGTTGTAGTAGAGATTATAATATTAACACCAAGTATACTGAATATCTATTATGTGCCAGATCTTTAAACATACCTCACTTAGTCGTGACATAAGTATTTTATTGGATGAAGAAAGGAGGCTGAAATAGCTTGCTCTAAGTCACATTGGCAGCAAGAGCTGAAGGTGCCCATACACCCAGGTGCACCTGCATATGGCCTTTTGTGTCAGAGCCAACCATTGTAATCCTCAGAAAACACAAACTCATGGGCTTTCTGAGGCCCAGTGGGCCCAGTGTTCCTTAGAAGGTTCAATTCTAGGAGATGTGTTTTTCAAAAGGAAACGGAAAATAAATAGATTATGGGAGTCCAAGAAAATATACTCTCTTCTGGGCCTAATTGCAATTAGCGCATAAACTCAGCCTCAAATTATGAAACACTTTGCACTGGAAATTAAATTCATTAATTATTGTGTAGCCACTGCTGAAATCTTCCAGCAAGTCCATCCTCTGAATAAACTGTTTTTAAATTAATGACATACTTATTCCTGTTTATTAACAATTTAATAGTTATATGGAAAGCTTTTTTAATTAAGTGAAAAGAAAAACGGTGGCAAGAAAAATTGAAGATAATCCTATCAGCGGCACCCTTGACTGGAGAGCAGTAGAATCAAGACTTCTAGAGAGAACTGTTTTTTTGTCTTCCTGGGAGTTCAAGCATGAGAAAGATAGCTGAGCCTGTCCATAGTGCAGTACATACAGTACACTACATGGCAAGAGGTATCCATATGATTCTATGAGAGCTCAAAGGACTGAGGGAAAGCATAGTTGGGGAGACAAGGATGACTTCCTGGAGGAGGTGAGTGAACCAGTAATTGAAAGTCATCCAAGTTAATCAGTCCCAGGGGGAGGGGGAGGGAAGAAGAGTAGATTAGTCCAGAGAGGGAGCTGAGCATGAAAACATGCATGTAGGCTAGAAACAAGATGTTGTGCACCATGTTGCTCCTACAGCCAGTTTAGTAAACCAGAGGGAAACCAACTAAATCAGAGGAAGAAAACACTGCAAAGAGTCTTGCATCAATAAATGTTAATGATTTTGAACTTTGTGTCATCACACAACATTTGGCCATCGCTGTGCTATTAGCCAGGAAAAGAAATTGGTATTTCATAACCAGGAAGGAGATATCACTAATAAAAGTTTAAATAATTATGGTTTTGACAGGATTAACTATTTTTATAAAGTGCAAATTCAAAGTTAGTCCTACAATGATATCCATAACCCATAGTTACTCACTTTTTGATGTTTTTCTTGAGCTGGAGCCTATGAGAGGACAGTACTGTGTGTGGAAGGTGGCGAGAAGCATGCATACCAGACAAGACCTGTGTGGGAGTCTCCCATGTGAACTGCATTTCTCCTCTGACTCCTGAAGAAAAGACTGGTGATGCCTACAGTAGTGGTGGACTGTCCCCAAGGAACTGTTAGCTGAGTTTTATTATCATGCTTTCCTTGGCAAAGTGATGATTGTCTGGGTTTCCTACCTCCCCCTGCAGAGTACTTCCTCTCCCCTTCATGACAACTGTCATCATCAATTTTGAGCAAAGCTCAATCCCAGCAACAAGAGCAATATTCAAGACTAGGAGGTCCTCAATATCCATTGACTGTTGAATAAATCAACTAGGGCTAAATTTTTGAGCACCACTCATCTGCCATCTGTGTCTCACTTGTTATGCAGCTCTATATAATGGCAATAGATAACTGATATAAAAGTTGATACTGAAAATGAGTTCTAATATAACAATGACCTAAACTATGTGAAATTGGTTTTGGAAACAGACAACAGGCAGCAAGGACAATGTACAGGAGCTGTTCTGGACTAAATGTTTGTATACCACCCCCTAAAAATGTATATGTTGAAATCCTAACTGCTAAGGTAATGGTGTTAATAGTTAGAACCTTTCTAGTAATCAGATCATGAAGGTGGAGCCCTCATGAAAGGGGTTACTGCCTCTATAAAAGAGAAGCCAGAGAGCTCTCTCAATCCTTCCACCATATGAAGACACAGGAAAGATGACCACCTATGAACCAAGGAGCAAGTCCTCACCAGGGACCAAATCTTGACCTTGGAATTCCAACCTCCACAACTGTGAGAAATTTATATTGTCAATAAGACATGTCAAACTAAGATAGGATGCTAGAAAATACTAAGGAAACTGTTTTTAGAATGCTGGAAAAAGCATGAGAATTTGTTAGACAAGGGTAAAAAAAATGTCAAGAAATCTGCTATTAGAAGTTAGGAAAATGGTGATCCATGTTATGGTGAGGTGAAACATTTGGTAAGCTCATATCCTTGGACTAAACCATTATAGTTGTAAATAACTCAAGCACAGAGACAGCCCACATAATTAATATCAATTCTAGAACCAGATATCTGCATAAAATTGTCATCTGTCTTAGTATAACAAGAAGGGCAAAGTCCTTATGAATTGTCTATAGTATGTTTTACAGCATAAACTCTGGAATCAGAGTCCATTAGGAAAACAGTTACAACTCCTTATCATGGCATTGACTCAATAAACAGACTCAGCCCCTGACTTCTCTGTGCCTCAGTTACTTCATCTGTAACATGAGGACTAGGAAGACAGGCAGAGAAAGAGATATGTGCATAACGCACTTGAATGTTTTCTCCAACTGAGTATAAAGAGCTTTCTGTAGAGAGGAAAGAAAGGCCATTCAGATTTGCCAAGACTAGCAGAAGGAATATTGAGTGCAATATATATATATATATATCCATCCCTAATATGCAAATAGACTGAACGGTGGAACAACCACTCGCTATGATGTGCGCTGACCACAAGGGGGTGTGTGCAGAACATGGCGGGCGTTTGGCAGCAGGTGGCAGAGCGTGGGACATGGCAGGTGTCGGCCATGGTGGAATAGTGGAGCAGGTGAGCAGGGGCGACAGACCAAGGCAGGGTGCTGGTGGCTGTCATCAAGGTGAGCCTCTGGTGGTTACAGAAAATTCTTTGTTCTTGTTCACCCACTGCCAGTGCTGGAGCCACCGCTTGCACCCACTGCCAGCACCCAGCGCTGGCCCCGATCGCTCAGCACCATCAGCGGGTGTGAGCAGTGGCTGCCAGCCCTGATCATCCTCAGGGCTTCTCCCCCTCCCCCTGCTCCTGAGGGGCCATTGGGGCCAGCAGCCACTGCTCGCACCCGCTGCCAGAGCCAGAGCTGCCACTCACACCCACTCGCACCCGCTGATGGCACCAGCCCCACTTGCACCCGCAGCCAGTGTTTGCATCCTCTGCCGGTGCCCAGCACCAGTCACAATCGCTCAGCGCTGTCAGCGGGTGTGAGCAGGGCTGGCGCTGTCACCGTGTGGGAGCGGCAATGGCAGGAACAGAGCTGCTGGCAGACAGGGGACTGGAGACCATAGGGAGGGCAGGCAGGGGTATGGAGGATGGGCTGAGACCCACCCCTGTGCCCACTGCAGTCTCGTGGCCCACAGTTCCTTTCAAGGTGCATGAATTCATGCACTGGGCCCCTAGTTATTTATGTTTATGTAT
>NW_006287255.1:197046-199247 GCF_000327345.1 Myotis davidii | reverse complement strand
GAAAGGGTCACGGGTTCAATTCCCGGTCAAACACATGTACCTGAGTTGCAGGTTCGATCCCTGTCCTGGTTGGGGTGAGTGCAGGAGTCAACCAATTAATGTGTCTCTCTCTTTCACATCGATGTTTCTCTCTCTGTGACTCTCTCTCCTCCACTCCCTCCCTCCCATCCACTCTCTAAAAATCAATGGAAAAAACTGATAATCATCACATAAGGATTAACAAAAAAAGAGAGAGATACAAAATACAGAAAAGATAATAGAATAAGATGAAACAAAATAAACAATGAGAATACATTTTAATCACAACTATTTATATTTAGAATAAAAATGTAGAAAAACATTAATTCTTATCACTGAATAGTGTAATCTTATGTAATTGTTATTAGTTTCCTTCTTTTTCTTTTTTTCAAATGTATTTTTTATTGATTTCAGAGAGGAAGGGAGAGGGAGAGAGAGATAGAAACATCAATGATGACCCTAGCTGGTTTGGCTCAGTGGATAGAGCATTGGCCTGTGAACCAAGGGGTCCCAGGTTCGATTTTGGTCAAGGATACCTCCTGCAGGAACCCTCCTCCCAGCTTGAACCCTGGTCAGGGGCTCCTGCAGGAAACAACCAATCAATGTGTTTCTCTCACATCGATGTTTCTCCCTCTCTTCCACTCTCCCTAAAAATCAATGGGGAAATATCTTCAAGTGAGGATTAACAAAGAAAGAAAGAATGAAATAGAGAGAGGGGGGGAGGGAGGGAGGGAGGGAGGGAGAGAAAAGAAACATCAATGATGAGACAGAATCATCAACTGGCTGCCTGCTGCACTCTACTGAGGGTTGAGCCTACCACCTAGGCATGTGCCGTGACTGAAAATCAAACCATGATGCTCAACCACTGAGCCACATCAGTCTGGCCTTTCTTTTCTATATTTCATCATTTTCCTACAATAAATCAATAAATAAATAGCCTCTCATCAATGTTTATAAGAAACAATGAAAGTTCTTACTTGTAGTCTGTATGTTGCTCAGAAGTATTCTGATTCTATCCAGAGCAAACAGACCATAGAAAAATACAATTACTTCAATGAAAACGGTTTTTCTCTCACTTTTGAGATAGCTTTCCTGGCTCAGCCATTCTGTTTCCTCTTTAAAATCATACAACATTTGAAAGATTATTATCAAAGTCAGTTTTTCTTCTGAAACAGATGCACCCTGTGGTACTTTACAACCCCATATACCAAAGAAAGTGCTCCAAAATTTCTAGAACTCAGATAATATTAGCATTTAGCACACACCATTCCTTAGCTTTATCTGTTTCTTCTGTCTAGACAATAGACGAAAGCTTCAGAATGCAGAAACCATGTTGTACACCTCTCTTGCCTTTCTCAGGGCGCCTAGCAAAACTTAAGAGAGAGAGAATATTCTCTGTCTTTCTGAAATAGATGCTGAGTTTGTTTGGCAAACAAATGTGTCAAGCCAGTTACAAGTGCTTCTGCTTCAAATCTGGACCCAGACACTACACGCAGAACAGCATAGGTTTTTTTTCCTCACAGGTGGAGATAAAATATTTTTTATTATTTAAATCTCAGAAAAAGCCAGCAGCCTTGCTTTTTCTCAGATCCAAAAGAGAGCAATAATATAGGACAACAGTCCAACTCCGTTCCTTTGTGAACTATGACTAGTGAAGATCAATGACAAGAGAACAGCCTTTCTCTTCCGACGACTTGATGGACTATACTGAAGCTATTAAGTATAGTCATGAAGTTTCACATTCACAGAAGGTCCATCTAGATCTATGATCCTCCTCAAAAAAAAGTCCAGGGGAATCTGATATCCCTTCTTTGCAATTTCAGATAGGTGGGAGTTGGTGGGCTTCATTTGTCAGAGAAAGCATTGTGCTTCAGTTCCGAGGAGGAAGCAATTTATTGTTTCAAGAGATAGCCCCACATACAATTTATCCAGCTGTCCAAGGCTGAGGTGGGGGTTCTCCTTCATACCAAACAGCAACAATGACCATGAAATGAGGTGACACAAAGAAAAACTACACCTTAGCCACAACTCTTAAGCATGTGGCCCCAAACAAGGGAATAAAATTATAGTACAATAAAATAATTTATAAGATGGCTTCCTCTCATGCATCCTCCTCCACCCAAAGTAGTAAAGAAGATTAATAAGTGACCTACACATGTCCAGAAAGGGGAATGCATTTCCTT
>NW_006287255.1:195928-197015 GCF_000327345.1 Myotis davidii | reverse complement strand
CTTTCATGGTCTCAGAACTTACTGAAGAACTATTTTGTGTAGTTTGTCTCACCTAAGCTCTGGACCTAATGGACCTCCATGTTCACACCAGAAGGGATCTATAATACACCTTCAATAATTAAATTAATGACTATCACCTCAGTTTTATATTTTCTTCTAACCTAGCCTGCTCCCCTCAAATAAACCACATCCTTAGCCACCTTTAAAATTTAATGTAAGTAGAGCTTGCTCAGGAGGTATCCACACCGTTCCCTTTTGTTCCATTCTATGGGCCCTATAATTCCCTCAGACACTTACAAAACTACGAGATAAATTATGACATTTTACATTACCTATAACTATTAAAAATAAAAACAACAGACAATTTGGAACCCTAAATTCTATTTACACTTACACTCGTATTTTGGAAAATAATAATTTGTGATGCAAAGTACAAAGATCAGCACATGAAAGAGTGGCCCAACAATGGGGATGAGACAGGTGGTCATATATGTGGTAGACCTCCATATCCATGGGTACTGCATCTATAGATTCAACCAAACTTGAACCAAAAATATTTTAAAAACACACATAAAATTATGCTGTCACTGCCATAAGCTATTTAGTTCTGCCTACATTAATTGTGTCTGTATTAAACATGTATAGACATTTTTCTTGTCCTCATTCCCATAACAATACAGAATAGCAACTGTTTATATAGCATTTACACTGTAGTAGTATAAATAATCTACAGATTTCTGAGAGTATTATAAGTAACCTAGAGATTATGTAGAGTATACAGGAGATTGTGCATAGGCTATATGGAAATACTATGCTATCCTATCTAATAAAAGAGAAACATGGTAATTAGCGTACGACCGCTACCCTTCCCATTGGCTAATCATCGAGATATGCAAATTAGCTGCCAGCCAAGATGGCGGCCAGCAGCCAGGCAGCTTGAAACTAACATGAGGCTTGCTTGCTTCAGTGATGGAGGACTCCAACATTCCCCGCCTGCCACTGCAGGCCTCTGAGCTACAACTCTAAGCAACTATGTAACAAATATAGAAGCTAAACAAAACCCCAGAAGCCTGCTTTAGTCCGCCAG
>NW_006287255.1:194111-195027 GCF_000327345.1 Myotis davidii | reverse complement strand
TACCCCAACCCCCCAATCGGCCCTGCTCTGAGCCCGACCAGGGACTGCACCTAGGGATTGGGCCTGCCCTCCGCCACCCGGGAGCAGGCCTAAGCCAGCAGGGCATTATCTCTTGAGGGGTCCCAGACTGCGAGAGGGCACAGGCCGGGCTGAGGGACCCCTCTGCCCCCCAAGTGCACAAATTTTTGTGCACCGGGCCTCTAGTTTTATATAAGGGACTTAAGCATCTGTGGATACTGGAGCCAATTCCCCATGCATACAGAGGGACATCTGTAGTTATGGAAATACAAACTTTGTTTTCACTTAATTATAGCACTGATATTTTAATAAAATCATAAAGACTTAATATAGTTATTCAGCACTCAAAGGCATGTTTAATTAACATTTACTTAGTTCACTTATTTGTATGTTCCAATGCCTATCTTACTTAAGACTCTGTTGAAAGAATACAAAGCTAAGTAAGACCCAGCCTAGGAACTTACAATATACATAAATGGCTACAATACATCATAGAACGATCACTCAGTAAATATGGTTTGAGCATTCATGATTTTCCAGGCACTGTGCTAAGTACTGGGATGCTGCGGCAAACATGTAAAACCACTGAATCTGGAAGTGTACTGACCAGCCTAGGAGCACCTAATTCACCCATTGAGACAGTGCAAGTGGGTTGCATTGGGCTGGTGGGAGTTTAGTTCTCAGGAGAGGTCCGAGAAGCCTTCATTAAAGAGGTTGTAATAATTATATATCCTATCTAATAAAAGAGAAACATGGTAATTCGCGCACGACCGCTACCCTTCCCATTGGCTAATCAGGGCAATATGCAAATTAACTGCCAGCCAAGATGGCAGCCGGCAGCCAGGCAGCTTGAAACTAGCATGAGGCTTGCTTGCTTCAGTGACAGAGGAAACCAACT
>NW_006287255.1:187483-192789 GCF_000327345.1 Myotis davidii | reverse complement strand
CGAAAGGGCACAGGCTGGGCTGAGGGACCCCCCTCCACTCCCCCGAGTGCACAAATTTTTGTGCACCGGGCCTCTAGTATATATATAAAAGCCTAAGCGACCGAACGACTGGAATGACCTGGATGACTGGAATGACCAATCACTATAATGTGCACTGACCACCAGGGGGCAGCTCCTACATTGAGTGTCTGCACCCTGGTTGTCAATGTGCTCCCACAGCAGGAGCGCCACTCAGCTGACCAACCTGTTCCGGCTGCTCACCAGCCTGATGGCAGCCATTCACTCCCTCAGTAGTCCTGCAGGTTCAATATCTGGAGAATGGGCCAGGCATTAACAGACCAGCACTTCCAGAATGATCCTGACAGTGCTGCTGGCCTCCTGGAAGTGGACCTCGGGCACCATGGCCATTTCTTCTCCCTAGACACTCTGCAAGGAAGAAACAATATAAAAACAGCTGCCAGTTGGCTCCTTGCAACCAACATGAATGTCAACAAGATGGATACAGATCCCGGGCTGGCAAGGGCATCCCACTGCTTGCCCAGAGGGCTGATCATGTCCCGACCCCACCTGTGCACGAATTCGTGCACTGGGCCTCTAGTATAACAATAAAAGTGTACAACAACCTCTATTTGCTCTTCCTTGCTGGAGGCATATGCCGGTTCTCAGCCTTCAGCAGTGATTACTATATCCTGTCAAGTGCATATTCTTAAGTATGCCTGGCCTATTTTCTGCATGTTCCCTGAAATATTTATCAACTTTTTTTATAAGCAGAGGTCCTACTGGGAGATTTTCAATATCAGTATAGTGAGCAGATTATTAATTAAAATCAGCGTTTGCAAATCCATCTTTGGCAGTCACAGACTACATAATCCAAAGAGTTATTATAGTAAAACAACTGTATTCCAAGTAAAATATCCTTTTTAATGCATTGCTAGGCCTCCAAGAAGAAAATGGATCTGAAGTGTTAACAGATTTAAAGGTGGGGTCGCCTTGAGAACAAATGGGAGTAACAACACTGAAATCTGGAGACTATACCTTGTGACAGCAGCAAAGTGGTATTTTAGAAACTATTTTAAATGACCAGACATGTTTATAATGGCTTCTAGAAATGAAAGAAAAAGTTGTTTTAAATAAATCAAAGTTTGGGTTAAATATCAGATTATAGATAATGAAGAGAAAAATAATTCAGTAGAAGAACTGGCAGAGAACACAACGTAAGCCCTGGCCAGGTGGCTCAGTTGGTTGGAGCATTGTCTCAAGGTTGCAGGTTTGGTTCCCCGGTCAGTGCACATACAACAATCAACCAAGGAACGAGTAAAGAAGTCAAACAACAAATCAATGTTCCTCTCTCTCTCCTTCCCTCCCTCCATCTCTCCCTCTTTTTCTCTAAAAAATCAATTTAAAATCCACAACCTAGAAAAAGTGATGGGAAATAGGAACAAGAGGTTAAGATATATGGAAAACAGAATGAGATGGTGTTACAGCCAAGGAATCAGATTGCCAAAAAGAAGAACTTAGAGAAAATAGGTAAGAGGTGATATTTGAAGAGATAGTAACTGTTGGTTAGCATGCAGCATAATGTATCCTAAGCAGGAGAGAGAAAGAAATCTTTACCTCGACATGTTGTAGTTAAAACAGAATATCAAGACCAAAGAGAAGACATTTAAGTAGTCAGAGAGAAAGAGAAGGTTCATACAAAAAATGTCAGAAAATTTAACCACAATCTAATCAAACAAATATTTCATGAAATATTGAATATAATAATAATATTAACTTTGGGGGTTTAAAGGGATAGAAATAAAATTATGGACAAAAAGAAAACGTTGGGAGTGGGTGTGTGATCAGAGTTAAAATGTTCCAAAGTTCTATTAAAAGAGTTTAAAAAGCAAAAAGAAAGAGAGAAAGAGATGGATTGAGAAAACAAAGAAGTAGTATTGGTTCTGTTATAGAAATTAAGTTGGATGGTGAGCATTGCTATGCTCATAACTTACATATGTGTTATATACCTTCTTTGGAAGTCATTAAAAAATTAATTTTTTCACTGGGGAATAGGGGAGGCTAGGGGACTGTCTAGGGCGGGGGGAAAAATGGACACATATGTAATACCCTTTGTAATAAAAAATAAAAAAAAAAATAAAATTTAAAAAAAAGAAAAAAAAATAAATTTTTAAAAAAGAGCTTTGCTAAAAAAGTATTTTGCTTCCCAGTGCAGAACACAAAGAAGGCACAAACCCTTTGGTGTCCCCATTCTCCTTCACGACTCTTCTAAAGCCCTCCCCTTAATCTGTTTACCTAGGAACATGGACTAACCTCATGAATGAAAAATGGAGGAGATTCATTTAGTTCTGCACTTTTTCTTCTTCCCTGATAACAGCATCCTCTAGATTAGCGGGGATCAAGGGAGATTTGTGCTTGCAAATAGAAAATTAGCTGCATGAAAAGCATTAATGAGCACAGCCGCTTCTAGGCAGAGGGCATCTCAGACACAGAAATTCAAAACTGTGCTATAGCCATGTCGGGGGAGGGAGACAGGATTTCAGCTCTGTGTGGTAGTCAAATATGTTAGGTGTGAAGGTGGTTTTAATACTTGTGTGGAAATTTTTGTGATACATATCCCAAGGAATGCAAACCAACATTAAGAAATCAAAGTGGGTGAGTATGCTAGTGAATCTGTTGATAATATGGGTATGTTGTGGAGGTGTCCGCATCTGTGTGTCTGTGTCCAATTATGTCTGTTTGTACATGTGATAGAGTATTACGTTAATACTCTACATACTCCAATATGATAGAGATTTACATTGGAGATATATTTGTTGGGTAGGATTGTGTGTGTTGTAACGGATGATATGTGGGAGTTTATTTGAATGGGAAGGAGATAAGAGTGTGTGTATGCACTTGTATGTGTGTGTGTATTGAGTATTGTAATATTTTTGTCCCCTCACCTAGACTATCTTTTTAAATGACAAAATTATGTTTTATCAGGAATGTTGTGGAAGGCAGCCAGACATTAATGTCTTTATTCATCCAAATATGAAGGAAACAAAGGTCCTTGTTGGACCAATAAGCATGTTGAACTTGTCCCCAGATACTAATGAGAACATTGACTCTCTTAACTGTCCTGCCTCGGATAAATAACTCACAGGCAGCCAAATCATCTTGTGGTTGTTTTTCCCAGCACTTGGGCAAGAGGAAATATCCAAAGGCCAATTGCTTGCCCAAGACAGCCTAACATGTTCGTAACTTTTCTATCACCAAGCTGAACACGTACATAATAGTAGAGCAAATGTTCTGTTACTTTTCAGAGTAGAGAATGGCTCATTGAATATTTTAATTTAGCATGCACTATCCATATCATCATATAAAAGCAACTTAAAAATATTACATTTATAATGCTAAAATTATATCCAGTTAATCTCTGATTTTCAAAAGAAACTATGTAACAGAAAAGAAGGTGAAATTAAAAGGTGAGTTAGAATGCTCACCCCACTACTCATTAGCAAGGTGACTTAGCACATGTCATTTGAAGATTGCTCTAAAACTAAGAAGACGATCCTACCTAACTCTCACAGCTTTCTGAGGGTCAAATAGAATTAAGCACATTACAGCATTTGAAGATTCCAAGCAAAGGTGAGTGCAAGCGTCAATTATCTTTATTATCATAGTTACCATATGTAGTCTGTAGATGTGCAAAGATGCTAACAATTCTGGGCAATAGTATTCCAATGAACCCATCTGTAGTGTGCACAGGTGTTTCCCTTTTTTGAATTCCATAGTTTTTACTAATATCCTTATAACAGCAAGATTGCTGAACCCAAAAAGCTGTGTTTTCTGAAGGGCAGTCTCAGTACCTATTGTGTGAAGCAAAGACTCCGTCCTTCAACATAACTCCATCCCATATGTGTACAACGATTAAGAAGCATATTTTATAACTTTTTGAAGAAAAGGTTTGGAGCATGGTTTCATAAGGCCTTTAGTAGGAAAACCTAACAAAAAAATAACTAGAACGTTATCTGAAAATAGAAAACCTATTTTCTGTGAAATTTAATATCATATCCTTCACATTGCAAAGCAATAAATTGAGATTTGTTTTTGCCCCATTGGTAATGAGAAAAATAGAAGACTTTGAGATTAACTATACTTCTAAATTTTGAGTAGGATATGTAATACCTTGTGACAAATTCTAGCAAAAGTAACTTTATAAGCTAGTTGGTTGTTTTCAGAGCTGTTTTGAGTATGGTTTTATGTAACAAATGCATAAAGTCAATCCCTGATTTCCTTCCACTTAGTCACAATGATTATTATTATGCCTGTCTCCCTTGACCCATACATCTTCTTTCTCTGACTCATAGGTACATTTAGACCAAAGCTACAAGAATAGATACACCTGAGAGCTTATGCACTGAGTCCTCTAGCCATCACACCCAGTGACCACCTTCTTAAAGAGACTGTTGAGACCATGTGTACAAAGGCCACTTATCATTCTTTTTCATCTGTCAGTGGCCAGAGTATGAGCCTCCCTGGCCATCTTTCTGCTATACTATCTTCCTCAGTAAAGCTCAGTACCTCCTTGACTCCGTCCAGCTCTCCACTTCTCCCTTACTTTCCATAGCCTCTCACTGTGCCCTGGGGAACTGCCACCAAAGAAGTTAAATTAAGTGCCCAAGGTCACACATGTATCAAAAACAGAACTTTGAATCAAGCAATCTGATTCCAGACCCCTAAACTCTTAAACATAACTCCTTATGGTCTCCATGTGCAGCACATTTTCCTGCTCCTTAACAGCTTCCCAGAGAAATCCCTCTGCCTACTCAGCTTCACCATAACCTGGCTTTTACTGAAAGCAGGACCTTGTCTTGTGTAGTTACTATTGTTTCTCTCACATGCCATGTGTAAGAGTCCTCTTTTCTTCCCATTACCTTTCTGAACAATTACTTCCCTTTTAAAATGTAAGATGTTCACTTATAGTATACATATCTACTTCTTCCCACAGTCATCCATGAGCTTGCTGAGGCCTGATGAGAAATAGAAAGCAAAGGAATATGGCAGATTTACTGCAACGGCACTAAGAAGCCAATATAAAAAGCAGAGAAATCTGAATTCTGGCCAGGCGGATCCTCACTCTGGTCAGGTTGTGGAGGTTTCCATGCTTCTACCATAACTCCAGGAGGAATTAGGAAGACATAATTTCTTTTTTTTTTTATGTTTTTTTTTTAAATTAAATCTTTATTGTTCAGATTATTACAATTGTTCCTCTTTTTTCCCCCCATACTTCCCCTCCCACATGTTCCCACTCCACCTCTGCCCTC
>NW_006287255.1:179612-186306 GCF_000327345.1 Myotis davidii | reverse complement strand
GGGGATCAATGGGGGGGGGGGACAGCGAGCAGTATGGCTGCTCTCAGTCCTGTCCTCAGAGGCCCCCGCAATCTCTGTGAGTGCCTCCGAGAGAAAGCTGCCCTCGAGTTCCGACCGATGCCAGACAGTCCTGCTACTCCCGTTTGAGTCTGGGTCCCTAGAGACTTGCCCAGAACTGGAGCTGAGAGCCTGAGCCTCCCCCCCGATTGAAAACGCCAACCGCGCCCTCCGCCGCCGCCCGCTCCGGGCACTCCGCACCTCAGAATTTGACTTCAGCACTGCGCAGCCTCTGAGTGTCCGTATGCGTTACTCTTTCCTCCTAGTTGTAGGACTTCCACTCAGCCAGCGTTCCTGTGGGTCTGGATGATGTCCCTTCCGTCTTTTAGTTTCACTTTTGAAATGGTTGTTCGAGGCGGCAAACTCCGGTGTTAACCTATGCCGCCATCTTGGTTCTCAGGAAGACATAATTTCATTTCCAAAATTACCCAGCCTCTCATTTACACCCTCAATTTCACATACATTCCTTACTGATTTAAGGAAAATCAAAGTAACAACCTTAGCCATATTTGAAGTTTCACTCTAGCCAACTTCAAACACAGATCATCTTCTGTGGTCTAGCCTAGCTAGCCTACCAACTCAGTGTCTCTCTCCATACAAATTATACAAATTCTGACATCACCCTGGATTACTTATTTATGCATATAGATGGCATATCACCCAAGTGTCTCAAATTCTTGACCTCCTCATCACTAGCGATCACTTCCTCCATCACTCCTCTATCTCCATTTTCTGTACACACTTAGCAGAACAGTTAAAGGACACCAGAAATACAGAATAGATTAGTGATTTATAAATTATGATCACTTACTTTAAGTGGGCTCTCACCCTGTCTGACAATCCAGCTACTCTGCCTAACTCAACTCATTCCTCCACTCACCTTGATGGCTACTATCAGCCTTCTCCAGGTACCTCCAATTCATACCTCAGCATCACCCTGAGATTATGACAATACCACCTACTTCATAAAGAAAAAAGAAACCTTGAGGCAAGCATTTCCAACTCTAACTACATCGGGACCTCTTCTCCTCTCAGAGACCAGCTCCCCACCTGTGCTTAGATAGCATGCCCAACCTTCTTCTGCGGAACAGCCCATTGTTGGGGATTTGAATCTTTCAGATATAATTAACATTTTACTCTAAATTAGATCTTCTCCATCAATTTAAACATCCTCAAGTCTAATCTACTTAAAAAGTACGCTACTTTGGCTCCACATTCCACTCTAATATCACCCTGTCTCTTTTTCTTCAAAGCCAATCTCTTTGAATGAGTTTCCTATTCTTCAAGCACTTATTCCAGATTGACTTCCACAGAAATAGCTCTTACTAAGGAATCCAGTGACATATATGTAGTTAAAATTAATGGCTGTTTTTCATAAACCAAATACTTGTTTTGTTGCAGAATTTCATTCAATTGTTTAAATAATAATTAATCATTCCTTACTAGTGATCTCTACTATTCTAAGTACTGGGACATATTAGTGAACAAAATAGACAAAAATCTCTGACCTCTTATATTTTAACTGTAGGAGGGGCAGGAAAGTTAATTCATAAACAAATAAAATTTTTAAATATATATCAGGTGCCATGAGTATGAAATATAAAAGTAGGATTAAGGGGATAGCCAGTGCCCAGATTAGAAGGATGTAATACTATGTTATATAAAATATGTGAACAGAGACCTAAAGAAATTAGGAGAGCAACCTCACAGATGTTCAGGAAGAATGTTCTTGGTAGAGGAATCATTAAGTCCAAAATCCTGACACTGGGACATTCATGACATGTTCTAAGAAGAAGGAAAAAAAACAAAGAGACAGGTGTGTCTGGAATGTGGCGAGCATGGGGGACAGTGGTAGAGATTAGATCAGAGAGTTAGTGAGGTGCAATTTATATAAGGTTTTATGGGGCATGGTAAAGAGTCTGGATTACACCTTAAGAAACAAGAAATGGAGCAATGTGAACAGAAAAATGAACCTACTTTGACATGTTAAAAAAATAATTGTTCTGCCTGCTATTAGGGAGACAAAATGGAAGTAAATATTCCATGCAGGAGAGAATAGCTCCTTGGATCACGATAAAGGGAATACAGTAACAAGTTATCAGATTATGTGATAATTTTAAAAGAATAGTCAACAAAAAATGCCAGTAGAGTGGTGTAGGCTATGGGAAAAAGAGAAGAAACAGTCAAACGCTACTTAAGTTTTTTGGTCTAAAAACAGAAAGAATAGAAATGCAGTTTATTGAGTTGGGGAAGGTTGCAGGTGGTGCGGATTTGCTGAGGATGGTGAAGTCTACTTTGGACAAGTAGATTTATCAAGTATGCAAATTTATCAAGTTGATTTAAAATTTGGAGTTTGCAAAACCTGGACTGGATATGAAATTACATGAGTTATCCATATTTAAATGGTATTTAAAGCCATGGGACTGACTGAGATGATTTAGGGAGTGAAGGTAGCTAGAGAAAAGAAGTTTCAAGAACTGAGCCGTGCCCTGGCCGGCTTGGCTCAGTGGATAGAGTGTTGGCCTGCGGACTGAAGGGTCCCAGGTTCGATTTTGGCCAAGGGCACATACCTGGGTTTCGAGCTCAATCCCCAGTGGGGGGCATGCAGGAGGCAGCCGATCAATGATTCTCTCTCATCATTGATGTTTTTATCTCTCTCTCCTCCCATCCTCTCTGAAATCAACAAATATATTTTTTTAAAAAAGAACTGAGCCGTTGGGCACTTGAACATGTGGAGGTCAGGAAGATGAGAAAGAGACTGAAAAGAAGCATGGGGGTAGATTGGGAGAACCAAAAGAGAGGTGAGTCCCAAAGCCCAGCCAAGGGAGTGTTTCAGAAGGATGAGTCAAATAAGATAAGAACTGAGGATTTATTTGATTTGCCAACATGGAGGTCATGTGTAACCTGGACATGAGCTGTATCAGTAGAGTAATAGAGATAAAACCTCAATTCAAAGAGGAGTAAAGGCAGTTGAAGTATAGAAGATAAAGAACCCACAACAAGGACCCTAACTCTATCAAATGTTTATGTTTTCATAAAGCGTAAAATATGAAGGATGGGATGGCTGGAAAGGAGTGTGGGTCACAAATGAGTTTATCATCCCTTACTAGTGCTCTCTACTATTCTAAGTCCTGGGATATATTAGTGAACATTAGTGCTTGTATGCCAATGGAATTGATACTGTGGTGATGGAAAACCAATGAGGGGACAAATGGCAACTTCAGGAGCAAGAGCAGAAAAGAGGGAATGGGATACAAGGTACAAGGGGAAGATTTGGTCTTAACTGGGAGAAGGGAGAGTTAATCTATTGTGATGGAAAAACGCAGAATATTTGGGAAATAGATTTAAGTAAATTGGTAAATTGGATGGTGGGGAATATGTGGAAATTTGGCCTGGTTTAGCAGCATCCTGGGTCAAAACATTCATCTAAAAATTTAAAAGACAAAGGAAATTTTAAATGACCTACAAGATCTGGCATGTTCGGGCACTTCCTGCCCCTGCAGAAACTCACCCCTTCTTCTCCATTCTTTATCTTCTCTGGCTTTCTCTCTACTCCTCCCCCTGCCTAGAATGCTCTGCCCTTCCTCCTCGCCTTTTTATCCTGAAGATCTCAGCTCAGGTATCACTCCTGAAGGAAACCTTTCCTGATCCCACATTGGTTGAATCCCTTTCATGAATCTGTCCTCACTAACTCATACCTCTATTTCCTCACATTTATCATAGGTCTACAGTTACATTTTTTAAACTCAAAGAGGACAGGAATTTTGTTCATTTTTTTTCTTTTTTTCATTGTAATATCCTTACCATCTAGCACCTGCTTCACATGAACTTGGTATTCAATATTTAAATAACTATATGAATAATTTGTCACAATCATTACAACAATCCTATATAATCAAAGCCTAATATGCAAATAGACTGAACAGCAGAACGACCAATGGACCAACAGGTCGCTGTGATGCGCACTGACCATCATGGGGCAGACATTCAATGCAGGAGCTGCCCCCAGCCCACAGGCCCCAGGCCAGCCAAGGCAGGTGCCAGTCCCCCCCAGCATCACCACCCCCAATCACCCCACTGGTCGCCCCACAGATTGGCCCTTATCGCCGGCCAGGCCTAGGAACCCTACCCATACAAGAATTTCATGCATCAGGCCTCTAGCTGATGAAATAAAGAAAGACACAGATACAAAAGTACACAACTTCAATGAACATAAAGGGTAAAATAATTTAACATCCCCAAGACAGCCACACAGAGCTAGACACACAGCTTGTATCACTCAAGAACTTCAGCACTTTTAATATTGCCGAAGAAAATATCCCGGGAGATGGGAACTACATGGTGCTCCTTATTCAGCCTCTCTCCAGCTGTGAACGTGGTACTTCATCTATCTGGCTCTTGATTCTCATTTCTGTAAAAGAAGAGGCTGACCCAAACTGGTCTACAAGGCCTTCCAGGTCAGACCCAAAAGGGCTTGTCATCACTGGCAAATAACGTGGATGAGCAGAGGAGCAGTAAATGAGACACCTCTGTGTCCTGGGACCAGATAGCTTTGAGTTGGACCATGAAGGAAAGATTCGGGCCAGCTAAGGGCAGAAAAGGACATTCTAGAAGAAGAAGCAAACAATTGAGACCACACATGGTATTTGGGTGATAATTTGTGATACACTGAGCTTGAGAACGAAACACTCTCCCCAGGCCGCCCCCTACTCCTACCTCCATTCCTTGCAGAAGTTGTCCTGCAGTTGCTGTGATGCCCAAAACCCAGCCAGTTCCTCCAGATGTACATGACATAGACATGTCAGTAATGCAGACGCCATGGCCACGCTGGACAAGAGGACAAGCAGGTAACGGAGCAGCCTGGGTCTCCGTGTCCTGTGGGAAATGCAGGTGATTTTCTCTCCGTCCCCGACAGGGAAATCACCTGCACCTGGAGGCTCCATAGAGGCTGTTTAATAAGACATTTGTTGACTTCCTTCCTGCTACCTCTGGCAATATAACCCTCCCTGATTCTTTCCATGATTTGATTGTAAATGAAAAATTATGATCTCTCAGTTGGGGGGCACCAGGCCTGCGACACCACTGGTAATCCCCAGGCACTCCAGCGTTGGATCTGTGGGGATGGAACAAAGGAAGAAAATACGTGCCTGGCAAAAAAGCCATTCCTCCTGCCCCGGCCAGATTGCAGCCTTTTGGGAATGGTGGGGGGCAAAGGGAGCGAGGGAGAGAGCAAGGGGAGCAGGTGCCACTTTTGCTCAATTTTCCTTAAAAAAGAAACTAAAGTAAAAGCCCACTTTAACAAATTATAGTCTCCTGTGGGCTTAAAATATCATGAAAGCACTTTTTTTAATATTTACAATAAACTGATGACCCTACATCACACTGAACTCGGGAAATTAAGTATAATTATAAAATGGGAGGGCAAGTACAAGGTCAAGGGTGGATGAAGAGGATGTGTGGGAAGAGCAAAGTGAGAAGAAAAAAATGAATTTTCTTAGAAGGTTGCTCTTTTTGTCCCCAGATCCCTAGTTGCCCCTGCATCTCTCAAACAGTTGGAAAATAACAGGATTTTGCAGTCCTGGGAGCTGCACACCCTATTTTACTCCTTGGAATTTTCCAGGTGCTTGACCTAACTCCACTTCACTTACCTCATTTCACCTCCCATCCCATCATGCCCCAGTCCCTTGTGTTGGGTAGAATTCAAGGGAGGGGAGGGAGGAGGTCAGAAACTTACCTATCCATGTTATTTACTGCTAGAGGCTCAGTGCACGAAATTCATGCAAGGGGCTTGGCCCTTGCATCCCCAGCTACCTCCGCTGGCCCTGGTTGACCCAGCTTCATCTGGAAGGTCCTTTGGCTGTTCGGTCTAATTAGCATATTAGCTCTTTATTACATAGGATGTGGATTCACTGTCTAATTATGGGGGGGAGGGGCACAGCAATACAAAAGCAAAGATCCCTGCCCACATGGACCTTAATTCTAGGGGGAGGGTCAGACAGTCCATGGTAGACACTAAACAAGTGATGAGTTATATGGTAGGCTAGAAGGTGCTAAGGAGTCTGGATTATACTCTGTGGGAGAAGAGGTGGAGCAATTTGAGCAGAGGAATAACATCATTTGACATATTTTTTTGAAAAGATTGTTCTGCCCCAGCTAGTGTAGTTCAGTGGTTAGAGTGTCAGCCCACGCACTGAAGGGTCAAAGGTTCGATTCCAAATCAAGGGCACATATCTGGGTTGCAGGTTCAATCCGGCTGGTCAGGGCACTTGTGGGGGCACATATTTGGTTGTTAATGTTTCCCTCTCTCTCCCTCCATTTCACTTACTTCATTCCCCCCTCCCTCTCTCCCTTTCACTCTCTCTAGAAATCAATGGAAAAATATCCTTGGGTGAGGATTAACAAAACAAACACACACAAAAAGATTGTTCTGTTTGCTGTTGCTGTATGGGGAGCCAAAATGAGAGTGTATATTCCCTGGAGGAGAGAATAACTGTTTGGACCAGTGGATAAGGTCACCAGATACTTTTAGCCACTTGAGAGCAAAAGGAGACACAATGATTATACTAAAGCAGAAGTCACAAACTGGAACTGTCCTGGGGAAATGTGAATGCGTGTGACCAGAAAGGGAATAGACATA
>NW_006287255.1:176720-179572 GCF_000327345.1 Myotis davidii | reverse complement strand
ATAAAACACATTCTCAACATTGTTCAGGCAGAAACTGGCCTTTGGCCCAGGCAGGCTATCCTCTGACTCACAACTTGTGAGGGCAACCCTTTCCAAGGAGGCACAGTGGTGATCAGTGTTCCGCAATTGACCTGTTTGTCCTTGTCCTGATGTTACACACCATCAGCCATTACAGCTGTTCTATTGGGAAAATAGCAGAATATTTGAACAACAAAAAGAAAGTTTAAGAAGTTTAGAGATAGTTCTGGTTGGTTTTGTAAAAAGAGGATATTTGGTTGTTGGTATAAAAAGCTACAAGTGACAGAAAGCCATCCAGGTGAACATATCCAGTGACAGTTGCTATGTGGATGCTCAGGAGAGTGAAGGAAGTCAATTCAGCCCACGGATTAAGAGCACTGGCTTCAAAGTCAGCAAAACTGGATTCTGATTGGCCACAGTTAGGACAGTGGGGCCTGGACTTACAAGTGTCCCGACTAACAAGTTTTTTGAGATACCAGATGTCTCTCTGCCGATTTTTTGCATTGAGTTGACAGAGTAATTTGAGTTAACGAGCTCCTTAACGAGCTCCGGTCTTGGTCTCGGAAGGAATTTTCTTGTAAGTCAAGGCCCCACTGTATTTAACTTCTGTGAGCCAGACTTGTTTACCTGTTAAATGGTGATAATAAAAGCAACCTCACGGGGACTTATAAAATGGGTATAAAGTACTTAGTGCTCAGTGTGTGTGAGGTGGGAGCTATGGCAGTTGCGATTGTCATGGTTATTGACTTATTGACTTAGAAATGACAGTTGAAACTATAAATGTGAATGGAGAAGATATAAGGGAGAGTAGAGGTCTTTTAACAACCTTGGAAAACCCTTAAATTCAAGAGGAGAAGACAGAAGGAGCCCAAGGGACAGAGACGAGCACAGACAAGAAGCTGCAGTAACGTGGAAAGACTATTCGGAATGGTGCTCCTTCAGAGAAGGTGGCTGGCATCCTCAGATGCCATGGGGAGAAGGAAGATCACCATTGCATGGGAAGGGAGAGAAATATGTAGGAAAGCTCAATGGTTGGTGCCGGACTAAAGGGAACTAAAGAAAGCTATTTTAAGGAGAAAATTAAATTAACAGATGCATTTGTTCAAGAATAGTGACCGTAAAATAAAAAGAGATACCAGCTGTGGTTGTGACATCTGTGTTTAAAGGCAGCATAAAAGGAGAGATTAAAAGGGTCAGAGGGGGAGGAGTTCATTTTGAGAGCAAGAATCTGGAAGACACTGGAAAGGATGCCCTCTAGGATATAAGCGGAAAAGTTACAATCACCTCAGACCATTGTATTTATTTACTTTTAATTACTGTTTTGCCTGGTCTGCTAATGTTTAGAACAGTGCTGGCAAACCTATGATACGCATGTCAGAGGTGACACACGAACTCATTTTTTTGGTTGATTTTTCTTTGTTAAATGCCATTTAAATATATAAAATAAATATCAAAAATATAAATCTTTGTTTTACTATGGTTGCAAATATCAAAAAATTTCTATATGTGACACGGCACCAGAGTTAAGTTAGGGCTTTTCAAAATGCTGACACGCCGAGCTCACAAGGTTCACCATCACTGGTCTAGAAATAGAACAGTATTCCCCATGATTCTAGAGCAGGCCCTCAGAACATTATAATCCCAGAGAATGTTTGTAACAAAGTTCATCTTCCTTCTTCAGGAGACCTTGAACTTTCCTTTGCCTGTAAACCCAGCTCTCAATGCCCTTCATTAGAATTATTTCAAGTATATGCATCTTCCAAACCTGACCCTGTCTTCCTCCCCAGATGTGGACCCTGCATTCGGGCCAGGTTGCTCTTTCTGACAACAAGCTTACTACAAGCTGTCCACCCAGTGTCTTTGTCCAGATCAGTTTCTTGACTGGGATTCCCTTTTTTAAAAAAAATATATTTTTATTGATTTTAGAGAGGAAAGGAGAGGGATAGAAACATCAATGATGAGAGAGAATCATTGATAGGTTGCCTCCTGCATGCCCCCCACTGGGGATCAAGCCAGCAACCCAGGCATGTGCCCTTGGCCAGAATCAAACCCGACCCTTCAGTCTGCAGGCCGATTTGCTCTATCCAGTGAGCCAAACCGGCTTGGGCTGGGATTCCCTTTTGATCCAATGCCAAACAAAGTCCTTCAGGACTTAGCTCAAATCTCCACCTCTGACAAGCTTCCCCAAATGTCCCAGCCTAACGCCATCTTGCCTCCCTCCCTGAATATGTCCTTGAAAGGCACTGTCTGGTGTTGACAGTGGTAGCTTCCTGTGTGCAAGCCCAAACCACACACTGCCAGGATACTCCAGGGGTAGGGGAGAGGTCATGTGAAGACAGCTATTTCTGAATGCTCCTCAGAAGACTATCAAAAGTTGTGTGTTGCCTTCTTGGCTCACTTAAGACAGAAAAGCATCAATGAGACTGTCAAACCTCAGAGGGAAGGTAAGGGAGGGAGGAGGTAAAGGGGAGAGATCAACTAAAGGACTTATATGCATGCATGTAAGCCTAACCAATGGGCAAAGACACCAGCGGGTGAGGGCACAAGCTGGGGAGGCGGGCAATGGGAGGATAAGGACACATATGTAATTACTTAATCAATAAAGAAAAAAATAATAAAAAAATTTTAAAAACTAAAAAAAGAAGACTTTGTGCCTGACCTGAATAAAAGACCCAGGCAGACATCAGATCCCATAGGCTTGATTCTGAAATATCTGCTTCAATAATTACTTCAGCAATGACTGTGACTGTGCAGTAAATTACCCCCAAATTTAGTGGTTAAACAATGACAACATTTATTTTGCTCACAAGTCTGCAAATTGGACGACTCAGCCG
>NW_006287255.1:165571-176700 GCF_000327345.1 Myotis davidii | reverse complement strand
AATAATTTGTTCCATTCTACTCTGTAACAGATGGGGCAGTTTCGAGGCAGTAGCTACAATGATCTTCTGAAAGCTCACTTACATGCCTGGTGTCTGGGCCGGGGGCACTCAAACAGCTGGGGGCTGGAACAGCTGGCATTTTCCAAGACTTTCTATCTGTCTGCTTTCTTCATGAGTCTCTCCAGCAAGGCAGCTTCAGGGTCGTCAGACTTCCTAACTGTTGGCGCAGGACTCCTAACTGTTCCAAGAATGAATGAGCCAGGGTTGGAGGGCAGGGAAGTGGAGCCTACCTCTCAATAGAAAAGTTCAAGAAGGAGGGCAAATAGAAAGGAATAGATGTATAGTGTGGCCATCTTTAGAAAATACAATCTACCACCCTTACCTTTTTCCTTCGATAAAGCTTTTGAGTGCTCTTCTTCTGGTTCCACCTCGATTGTGAGGGCATTCCATTTACTCCCAGGCCTTGATCTTTGCCCCAGTGCCCTGCCAATAGCTTTAAGGTGTACCAGCTTGAACTTCGGGTCAAACCGAAGCAAAATGTTATCTCTTACCTGTATAGCCTTAGGCAAAAATTCATCTTTCTGATCTTTAGCTCTCATCTGAATAAAAATGAGGATAAAACTACCTTCCCATGCTATTGTTCCCCGTAAATGATTTCATCCTCCCAATCCCTGGTGCTCCTCCACCTGGGCCCATACACACCTGAGACCCCCCTCCTATAACCTGTCCTGTGGACAGCCCCTCACCCATCCTCTCCAGAGAAATAGAGAACAAAATTGGGCCTCACATAAATACCAATAAGTGCATCCACTCCACAAGCACTGCCTTCACACGATAAACTACTTACTCATGTGCTAATGATGAACAGTCAACTTTCCTGATGCCAGACGACGGAGGCTGAGGGTGCCCTCACTGCCCCGGGGTTAATTACTTGCTTGGCTAACTTCAAGAGACACTTATTAAATTTTGAAATTCTGCTTATAAAGGGCCCACCAGTACAGCTGATGTCTCTTTCACTTTCTGAATGTAAGGAACAAAAATGTCAACCAGAGAAGAAAGGAAGAGTCTTGCTGAGGTGGGAGAAGCAGATGAAAATAATTAAGCTAGAGCCTGTCACCCAGGGAGCAGTGGGAGCTGTGGGATACAGAGGCAGTTCACATGACACAAGAGCCAAATAGACCTGACTCTAACGAATCCTTGCTGCGGCACTTGTGCACATTGTAGTCTCAGGCTGCTTGCTTATCTTCCCTGAGCCTTGGTTTCACCTGTAAAATGGGATTGTGATGTCTACCTGTTGACTAGCTGTCACCAATCATGCTAATCTTCTAAGACAGTGTCTGAGCCAGAAATGTGAGCAATAAGTAGCAGATACCATTACTGCTACTAATTTAACTCCTACTATTATCATTACTGGGCTAAAACACCAGCCTGATTTGACAATGCCCCATTATATTTAGTACCCAAGGCAGCCAACATCAGAGCAGGACAAAGGTAACTAATGTGAAAGAGGTAACTAAGGTGAAAGGGGTAACTAATCAGGTAAATAATGTGAAATAGGTAACTGATGTGAAAGAGGTAAATAATGCGAAAGAGGTAACTGTTGTGGAGGAGGAGGAGGAGACCCCTCACACGTTTGTTCAGTGATCCTAGGTGTTGGCAAGGCTTTCCAGTCAACATCCTCCCGTTTTTTAGAGATCTTACCTAAGCTTTCTCACCTGAAAAGTTCTTCAAATCAAATCAAACCATGAAATTAATTTGAATCCCAGCTCCACCACCTCCTGTCTGACTTCTGCTTCTTGTTCTATAAGATGGAGATAATAATTCTGACACATGTTTGCTTGATAATAAACCCACATCAAATGTTTGTTGGAGAGAACAATACCTACACTACTTGTAATATGTCTAAAATGCCTGTTTTGTAGTAGGGGCACTACAAACATTAGTCTCTTCGAACTCAAGAAATATTCAAGCTTCTTCAATCTATGGCAGAAACACAACCCATAAAATATACCTTTCACATACTGCTGTTGCCCACTCCCCATACACACAACACACATACTAACATACAAGCACACACAGATTCACATATACAAAAATATGCTCATATACACACATACACATTTATACATCCACATACACATATGTACTCATACACACACACTGGCACATACACATATATAGTCACACACTCAAATGCATAACCTTCTCCCATTCTGCCCAAATATCCCCCTAAATATTTTTTAATCCTCACTGGAGGATAAACTTAGAGAGAAGAAGAAGAAGAAGAAGAAGAAGAAGAAGAAGAAGAAGGAAGAGAGAGAGCGAGAGAGAGAGAGACATTGATGTCAGAGAGAAACATCAATTGGTTGCCCTTTGCACATGCCCCAACCAGGGACTGAACCCACAACACATATATGTACCCTGACAGGGAATTGAACTGGCAACCTTCGGTGCACTGGAAGACACTCAACCAACTGAGCCACTCCATCTAGGCCTCCCTAAATATCTTGAAGAAGAAAGCAATTTGCACATAGAACAGGACGTAACTCAGAGGAGATTATTCTGACTGTCTCTTTGGTCACAATATATTTCACACCAGGCAGGCCATGCAAATTATGGAGCATTTTCTCAAGCTGTTGAAGAATGAAAAAATCCACGCTTTTTGTCACTATTTCCTTAGGGACTTTTATAAGATCACATACTTGGGTTCTATCACAGATCTGCTGAATCAGAATACACAAGCTGGAGTCCTGGGATCTATCTATTTTTAAAGATCCCTATATATTCTAATGTCCAATCAGATTCAAGAACAACTCATTAGATTGTTGCAATCACTCTGTGTGCTAGCTTCCGGTAGAATAATTAATCTATTTTGTAGATGAGAGAAGTTCTGATGAGTGAGAGTTGACCAAGTGGCAAATCAGTGAGTGGTAGAGACAGGTTCAAATGTTTTTTACTAGTCCATCCCTGCTGGTAACTAGCTGTGTGACTGTGGAAAAGTTACACAGAGTCTCTGGGCTTTCCCTTCCCTCTTTATAGAATGGAGCTAGAAACCCAATGACCTTCCAGCTCTATGGAAGAATAGTAAGAATAATGAGGTAATATATGATAAAATAACCTGTACACTTCAAGAGCACATAGGAGATGCTGTCATCATTTCAATTCAGGACCTAGAACTTCTCCAAAAGTTAGGGTCTCAGTTGTCTATACAGATTACTGGGCAATGTCTCCAATTATTTCTATCTAGTGGACTAGAGTAGAAGGTAACTGATGTGAAACAGGTAAATGATGTGAAACAGGTAACTGATGTGAAACAGGTAACTCATACACACATACACATGTGTGGGCACATGATCCAGAGTTGCTTCCAGAGGAAATTGGAATTAGGATGAAGAGCAACTTATAGTTCCTTTGGGAGACTAGAATTTGTAAGATGGTTACGAAGGCGGCCACTTTTCCCCATGTTATGGACTGAGGAGCTGAAGATTCCAGTCCACAAAGAAAGAAGAAATAGCTACACAGTGAGACAAGCAAAGATGACGGGCAAAAAAAAGTACACTCTACAGCTCTCCAGGGTCTGGTTCCAGTCCATCCCTGGGTCTTTTGCACATTCCCTGAAACACTCCATTATCCTTATAATAAACTTCCAATCTGTGTCTAAGCTAGTTCAAATGACTTCCTATTACTGTTATCCAAAAATAGCTCTAAAATATATAGGTATCTAATCACTTTAATAAATGATTTTGTTGCCTTTGCCAGTGTGGCTCAGTTTGTTAAGCTTAGCCCCATACACCAAGAGGTCATAGGTTCGATTCCTAGTCAGGGCACATGGCTGGGTGGCAGGCTCAATCACCAACAAGGAGCTTGCAGGAGGCAGCCAATCAGTGTTTCTCTCTCATCCATGTGTTCGATTCCGGTCAAGGACATGTACCTTGGTTGCAGGCACATCCCCAGTAGGGGGTGTGCAGGAGGCAGCTGATCAATGCTTCTAACTCTCTATATCTCTCACTTCCTCTCTGTAAAAAAATCAATAAAATATATTTTAAAAAAATAAAAATAAAAATAAAGACATATTTTTAAAATACACAAGGCCATCAAGGGAGACGATCCTTGTCAGCTCGGTGCAGAGAAAGCTACATGGAGGTGAAAGGACTTAGAAAATTCTAATATGTAGGGAAGAGATACAAGAGAAAAGAGGAAGATAACTCAGATCACAGGAAGGAGATTACAGTCTCGGGAGAATGACAGAGCTTGTTTCCTCACATTGGGGAACCCTGAGGGTTTGTGGGGGCACAGACAGCTGAGCTCCAGCCCCAGGAGCAGAGTCAGCAGGTGTGGGGCCCCAGGAACTACCTTCCTGACCACTTTCCAGGTGATTCTGCTGCTACTAGCTGGGGACCCACACTCTGCTAAACCAGGATAGCTCTCCACACAGAATTTCTGACAAGTTGAAATGGAGATTCCGATTTTGAAGCCCCGGGAGGGAAGAGGGGAGGCCTGCTGGGGTCCCCTTTGTCAGACGCCTCCTCTGTGCTGAGAACTATCCCTGCACCTGTTCACCTCCCTGCAAGCTGCACAGAGCCTCTCCCCACTTAACTAAAGTTTATAGCTTGCAGGGTTGTGAAAGCATTACGGTATCTTAGCCTTTTCTTTCCTGGTCTTTGCACTTTGGAGCAAACTTCCCCAAGCCCAAGCCAAACTATGTCCTCAGAGAGTTTTTTCAGCTTTGTCCCACCTGCACCTTCTGGGCAAGTCTACCACCTCTAAAAAAAAGCCACACTCTATGTCCTGTGAGTGCCCCTGGCTCTGACCTCTGCTCTGCCCCGGCCCTCATGCTGTTAGGCACTATGGACACAAATTTGGGGGGCACTGCTGGAGGCTAATTCCAGCAGGTCATAAATGCAAGAAGTTCATCAAAAGGTTGGGGCTTCAGCGGGCTGAAAATCTGCATGTTATTACCTGCTGCTGGAACAGCCAAAGGCAATTCCCCCAACCTGATGGTCCTTTACTGTTTACCTTTGATATGTATATCTGCTTTGCTAGAGGGCAAAATGTGTGAATAAAAAGCCCCTGGGTGTGGAGATTCAAGGAGTTTAGTCACTAGAACTGAGTTTCTGTCTGGCACCTCAAAATGCCTTCCGAAGTTATATTTCTTCTCTAGCCTCTTTATTCATTTATGCACAGCCCCTTTTCCAGATTCCCTGAACCCCTGCAGCTGCGGATAAGACCCTAGCAGGGCACATGATGGTGGACTGCAGGTAAGGCCTCCTGAGCCCCTCGGGTACGGCCTAGTCAGATTGAGGCACACATGACAGACTTGGGAGTCAGACCTGGGCGTAAGTCCACTCAGCCTCTGACCACTCACTACTTGAGTGATTTTAGAAAACCACTAGATAGCTCAGCCTCAGTTTCCCCATCATGAAAAGAAGATAAAATGATATCATCCTTATATCAGAACTTAAGATAAAAAATAAATAGAAGCAACATCTCTGATCATTCAACTGGTCAGCATCATGTCTTCATTATCTAACAAGGATTTATTATCTGCTCTCTCTGTGCTAGGTGCTAAGTATTTATTTTATTTGGGAAGAAAAGACCTATATGCAAATGATTATGATACTAGGCATTGTCTAAAGGGAGCCCCATGGATGGTAGGACAATAATTAGAGTCCAGGGGATGTTTAAGCTAAGCTTCTCATGGCAATTTTCAGGAAGGAGGTGCGAACTTCAAATATGAGCAAGAAGGCTTTCAATAGCCAACAACTGGGGTTGGCGTTCCCTGTAGATGGAATGAAAAGAGCAGTGCCCTGAAAGAGATCTGTAAAATGTTATCTGGTAGATGTAAGCATCAGGTAGGACTCCAGAGGTCACCTAGAGGACATTGGGGAGAAAGGCTAAGATTGAGTCTTAATCAAGGACTCATTGTTATTCAGTTCTCCATTCTACACACACACACACACACACACACACAAACACACTTAGAGCTTAAATAGTTAGAGCTCAGCAAATGCCAGCTGATGAAAAACAAGTGGGTTGAAAATGCTTGGGTGGAAGTCTTAGAGACAAGAACCCAAGGTCAATATTATAAATTAATTGAGCAGGAAGCATTACACGGAGCTGAGCACAGCAGGAGAGTTGCACATGATACAATTGGACAGGCCTATAGGCCCCTGGGGAAAACTCTCTCCAAAATGGAATCAATCCTGAAAGTCTATCTTTCGTTAAGACATTGCAGGTTCCTATTAAAATGCAAGTCTTGTCATCTGTTGGCTTCCCTGGGAGGCAGACACTGCAGTGGAAATCTGCATACAGGTGTTCACTAGGTGGCGCTCTCAGTTTCCACACCAGTGGAAGGGAATGAAGCAGGATAAGATACAGGGCAGTGGTTCGCAACCTTGGCTGCACATTAGAATCACCTGGGAATCTTTTTAAAATCCTGATTTCTGGGCCTCATCCTCCAGAAATTCTGTTTCTTTGTTACTAATGTTGTGGCCCCACCCCATAACAAAGAAACAGAATTTCCGGAGGATGAGGCCCAGAAATCAGGATTTTAAAAAGATCCCCAGGTGATTCTAATATGCAGCCAAGGTTGCGAACCACTGACACAGAGAGAAACTGGCTGTAATGCAGGTGAAAAAGGCCTCAGATGATCCCCTGGGAGCTCTGATGCTGAAATGGCTTTCATAGGTATTCCTCATCAAGACAAAGGAGGTCAGCCTTTATTTGTCCCTGTTAACCGATCAATAAATGCCCAGGACATGGGGCATGAACATGGGCCAGGTGGCTCCCTTTAGCCACAGGATTTCCCAAAGGTGGTTTAGGACTGTTTGCTAGCAGCTCTTCCAGGAGTTTGAGGAATAATCTTTACTCCCTCCTCCTCACTCCTGATGAGCACCTTCCAGCATCCACCGCATATATGTGTGCAACTGTACTGTGCCTTAAATTCTTAAATCTACTGAGCAAGGCCAAGGCCAGGAAGGAAGGGGACACTGTCTAGGAGAGCAAAAGGGACAAGCAGATCAGTAGCAGGGACTCCCATCCAGGAAGGTCCCATCTGGATCAAGCAGCAAGGGGGTCCCAGACCATGGAGAGCAATGGGGCCTGCCAGAAGAGCAGGCACAAAGTAAAAAGAAAAGAACATCTTAACCTTTACTCTTAGTGACAATTTTGTCATGGATTATTATTATAAACAATAATAATATAGCTAGAATTGTTTGAGAACCTACTATGTATCAAGTACTATGCTTTTCATAAATAAGCACTACCTCATGAAAGCTGGGCATGGCCACTATTATTAAGCTAATTTTAAAAAAATAAATCTTTATTGATTTTTAATATATTTATTGATTTCGGAGAGGGAGAGAGAGAAGCATAAATGATGAGAGAGAATCATGGATTGGCTGCCTCCTTCAGGCCTCCTGGGGATCGAGCCCACAACCCAGGCATGTGCCCTTGACCAGAATTGAACCTGGGACCCTGCAGTCTGCAGGTCAGTACTCTACCCAAACCTGCTAGGGCTAAGTTCACCTTATAGAAGAGGAAGCTGAGACTCAGAAGTCAGATTCCAAGGTCCCAGCGCCCAGGAATGGCAGGTCCATGATTAGGTCTGTTGGACTCCAAATCCATGCTGGTTTCTACCTCATGGTACTTTGACTGTGAAAAGTTGGTTATTCAGGGCCCACCACTACAAAGGGAAAGCCCAGTCCCAACCCCTGTTTCAGCCAAATGGCCCTAATTGTATCTGTTCCATAAAAAAGAATCCAGCAACAATTCCATTTGGGGCTACAAAGGCAGATTTGAAGCCACCACTCTGCTTCTAATCTCAGTACTGCCAGAACCTTTGACTCTTCTTCCTTGTGTGGGACACATTCTTCTAGTCCAAGATGCAGCGTTGCGCAGCGGTTAGGTCATGGCCTCTAAAGTCATGGCCTCTAGGTGATATGGGTTCAAATCTCTATCCCAGAAGCTATGTGATCTTACTTAGCTGCCCTATGTCTCAATTTCTTCATCTCTAAAGTGGAGGTAATAGCAGAACTATCTTCATAGATATGTTATGAAAAGTAATATATATAAAGGCTTAGAACATTCATCAAGTAGCAAGCATTAGATAATTGCTAGCTATTATAACTATTATCTGTGAATCAGTAATAATTTGAAAGGCTGCCTCTGAATCACCTATATTCCACCTATTTACCCAGTCCAAGAAATTGTGACCCAGAAGGATACAAAAAAATGTTATCTTATTTTCTACCAGCCAGGTCTACTGAAGGCAAATGCTCATTCGTCTTCTCATTCAGAATGCCATCATGTATTCACTCAATCAAGATTTATTGAGCATCTCCTATGTGCCAAGTAAAGTTCTAAGTGCTGGGAACATAGGGATGAATAAGAAAGATTAGGTTTCTGATCTCATGGAGATTATATCTCACTGTGGAAGACAGACAATAAAAAAATATTGCCCTGGCTGATTTTGCTCAGTGGATCGAGTGTCAGCCTGCAGACTGAAGGTTCCTGGGTTTGATTCCGGTCAAAATGTGAATGATTACTGTGTGGGGAGATAAAGCAGGATAAGTAGACAGAGAGAAATAGGGTTGGTATCACATACAGGGTCCACAGAAGGCCTTTCCAGTTAGGTGATGCGTAGCACAGACCAGAATGAAATTAGAGAGCGAGACACACACAATGGGAACTGTTCCAGAGGGAGTAAACCCCCAGTGCACAATCCTTGCAGGTTTTTGGAACCTTGGCAGGCTTAGGGAACATAAGAGGTTAAATCAGGGGCCGATAATACAGAGTAGTACGGGAGTAGATGTTTTTCTGAGTGTGCTGGGAAGTTATTGGAGGGTTCTAGGCACAAGAATGCCATTACCAAATTTACTTTTTGAAAAACCACTCCAGCAGCCATAGGGAAAGTAGACTATAGGAAGATGAAGAGCAGAAACAGGGAGACCAGCAAGGAAGTCAGGGTGAGGTATGAAGACACAGTGAACCAAGTGATCAAGATAATGTGAATAAGAAATATGTCAGAGAGTAGGAACCATCCAGTGTTACTGATGAATTCGGATGTAGGGGTGAAACTCCAAGACTTGGAGGAATATTCAGTGTATGGTCTTAAACACATGGATGGGACGTGTTCACCGAGGCCGTGGGAAGAGATAGAGAAGATGGTGGATTAAACCCGGGGACCCCTTCACCTTTTAAGGTCAAGGACAGGAGGGGGTTCCAGTAAGGGGAGTGATGAGAGGAAGTCAATAGGTCAGAAAGGGATCTGGAAAAGGAAGTGTCCTAGAAGCCATGAGAAGAAAATATTAAGAAAGAAGTTGTGAATGACTATTTCAAATAATGCTGCAAAACAGGTTTAAAAAGGTGAGTATTGGACTTGAGAAAGTTTGAGTATCAGTGACCTTGAGAAGAGCAGCTGTCTGCAGAATCAGGGACAAAAGCCTGCTTTGAGTTCTTTCATCAGAAAGCAGAGCTGAGGAAGTATTAGCTGCACTTTGAGAAGTTGTGCTGTAAGCGAAATGCAGTGGAAGCTGGAAGAGATTGAAGATACGAGAGAATTATTTAAGATGGGCGATATTAACACAGATTGTAGGCTCGTGGGAATAATCCAGGAGGAGTAACATATTGACTGAGCAGAAGAGAGAGGGGTGATCTCTGGAGGGATGCCCTTGGGTAGGGGAGAGTGGATGGGATTTGGAGAACAAGGACAGAGGCCAGTGTATCTGTACTCAAGGCAGAAGGAAGGAGACTAGTACAGTGGACAACCACCGTGGAGTCAGGAACCTTTCCTGAAGGAGGTTGTCTCTTCTGGTGAGGACACTGAAGCCCAGACAGTAAGAGATTCTCTAGTCACACAGCTAGTTCATGGCAAAACCACTTCCGATCCCCATGAAACTGTATCACCACGTCTCAACCCACTAGAACATATTTATTATTTCTGCACCTCATTGCAGTGTCTCTTTTAAATTCATGGTTGTTGTTTTGTTGTGTTTGGGGTTTTTTTTAATGATCCTGAATTTCTCTGAACTCTTTGGTCATCTGCCAAGCACTAATATAATGAGAAGTTTGGAATTGGACCCTTACAGAGATTGGGTGTCCTTACAGAGACCTTACACCTTACAGGGTGTCCACTTACAGAGATTTTAAAATCCCCCAATGACCATTGAGAAGAAGTATATAATTTAAGTTTTAAAAATCCATTGGCTCCACCTAGTATTTCGCCACAATGACTTCAGGCTGTTGTGCCCAGCAGAGTGCCCAGCTCACAACGAATGTGTATTGAAATCTATTGACTAAACCAGTGACCCATTTATATTATACATTTTTGGAACTTCTGAAACTGAGCCAGTTCTTTCTTAAGACTGATGTTAATTCCAGTGTTTCCACTGTGAAAAACCTAAGGATGGCTTTTTTTCATATTTGTTTGCAGACTGAAAGTTGAATTTTTTTTCACATTTGTCTGTAGACTTGAAAATTGAATTGTCCATAAATGCACAGGCAAATAATTGCAAATTACTTAGACCCAATTATTGGTATCCAGCCCTAGGAGCAGAGGTTAACTGCTATGTTATCATAAAAAAAAAAAAGAAGAAACAGTTTAATCCCAGAATTAGTTAAACCAGAATATTACAAGGGCCTGGGGCCAGAGGTCTATGACATGCAAACTCCACATGGCCCCTGTGGGACTTCTGGCTCGCACAGAGGAGACCAGCTAAATAGGGAAGTCACTCCATCACTTTCCAAACTCTGTCCCACTAACAAGTTCCTGAGCCATTCTTTTTTAAAAATTAATTTATTTTTTAAATTATTTTTTCTTTATTGATTAAGGTATTACACGTGTCCTTATCCCCCCATTGCGCACCCCTCCCCCACTCATGGCCTCATCCCCCTGGTGTCTGTGTCCATTGGTTGGGCTTATATGCATGCATACAAGTCCTTTGGTTGATCTCTCCCCCTTACCCCTACCCTCCCCTACCTTCCCTCTGAGGTTTGAGCATCTGATCGATGCTTCTCTATCTCTAGATCTATTTTTGTTCATCGGTTTATATTGTTCACTAGAGGCCCGTTGCAGGAAGATTCCTGCAAGAATAGGGCTTCCAGTGGCTGGGGCCAAGGAGAGAGGGGGG